>NW_008825075.1:2863561-2920112 GCF_000699105.1 Pygoscelis adeliae | reverse complement strand
CTCAGGAACAGTCAAAACTAAAGTTATGACAATCGTGGAAACAACATCAAACACTTATTCAATTCACAGAACCCTGCTTCTTTTGTATTATCCTACGTGCCTTTCAGATACACAAGGTAATTCTGTGAGGAAGCCTTGCAGGCTGGGAAGAGAAGTACATATGCAGTCTCCTATTACTTACCCATTTTTTATAATTTGGTCTGGATTCTTCTTCTCACATTCCCAGGAGAAAGAAAAATAAAACAAAATGAAAAACCAGATGCAAACTTCTCAGTCTGTCAAAGGAAACCACATAGCTTGCCCAAAGTTAAAGATAACATCAATAAAGCATTCATCTGCTATAAAACTATGCCAGATCCAGATCATAAAGTGAGTTTGAAGAAAAAAAAAAATAGTTATTTTATCCCAAATGTGGACCAAAGGTGAAACTTTGACAGAAAAGAAACTGTTGACCTATCGTTAATGTTAACATGTCAGCATACCTAAGCATACCATTCCTGGCCACCTAACTTCTGATTACCCTAACTAAATCTGAGACATGAGACAAGCTACTAGGATTTTCTACAAGTGAAAAGTCAGAAGGAATAGCCTGACTGCAAAGCAGTCAATAAACATCATACCTTTATCACGGTACAGTCATATCCAATTACATTAAGACATTTTGTTAGGAAGAAAGAGATTACGTGTCCCCATTCAGAGACATCTGTATAAAAGGAGCCTCCAAACTTCTCATGAGAATAGATTTAGAGATCAGATAAAATAAGCTATCTTTTCTAGCATGATAATTCTCCACTAACCTCTTAATATTATTTTCCTCACTTAAACTATCTATTTTTTCCCCTTACATTTATTTTTTCATTCAGCAGTCATATAATCAATTGCACACATTTCACACCATTTCCACGCTAATTTGCTACATCAGTTTTGTATCACATCTTTTATTCACTGTACCGAGTGATTAGATGAAGAGATTCTTCTCAACTAGTTTGATAAATGCCTAGTCTTTTATGGAGCCAATTCTTTCCACTGTTTTTGTTCTCAGTTAATATCTGAGGGTCAACAAGATTCTTCAGTACTTCAGTTCAGAAATGCCACATTTTTATGTACCGGGAAAGTGTTTTAAAGCTTTTGAGCTCTCCAAAAGCCATGCGTTGCTTCATTCTAGAGAGTAGTATCAGCATAACTCCAGAAAGCACAGACTGCAAAACTGTAGAACAGCAGCAGCTTTTTAGTAGGTTTCAGATTTTCTTAAAGTTGCTCTAAAAGTATCTGTTAAAATAAAATAAAGAACCCAACATACACAATAACTTTCTCAAAGAATTTCACTTCCAATAAAATAGCTTTTTCTTGAACAAAAATCCTCCATTAAGTACCAGCTTTCAGTATCCATTAGTACAGAAAAGGATTAAAAAATCTTCATGTAATTGCAAATCTGAAAGTTTTTACTTGGCTATTACAAGTAGTGTGGTACTTGCTTTCAGTATTACAGTTTAATTTTCTCCCTTCTTTAACAGCTTTGCTATGCAGAGGATCATTTTTTCCATGGAAGAAGGAAGATTTGGTCTAAATATATATATACACATATATACATACACACATATATATCCTTTTATACATAGATAATTTTGTATTGAAACAGCCATCTCTGTACATTGTTTGGACAATCTAGCATAAGGATGAGTTACAATTATTCACACTGGTGTATTTTACACATACAGAGACGGTTTCTTGTGCCTCTATTCTCATTCTGTACCTCTTTACAAATAGTATATTTTAAACAACCAAATAAGTGGAAGATTAAGTTACATTATTAAAAAAAACATGTAATTTCAGAGTTTATTGAAAGAACATTTCTGAAGAAGGATGCACATCCCTGTAGGCAACAGCTGGTGATAGAAAAGAAACAGCTGGTGGTTGTCAACGGCTGGCGACAACAACCACTGATGAGAGAGAGACTACAATTTTTGATAAAGAAGAAAACACCATCACTGCTTCTGAACGCTGAAAACACTACACTGGCAAAGGCACTAAACGTGTTTGATTGCCTTATTATAAACTCAGGGCATGCATATCACTGGTAACAGAGCAAGAACTGTCCAAAAAACTAAAGGAACTCATCTGAGTCCAAAATATACACTAGCTTTGGTCTAAAGACAGAACAGTTGTGTTAACACAGCACTGTGGCAGATGGACCATAGTAATAAATGTACAGATACCAAGTTTTGTGGTAGACAGGTTTGAGCTTTCCATACCTTGCACTATTACACAAGTAAACACATACTTTGAAGTGTTTTCATGCATCTGCTGAAGCCCTGTTAAATCTGCAGGATAACCTCCCAGTTTTGGGGAGGCTATGCACAAGTACAACTGTCAGTGTACAGAACTCAATTAAAGTGCACAATCACAGTGGCTAAATCTCTATGTGCAGGTAATTTTCTCTGTAATCCAAAGTCCATCTCTTATCCTAAGTGTAAATATTTTACTATTATTCAAAACTTCCTAGAATAAAAAATAGATCACCTTCTAAGGCCCAAGAATTATGCACTAAGTTGGAAAACAGTTGGAAGAAACATTTTTGCAATACATTTCTTTAATCAGAAACCATTTCATCATCATTTCTATCATCTAAATGCTCCAGCCACAGTTTGTTGCTGGGTCTCCACCTTGTTATGCCAATGGGAAAGATGTTCCAAGGCAAAGTACTAGAGACTCCCAGGCAATCCAAACACTGGCTTTGAGAGTTTGGATTGCCCAAGGAGAAATATTTTAATTAGGATCTGACAATATCAAGTTATGAAGAAGGTCAGTTTCTTCTTATTAGTTTTATGAAAAGCATCCAAACAATTTTACAACCCAAGTAGAAAAGAAATGGTTTGCTTGACACTCTTACCTTTTTATTCATGTCTTTTCAGACAGAAGTATTTACAAACTTGACCCTAACCTTTAGCTACTTAATCCAAAGCTTAGATTATTCAATGAATAAACCACTAAAATTATTAATCCATTTAGTCTTCCTAATTATAACTGTTGATGTGAACAGTATCCTTTGTACAGCATGGATACTAGCCTTCTTTTTAACCATTACTTCTTCAAAGCCTCAAAAAGCACACGCTATCTACATTAAATGTCTATAAGTGCAACAGATTTGAGCTTCAGACTGGTGTATGGGTCCCTCAGACAAATTGTATTCAAACATCTCCATCAACAGCATAGAAAGGATTTCACAAAGGTTTAGAAGATAGTTTTAAGTGTTACAGGTCTGAGTTTAGTCTGTAAATCAACAATTTGTTCTTCGCCAGGAATGAGCAGAGTGAATCATGACTACCCACAAGGAAAGCATATTCTTAGTAGCTTTGAAGAAAATTAACTCTAGAAACCTGTCCCAAGACATGCCTGAGAAAGGGGAGAGGAAGGAATCTCCAAGGAAGGGATCTCCAACTAGGAAGCTGTAATAATGCTGCCACTCTCTTTTTTCTAGGCAAAAAAGAGGTAACTACACACATCAAAAGCAAAAGTTAATACAAAAATAAATAGTTTTACTGTCCCATCCACTTTACCTAGAGACCTAGAGACCTGTCAAGTTCTTCATTGGCATTCAAGAAGTATTGCCAACCCCAAAGTTTCTAGCTTCTCTCGCCTGGCCTTAATTCCATAGTCATTTATACCAATATGTACGCTGCCAACTCATCTGACTGTTCACAGACAACAGTTTAGGAATGCTCACACTATCACATACCAAATGGGGACTGCCAAAGCTGAAAGAGCAAGAGCAGGGGTTTTGGTTGTTTTTTTGTTTGGTTGATTTCCCCCCCCCCGTCCCCCCCCCGCCAGTGGCAATACTAGGTGTGTTGCTTGTTATACTGTGCTGCAGTGCCCTTTGCTTATTCATCCTGTGAAATCCTACACTATTTCATGGTGGGTGGCTCATTAAGGGGCCATGGGTCTATATCCAAAGTTAGCCACTATCCTACCAACAGCCTCCAACTCAGCCCCTGGCTCCAGGCATGCTCCTGATTCATACTGGAGCCAACTCCCATGTTCACCAACCTCTTCCCCCACATGCTGGTTTCTGTTTGCAAAACATGAAGAAGAAGCCCAGATGTGCAGCCAAGAAATCCATAGCATGCAGAGTCATTGCTGATCTGGATAACCTGAAGACCAAGACCATTCATATAGGTACAGAGGCAGCAAGAAGAGCTTAGTCTAGAAACCTAACACCTCCAACGATCTGCAGAGGGTGGAAGGTGGGGGGAGAGAGTGAGAGGGGAGGATGGAGAGCTATGAATAGCATGTAAAAGACTGATTTGTCTTATTACTTCATTTACCTTACCCCAAATATAAAATTGTATTCTGTAAGAAACAGAGGACCCATAAAACTTAAAGATGAAAAATTACCAAAAACTGTTGCAGAGATGAATGTGAGAAGAACACTGCTGCACTCCACAGAACCTAGAAGTGTTACAGAAGCCAGGAACGAAGTATAAAAAAAAAAAAATTAAAAACCAATGCAACTACTTTTAAATTCAGGCCTGTCATCCTAAAAAGCTGCCACACTGGAAGTCGATTATTCATAGACTGAGAATTTTACTTCCCTGTACTGGAAAAATCTTTGACTCCCCAAAAAAATATTCAGTGCACTTGAAAACCTTAGTACAAGGATTTTGAAGGATGCAGGAGTATCACCCTTTTCCAAAAAAACCCCAATTGCTGTAACAAAAAGAAAAAGAAACAAGATGTAAATGGAAAGGGTAAACATTCTAAGATTTAGCTTTCCATATTTCCATCATTTTTCCCCTCTCCAAAAATATTATAAATTAAGTTTACACAAAGCTCTGACTTTTTTTATTCATATTCATTATAATAGGAAAAAAATATATTTGAGAAACCACCTACTGATCTCAGTGCTTCCTTTCTTTTTTTTCTTTTCCCTTAAAGACACAATTTATATAGGTAATGCAGCACCCTAACCTTGATAATTCAAAGTGGCTTGGAATTGATCATTTCATTAAATACCTAGAAGCCAGTAATACACAAGACATTTAATACAATATTTGGCAGTCATGTATAAAGCAATTTTCCATACTTTTACATGATTAAGTGTTCTTGTCCTGCAACTAATACCACCAAAACCAAACATTCAAGACGTCCTTGAACTAGAACCTAAATAAAGAACAGACCCAATAGGAAAATACCCTTTATGAATTCAGAGTCCTATGAAAGGAGCAGAACAAGGCTGGAAGATGATTTAAACAAAAATGGCACAAACTGTGTTTATTAAAAAGTTAGTTTCTCTATAGCAGTCTGTGATGAACACTAATTTACAACCAAAAGATACAGAAACAAATTATAGAGTCAACCCATTGTCTTAGCACTGCTTTTCTGGTTTACTCTGCTCATTTTCATGTTACTGAGAGGCAATGAACATTCAAATCCCATCAACCCGAATTCTGGACACCACAATGATCATGAGAGCAAAAGCATACCTTCACAATGTTTCCATCTCCTTTATAACACATTTTTAATATGCAGGAAATAATTCAATCTATCATTAACATGTTAAAACACCCAACTTGTTAGTATTGTGACAGATGTGTTACCTTTTAAAATCTAATCTGCCAGCTAAAACTTTTTAAAAAACAAACCAAATAAAATTACACCAACTTTCAATGGGATAAAACAAACAAAATAAATAAAGATTAATCAACAACATATGAAGAAGCAATCTATTACTAATGGCAAAATTTCATTTTCTTCCCTTCCCTGGTTCAATTGCAAGTCGCTTCTTTCAGAAATACTTCCAGATGTCTTTCAGAACAGAACACAGTCATACACCTGGGCCCCTCTACATCATCTGGGAATAAACCATCAGACCAAACACAGACAATAAAATCAGAGCACTCAAAACTCATTTAGCTGTGGTTGGAAAGCATAAGCTCATTTTGTAGATGATCTTTGACATTTAAAAAATTGTCTGCTCCAATTCAACCTAAAAAAGCAGTTGAATGATCTTCTCCGTATGATTCCACAAAAAGTTCCACTGCAAACTCTCAAAATTACTATATTCTACTGTCATATTTTGATAGCTTCAAAGCATTGCCATTGTGTAATATGCAACTCAGTTTAATGTAAAATTATATTAAATAGTTACCATTGTACAGTGCACACGGATAAAATATTAATATTGCCTTGACAATATTAGAAAAGATATATAAATACATTTAAGTTGTTTGTGTATTTATATATGCATAATGTAGGTACATATATATGTACATACATCCATAAATATATCTCCATATATATCCATATAACTCCATAAAAATATGTTAGTTTTGGCAATATGGCACTTCCTGATGAAAAGCTATTTCAACGATTTTTTTTTTTTTAAGCAGTCCTTTTTTAAAATTTTGTGATTTAGATATTCATCCCTCCCCCGAGTGCCTCCCCACTGTCCACTCGGTCTGCATCATTATTCATCTCTCTCTCTACTCTAATGATAAGGTTAGTTCCCTAAAGGCCTGTAGTATTCAGGGTCTCTTTATATCACCATTAAAACACTGGTTTTGCCGTTGAGTCTCTTAGTCTTCTGTGCTGTTGCACAGGAGAGCTTACAGTCCAGTTCCTAACAGGGAATCCATTCTGACAGAGCCCTAGAGAAGCATTTGGGGTGCTGCACAGGCGATCTTGCCAACAGTGCTTTGAAGTAGAAAGTTAGGTGAATGAAGTCCTTCAATGGAAGTTAATTTAAGCTATAACCTTGAGTTAAAACCTTACTGAAGAAGTACATTAAGAAGAAATCTTAGCTTAAATTAATTCAACCCGAAAGCTCAATAGAGACATATTCATATTTGTAGCTTGACAAATCAAAGCAGGGAGGCTTTTGGTAGAAAGCAGCACTAATTAAGTAAGAAAGAAGAGCTCCAGAAATTTCACTAACCTAGAAAACTTTCAAAACCAGCAGTGGAGCAAACCAAAACACATTTTTATATTAACAAACATCAACCAATAAAATCTCATTGTTTAAAAGAACTGGTTTCCTAAAGGTGATTCTCTATAATTTCCTCATTCTCTTCCTCTGTTTCTTCTTCTGCTTCTCCCTCTCCAAGCAGTTTTTCATCTCCCTCACTTTGCCTCACTGTTATTTTTCATTTCCTGTTTCCCACCTCCTCTGCAATTCTTCTCCTGCATCAAGACTTTCTTATGTTAATCAACTCAATAATACTAGCTTTCTTGCTGTAACTACACAGATATAAGATATCCATTTAAGGGCTACAATAAGCACAAATATGGCAAAAGATAACAAGTCCTTCACACACCACTGATTAAAAAAAACACTTCTCTGAGAACTTTGATGTCCGAGATGTTCATGCTTACATTCAAACCTATAAACTCAAACTACAGGAACATGGCTGAAGGCAGGAATATTTTCCACTGGTGATCTCTCAACTCATTCTTGCTTCTTTATTCGTCATTCTTTTTGGCAAAGCCTCAGTTCCTTTTACTTCAGGACCTCCTATGTAGCTCCAGCTCACTCAAAATTTAAATAAATCAAATTTTGGAGTTAAGTTCTTGAAATTATAGTGTAAAAATAATTGCAAGGACAAATAAATTTCAATGCTACATCAGAATATCACTGGAGTGTGTTTTTAAACATAATAAGTGTCAACTATGAAGAAACCACTATTTTATACTATTGAGACATGGACTGGAAGTATGATTTTATACAGATACTAAATGTATGTTTGGGGTGGTTTTTGTTGTTGCTGTTACAAGAGTACAGAATAAGCAATAATTTTGGAAATTTAAAATATTTCAAATACTGCTTTTATGAATGTTACATACCTCTTCAGTATGGATTAAGGAAGCTACTGTCTAACGTGAAATAGACTTAACAAAAGAAGATCTCCACCATACGAGCAGAGAATAAAGGCAGTTTGGCTTTCATTAAATTACAAACCAGTTACTAAGTACATGATGCACAAAGAGAACAACTTCTAGTCCCCTAAAACTTGAGCATTAAAATAGCACTACATAAGTTAGTGTGATTAAGCCAAGATATAAAGAATATCAGAGTGGAAAAAAAAAAATCATTAGTAGCACAAATAAATTGTAACACAGAAGTTTAGACAGATTTTCTGAAGAAGCTAAGGACAGCAAAAAAGTGATTACAGTTATTACCACCTCTGGCTATTAAGATGACATTTTAACTAATAATAGTTATTTCAAGTCTATCTTGAGTATAGAAACAAAAGATTCTTTCCCTTTTAAAATCTAAAGTCCATTTCATACACTCAGATCTTTTGGATTGCATTGCTAACATGCTAATTCTCATTAATTTAACATTTATCTACTTAACCCACCTCCAAAAAAGTCATGTCTTAATTTCCAGAGGCAACAGTGTTTCAACACACTGTAGATGTATGCTGAAAAGATCAGAAAATAGCATTAGTTAGCCCAGGAGCCACAGTAGAAAAATTACATAATTCCACTACATGAACACATAAAGATCACACTTTGTAGAACGGGCAGAAAGTCACAAGAGCAAGAGAACACACAGACTGTGTTCTTTTCTGAAGGATTCTCAAAATCTGAGCCAAATGTTGTTTGCTAACTTGAATTAACTCATTTCTGAAAGTATATTCCATCTTGTATTATGAAACATCACCATTGCTATAAGACCTCAAGGCATGTCAACATAAGAATGGAAAGAAACCTCAAGAGCTCAGTTTGCAAGGTGTTTAGAAGCATGGCTGAAATCAGACAAACTGCAAAGAATAACCAAGGCAAACCCCTGCAGGTATTTGGAACAGCTATTTCCTTAGAAGACTTCTTTCTTTCCTCTAGTAAGAACACTTTCATATCAACAATCATATCCTTTTTACTTGCACAGAAATTTTGTTTTCTACTTATCTAACTTGGTTTATGACCAGTCACCTTTCTAATGGATCTTTCTGGGATATTAACTCTAAGATGGGAAAGGTTACATTATTTATATTGTTACATGACCATTATTGCAGTTTGTATAGGTACTGCCAAACTAAATATAAACTTGCAACTCAAGTACCATTGCCTTGGTGTAGCTGCAACAGAAAGGGAGGATTGTTCACACGCTTAGAAAGACAGCAAGAACAAAATTTTAATATGTAAAAGGGATTTTGCTCCAGGTCAGCTGAATGGACCTTTCCCAGAAGTGAGAGCCACCCAGTAAAACAATCTGGAGCGGTTAACTGCTGGATTTTCTATTCCTGCAACGACTTTGAGTACTGATAGCACTTTATTCAAAGCTCCTGGAAGAGCTTCAAAACTACTTTTCACTGTTCTGAATTCAACAGGTCCGAATTTAACTTTCACAGTTGCTTACTTTGTACAGCAAGTTTTGTTTGGAAAACTTGGACTTGTTTCATACACAATTACTAAATCCAGTAAGGCAAGCAATGGTTTTCTTTCATAATATGCAATAAAACTTCCAGGTTTTTAATAGGTGGTGTCAAAGGGACAGAAGAAAGTTTCTCTGAAAGTTGGTAAATATTTAAGGAAGACTAGATCACCAGTTCACTGGATCAACAAAAAAGGCTTCTCTGGATCACAGATCTACTGAAAGTAGATAAGCAGTAAATACAAGTTGAGGAAGAGTTTCATTCCCTCTCTAGTAGCCCTTGACGTTAATATTGCTTTAGCACACTGAGCAGAATAGATTGAACAACTTGTTCCCCTAGGCCATGATATGCCATCCCCCAACAGAGGCACAGCTAGCATTAGTAGTATTGTTTCCCCTAAATACTAAATTCTGATTTCAGAGTATTGAATGTAATGATTATAAGCAGAAAAAAAAAAGTAATGAGCCACTTGTTAAGGGTGTTGCAAAAAAAATCACTGAATCCAGTGGACTCCAGGAGCCAGACGATTCTTCCACCTCAGCTGCTGAAGTTTAATGTGACACAGTTTCAGGCCTGGGACATCTCTTCTGTCCCTGTCTCATGGGTGTGGCTGCTCTTGTCCTCTTTGAAGCCAGCAGCAGGACTGGACACCCATTCCAAAGAAACGTGTTCAAACACACTCAAAATACTGACACAGACAGCCACACAGACAGTGCCTTACAGACACCCATTTAAACATCAGCAATACATACTTAAAATGAAAACACATCCAAGGCTTGTTTCCTTTTTGACTGATTAGGGTTGAAGACCATTTGTGAAAAAATACACCCCCTCACTCTGTTGAGTCACAAATGTACCTACATTCATGATGTCTCTGTACTGGTTTTGGCTGGGGTAGAGTTAATTTTTTTTCATAGTAGCTTGTATGGTGCTATGTTTTGGATTTGTGATCAAACCAATGTTGATAACATAGGGAAGTTTTAGTTATTGCTGAACAGTGCTTACACAGCATCCAGGCCTTTTCTGTTTTTCACATTGTCCCACCAGCGAGTAGGCTGGTGGGACACAAGAGGTTGGGAGGGGACACATCTGGGACAGCTGACCCCAACCAACTAAAGAGGTATTCCATACCATATGATGTCATGCTCAACAATAAAAGCTGCAGGGAAGAGGGAGCGGAGACAACATTCAGAGTTAATGGTGTTTGTCTTCCCATAACTGTTACTTATGATGGAACCCTGTTTTCCTGGAGATGGCTAAACATCTGCCTGCCAATGAGAAGTCGTAAATTAATTCCTTATTTTGCTTTCATTATTAAACTGTCTTTATCTCAGCCCATGAGTTTTCTCACTTTACCCTTTCAATTGTCTTCCCCATCCCACTGCAGGGGAGTGAGCAAGTGGCTGTGCGGGGCCCAGATGCCCACCGGGGTTAACCCACAACAGTCTTAAATATCAGCACAGACTCCATATCCGCCTAATATCCATTTTACAGTCTCTGGGTGCCTTACACAGTCACTGCTTCAGACCTTGAGTCTTTCCAGATACAGGTCTCCTTCTGCTTGCCGGTGAGTCCAATTTGATGTCTGCTTGCACATTATGTGTACATACACACACAGAGAACTGCAATTCACTAGGGAAACTTAAACCCATTGTTGGCCGTAGACTTACAGGCCTTGTGACCCATAGCCACTTCTCCAGTACCAGGTCTTTCTACCACACACACCCACAGTCCCTCAAGTTGCTGGCATTTAGACCTTTCAGCACATGCACACAATACCTTACATAGAAAAACAGTTAAGAACAGGATTTATTAACAAGATAGGATACACTGTAGTGACCAGGTGCTGGGCACTTTGTAAGCCAAATGTACTGCTCAGCAGCTGCTTACATGTGATTGGCCCTTTTTATATCTTCTCTCCATTTTCTCATGCTTACACATCAATCCCCCCCACACACACACCACCCTCATCCTTCCTTTTCTCCACAGTGGTCTCCTCCCAAACAACCAACCTTCCCCTAACTACTTTTTCCCCTCATCGGTCCCAGTTTGGCTTCACCTGTATTCAAATGTGGTCTTTCTGACACTATTACCTAGGTCACCTCAGTCTTCCATGGCAATACTGGTAAAGTTACCTACTGCCGTTCTTGCAAGATAGTGCTCCCACAAGGTCCTTCATAATACTCCCCTCCAACAATTTCCAATACTCATCCATTCCCTACATAACTAAAATCAAGTAATTCCTTGTGGCAGTACCCGTATCAACTTCTCACTGTGTTATTTTTTTATGTTTAGCAGTCTCATGTCACATCCAATAGTTTCTCACAGTGCATTCATTTAGCTAACCCTCAAGGCCAGGGCTTAATTTTCTGCCTCCTTATCTTAGCAGTATGTGTATACACACGTGTGTCTTCAACTCTGTAAGCTGCTTTCAATCAACTTCCAAGGGAGGAGCTTTGAACACAGCCACACTGTGGGTTAGCAAGCAGGCTTTCTTTCACTCCTACAAGCTCCTTCACCACTGCTGAAGATCTAGGACTCTCCTAACAACAGTTACTCATACTCTTGATGGATGTAAATTACAGAGATTGCTGCAGTGACTGCTGAGAGGTTGGAAAAGCTTTGTTAGTTGAGCACAAAGAAGCATAAAAATGAAATACAGAGCATTGCCTGCAAAGAGGAACAGTTGCTAGGGTAATGCTCTTCTGGCCTTGGGAGTTCTCCTACAAGTTGCCGCTCCGTTATAGAATTAGTGATCTGATCCCAGCAACAAGCCACAGAGGAAAAGCTTTGTGGTTTTGGTAAGGCAATGCTCCAGTATGCTAACAATAGGCTGAAGCCTCAAGACAGTGAATATGTTTGAAGATCTTTTTATGTTGCCAAAACAGCATATGGAGACTTTAATACAAGTGAAAGTTGCATTACTTTTTGATTAATATTTCTGCCAAAATCACAAGCCTCTGGTCTGGCACAGAAATACAGCAATCAGTGTATTTGTCTCCTAAAATTAAATTAAGTTTATTAGACAGGAAAAAACAAAACTAGAAGTGGCTTAATTGGAAAAAGCAGAATGAAACTCAAGATCCAAAAAGACAGCAGTGTCTACCACAAAAGGGCTTGCAAAGAGCTACTGTTGCTGAGCATGGTCTACATTATGTTCTATAAAATATAACATCTGTTGTCTTCTCTGAAAGTAAATATCCATTAATAGATTAGTAAACTTTGTTTGCATTAAAGCTCAGTAAGGTCACCTTATGCAGTAGATGGAATTGTGGTTTAACCCCAGCCAGCAACTAAGCACCACACAGCCGTTCACTCACTCCCCCCCCCAGTTGGGATGGGGGAGAGAATTGGAAGAGTAAAAGTGAGAAAACTCATGGGTTGAGATAAAGACAGTTTAATAAGTAAAGCAAAAGCTTCACATGCAAGCAAAGCAAAATAAGGAATTCATTCACTACTTCCCATCGGCAGACAGGTGTTCAGCCATCTCCAGGAAAGCAGGGCTCCATCACGAGTAACAGTTACTTGGGAAGACACCATCACTCCAAACATCCCCCCTTTCCACCTTCTTCCCCCAGCTTTATAGGCTGAGCATGACGTCATATGGCATGGAATATCCCTTTGGTCAGTTGGGGTCAGCTGTCCCAGCTATGTGCCCTCCCAATTTCTTGTGCACCCCCAGACTACTCACTGGTGGGGTGGGGTGGGAAGCAGAAAAGGCCTTGACTCTGTGTAAGCACTGCTCAGCAATAACAAAACCATCCTTGTATTATCAACACTGTTTCCAGCACACATCCAAAACATAGCCCCATACTAGATACTATGAAGAAAATTAACTCTATCCCAGCCAAAACCAGCACAGGAATTTATTAGTTTGGTCTAGAATCCAGTTACATCAAGTGCAGGACAGCCAAATGACTGAATATCTGTTGATTATGCCCCTGGAATCTTTACATGAAACTGAAACCCATAAGAGGAACTCAATTTCAATCCATCCAAATGAAATCATAACTTACTTACTTAAACCACAGACTCTTGAGGAACTTATCTGCCAGCAAGCAGCATAAGTCGGGGTAGATCATGCCTGGTTGCAGATAGGCCCATTATCCTAATATCTAATGAGAATGTTTGTAATTGTTAATCCATTCCCAGATGGATAAAGGTCTATGAATTTGTCCACTAAAATCTAAGAACAGACAGGACCAATGGACTCCTTGTAAGGCTTTATTAAAATCAAGCTACTAGCAGCCCAGAAGAGTTTCAGAGTATCAAAAGTATTGTGGAGATCCTCATCAGGAGAAATAGCTGCCCATGAATCATCTATGATTTTACGGATACAGAGATTTCCTGCAAGGAAAGCAAAAAAATACACACAAAAGTCTCCAACTAGATGTTCTTACAGAGCTTCTCTTGTAAAAGCTGTTCTAAAAGCCATTAAGTGTGAAATAGGGATGAGATATAGATACACATGATACTGCTACACACATTTGGAACATGAATGAGGAAAAAAATTAGTTCATCACAAAATTGTTTTGGGACTTTGAATCTGACCTTGTATGTCAAACTTCAACTGAAAGAAGTTTTAATATAACCAAAGTTATAAACCTCAGAACCCAAAAGTTATAATGAAAATGCCAAGCGACCTGTACTACAGCAGCAGCAAACACTGCTATAATCTAATTTTCCCTATGATTCAGAAATGAGTCTAATTTATTTTTCTTAATGACATTCTACTCTGACCACTTAAAAGCTTACTTACTAGATACAGCAGTCATATACGTTAAAAAAATAACCAATTAAATAGAATCATCTTATCACTTTAACCCTTTTTCACTCTAACTGTACTTTTGTGAACTGACAAAGTTTTCACTTTCCCAGTGAAGCTTTTTATATTTCTTAAGCAGGTGCTACCTTTTCTTAAAGCCAGTCAGATTCCTTGAGGTCAAGAAAGAGAGGATGACTGCACTTTCAAATACTGAGAATACAAATCAGTTGGAGAAATGAGGTGACTTGGACTCTAATTATTTTTTTTTCCAGAATTAAAAAAGGTAAGAAATCAGCGAAGGTTAGCCATTATTAGCATCAGTAATTAAATCACAGTGGTAGACATGATTTGAAAAGTAGTTTTGTTTTGAAAGCATATCCTTGCAGTTTATCTTGCTAGCACTCTAACAAAAACACCAAGGCAGATTCAACTGAGACTGTAAATTCCTGCAGAGTGGTGCCCTGCTAAACTCTTGTTCGGTTTTCACCAGAACCACTCAGGTTGCACATGACCATTCCTCACATCTGGAATCCACCTTCAGATGGTCTGGAACCCCACATCTCACTGGGTGATTTACTGCTGATGCAGTAGTTCACAAAATATTTCTTCACCCATACAAAAAGTCTACCTTTCTCACACTGTTCCCCTTCTTTGCACCTACACAGAGGTTTTCATACCACACTAAGAAAGAATAATTTTGATTTAATTTTCACTATGGATCAAATAGCTTTTAAAACCAGCTCTGTGCCTCAATCTTGCTGTTACTGAAACAGATGTTTCATGAATTTTGGATCATCTCTCTTGACTTTGCACATGCAAAAAGTTTAGGTAATGGTGCTCACCATGTCTGCCAATTTATTAAACAGCTTCCTCTGACACTTGAGCAAATGTCAATTTACACAGGCCATTTTTCTTCCTGAGAATTCTTATATTAATCTGCAATGTTTAAAATTTTGTTTCCTACTATTTGAGAAATTAAAAACATTGTTTCCTACAGCTCAGTGCTGCAGATTTTTGGTTTGTTTTTTTTTTTCTTTTTTTGTTTGGTTGTTTTTTCCCCTGTAGATCATGTCCCCCCCCCAAAAACAAACAAACAAACAAAAAAACCCAAAACTGTAAGGTTTGGCAGGATATTAAATTAGTGACATAGAATGAGATTTAGAGGACACATCCATACTTTCCTTTCATTACAGTTCAGCTGCCTGCATTCTCTGTAACTAGTCTCAACTCTTCCAGATTTGCTAGTACCATCAACAAAAAGGGGAAACAGGTTACTATTCAGAGTAGATGTAATTAATGACCCTTTTAAAACATTCCGCTTTTGTAAGGAAAAGCAAATTAATCCTGCATAACGCTGTACTACATTCGTCTCCCAAAGGGCAGCTAAATACAGGAAGCCAAAGAGATGAGTTCTATTCTATTTATTCTATTCTATAACATGCATCTTTCCTGTGACCAACCTAAACTATACACAGCTTCAAACCTGACCACTTTGTCCAAACAGAAAGTGGAGCTGGATATTTTTCCTCAATTACTGTTTCTATAGGCCTAAACACATTTGAATTTTGACCAAAATTTCTAGTAAAAATATTATTAAATGACTGTTTATGAAAATGTTGCAATTAATTTATATTTTCCATCAAAAACATGACTTTCCAAATGCATTAGCTGATAGGTGCAAGATGCACTGCTTCCTATGGCCAAATGCTGGTATAACCTCTGCTGAAGATTGACATCAAGGAGCTGGGAAACTAAGTCCACTCAAACCGTGGGAATGCAGCAAGGTGCACACAACAGACTGCAAAGACTCAGATGAAGAAGATAACTTCACAGAATGAAAGAGCAACTAAACAAAGTACCTGCCTGCATGGTAGTAGGGACAGGCTTGCATTTTAAAAGACTTATTTTTAAAGTTTGTCTTCCCCAGTTTGAGTTTTCTTTAGCAAAAAGAAATATTCCAGTTTCTAGTTGAATAAAAACTGGCTGAGTTTAAAAGTTTTTCAGTCTTTTTTGGGAGCCCACTGCAGATCTAGGTAGCTCTGCTTCAAAGTGTTGTTTAAATAGAAATCATGTTGCAGCCACTGGGCAGGGGGATGGAGATCCATGTTAGATGGGTATCTGGTGCTATCCAGTAAGACTGCTCTTTCGAGTTGTCAGATAAAATGCTGGGCTCAGATTCTAAACAGAATTAAGATCCTGACACTCTGCCTGGTCTTAAGATCTTGTGTGTCAAGTCCTCGGCTACAGGAAGAGGACAGCATCTTCATCTTCCTCAGAGGCACAGTAGAGTTTCAAGGTACCACAAGAATGGGCAATGAAAGGAAACAGAGGCAACATTAACTCTTCACAGCAACAATAGTGTTGCAAGGGTGATACTGTACAGAACCAAAACAGTTACTCATTATGCAGGCAAAATATTCTCATTTGTACTTGACAACATATAGCTGGCAATATAGGAAAAAAACCCCAAGGTTTGAGACTGACACGAGCTAGAAACGTGGCCTAGTTTACAACTCTGGCCAGAGCTGAGGGTGACCACACTACAACATTGTCATCAGAGCACGTTTGTTATCACCAGTCTGATCTCTCTCATGTGCCACAGTTCCCTTCTCACAAAGAAACCACACATTTTATACTCCCTTTCCAGAAAATGTGAAGACCTTGTTGATCTCTCACAGTCCAAAAACTGTTTTAAAAATAATCAATAATGCAGAAATTGCCAGGAAAAAAATGCAAGCTTGGTATCAGAAAAGCAATGCTGCACTCCATATGTTTCAGTGTTTTAATATACACACAAGGACTAACACAAGGAGAAGCATGAAGCAGTTTGAGTCTCATTTGACAGAATTCTAGTAGAAAGTGCTAAAAGATTAGAATACTTTAAACAGATCATATTAAAGGTTGTATCATCAAAAATATGTCTTAACTGAATTGTATCACTAGGACATAGTGTAAGCCAGTTTCATGTTATTTTTACTCTGAGTTTTTATTTTGCTAAATATTTTCAACTGTTCTTTTTTTAGCTCCAAGGTGTCTCTCAATGAACAGCATAGCTATTAAATAAGATTTTAGCTTTCTCTGGCTCCTGTTTTCTCTCTTCGTAAGGGCACTAGCAATTTTAGTCTGAGAACACTATCAAATATTAGGCAAGACACCTGGAGGGATGGCACATGTAATCTCTCTACATAAACTTACATGGGTTATACTTATCTGACACTGTTAAGGTCTGTTCTTCCCTTACCCAGATAACTGAATCTTCTAACCATGCCTAGTGTTATGATTTTTATTGTCCCTTAAGGCAAGGACATTGTCTTTCATTTAAGTTTAAAAACAAAACAAAAAAAACCCAAACCCAACCCCACGCCTACTCTAACTCCTTATACAAAAAACAATTTTACGAAAACTGATTTTATAAAAAAAAGTGTAAGACTATCAAAGATGAACACAAAAAATAGAGTCCAGAACTGCAGAAATGAAATTTTCTGAAAGTTCTATAATCAGGTGCAGATGAAACTGTCAAGAGATGTGAAATCAACAAGATTTCTCCCCACCACCTGTGTTTATTTTAACTACAGTGCCACAGTCACCTTACCCAGAAGATGCTGGGAATGATAGCATCCACAACTGAAGGGGGTGGGGGGGGGTTGGAATCTCATCATTGCTCTGATACTCGCATAACAGTCAAACAAACAAAAATAATTCATGTTACTTCTTTGTCTGAAATACACAAGTGTTATAACTTCTACACACACATACAGAGTTTCTGTTGTATGTTTTTACAACCAGTGACAGCTTGGGTCATTTACAAAGGAACATACTGTCCAATAAATCAAAAACACTGAATAACTGATGCTTACAGTGACCTAACTTGTTGACTGGAGTCAACAAGAATATGGCTCCAGTTAGCCACTGCTACCCAGTGTGCTACCCATGTGCTCTGTTCTGCACCCGCTTGACAGATAGGAAGTACCCCACAGCCAGAACCTACTCAACACTTGGCTGCAGGGACCAAGAGTTGGTACAGGTTAAGACCCAGAGAGGAGCAAGGAAGGGCAGCAGCAGAAGACAGACTCCGGGCTTCGAGAAAGCCTCAGCCTGCTGAGGGACTGGAAGGTTGGATTCTGTGCAGGGCTGTCCCAAAGGACACAGAGGCCCTGAGGAGCCGGTCAACCTTCAAGAACAACCTCTTCAAAGCACACCAACTGACCTACCCCAGGATGCAAGAAAACAGGAAACCACAGCATGAATTCACAGGCTGAACAGGAATTAGCAACAGTGCTCAAGCACAAAACAGAAGCCCCGGTGGTGGTCTCCAAGGAGGAAACACAGCACCACTGCTCTGACTCGCAAAGGCGGGATTAACAAGGCCACAGCTTGGATCAACTTGAAAATGGCAAACGACGCAGTTGGCAACAAAAAGGGCTTCCTCAGGTATGTGAGCCACCAAGGAAACTAGAGAAAACACAGGCCTGCAGCAGAACAGGGTGGGTAGCCCAATGGTGAAGTACACAAAGGTGGAGGTGAGCACTCAGAGCCTTCCTCGCCTCAGTCATCATGGACCAGCTCTGCTCTCTCACCTTCATACCTAGTGGAGAGCTTCAGGGAGGCACGTTAAGCCCACAGCAGAGAACTCTGACATGTACTAACTGCCCTACCTGAGGATGCTGACATGTGGCACATTCATGTGTGAAAGGCTCCTATTCACAACAACAACATCCTCAATGACTGGAAACAAGTGCCTTGCCCATCTTCAGAAAGCAGAAGGAAGAATCACCAGCAAACTACAGGCCAGTGAGATGCACCTCGGTCCCCAGGAGGAAAATGAAGGAAAGCCTCCTGGCAAGCCACTTCCAGGCACACAAGGGATAAGGAGGCAATGGGAAACAGCCAGCACAGGCTTACCAAAGACAAACCCTGTACCTGCCTACCTTTTTTGCTGTCTACAATGACAGGCCTGATGCTGTGCATGGGAAGAGAATAGTGAATGTTGCTTACCTTAACTTCAGCAAGGCTTTCAAAGCAGTGTTCCACAGCAGCTTCATAACCACATCATGGAAATACAGACTGGATGGATGGGCTACAAAACAGAGGAAAGTCTTGCTGCACCAACAGCCAGTGACTCAGTAAAAATAACAATCAGGTTTTCCTCAGGGTCAATAATGGGACAAATACAGTTTAATTCCTGTATCAGTGACCTGGCCAAAGGGATGATTAGGTTTGTAGATGGTATTAAATCAGGCCGGCAATTGATAGACTGGAGGGTAGAGCTGCTCTTCAGAAGGAACTCAAGCTGGACAAATGGACCAAGAAGAACCTCATGAAGTTCAAAGGCAAAGACCTGCACCTAGGATCAGAATAACCCCATCCATGCATTAGTATAAACTGGGGACAAATCACCTAGTCAGCAGCTTTCCAGAAAACAACTTCCTGTCCCAATGGCCTGTCAAACATGACTTTGTAACTCCCTCATCCAGCAACAAAAATTAACCATACAAAGGGCACCATGAGCAAGACCATGGATAGCAGGTTGAGGGAAATAATGTTCTCCTCTGTTCAGGACTTACGAAACTGTATCTGCAACAGTGTGCATTTGTGAGACCCCAGTACAATAGAAATGTTGATTGACTGAAGAGAATTCAGAGAAGGATCACATAGATTATCAGGTCTGGATACTAAGTAGGAGTATGGGTTTTGTTTAGCCTAGAGAACAGCAGGCATAGAATATGTCTGTATGTGTGTGCCAGCAGCATTTGTGCACATGAAACATAATTGCAGTTTTCAACTGCAGAAAAGATGATGTTGAAGAGGGCAGGAGAAAACAACAAGGGTCACAGGCAGCAATAAGCGGCATTCCAATTGGACACGAAGTACAGCATTGACTCAAAAATACTCATTGGGTCTGTTTACTTAAGACAGCTGCTGAGTCTACAGAGTTGTCCATGCCATAAGTTTGACATCAAGCCCTATGGAAAGGAACCAGCTTTTGAACTACTATTTATCATAACACATTAGATGATGTAGGTCAGGATTTAAGTCCTACACGCTTTGAATGAAGTGCCAGACAAATTTATTTCAGTCCTCAATCTCAACAGAACAGCAGGGCGGGGGGGTGTGGTGGACGGTGTGGAGGAAAGGAGTAAGATGAAAAGGCTCATGGTCAAGATAAAGATGGGGAGATCACTTACCAATTACCATCACAGGAAAAACAGACTTGACCTGGGGAAAATTAATTTAACTTATTGCCAATTAAAATAGTTTTGGATGGTGAGAAACAAAGACAAGAACTGAAACACCATCCCCACCTCCCCCTTCTTCCCAGACTCAACTTCACTCCTTCATTCCTGAATCCTCTACCTCCTCCCTGAGTGGGGAGTGGAGGCTGTGGTCAGTCCATAACAGCTCCCCTCTGCCTCTCCTCCCTCCTCACAACTTTCCCCTGTTCCAGTGTGGGGCCTTCCTATGGGCTGCAGTCTTTCAGGATAAACCTCCACCAGCGTGGGCTCTCCACAGGCCACAGTTCCTTCAGGGAATATCCACCGGCTCCAGCACGGGGTTCTCCACGTGCTGCAGTGTGGATACACTTATAAAAGCATCTTATCCATTTATGAAAATATTTTGTTTAAATCTTAGTTTCTTTGTGGAGATTAAGTTAATGGTGCAGGTACACCTACTGTGCTGTCAGGAAACTTGTGACTATCAGGTTTGTTTTCCTTGAGTGAGATTTAGAAATCTGAAGAGCATTTTTGTGTATTCAGACTGTCTGTGGAAGTTCAAAATAAGACTAGGGTACTGATGATCGACTCCAGATTCAATACACTTGCATCAGTGGAACATAACATGAAAAAAATTGCCTATGTCAAATTCTTTGTTCCATAATCTGTAATGAAGATCTGCTAAAATACCAATGAAAAGTTCAGAAAAAAAAATGCTATTTTCAAATGGGATATGAATATTTTGTCCATGGCTCAATGGCATGTAAGATCATAACAAATCGTTATGATCATAACAAATCATAACAACGGTGCACCTACAGGGAGTATATTATTGAGTCCACTGAATGAGAACACTTTTCCTGCTTATCGAATGTGAAAACATGGATTTAAAATAGCTACTGTACATACAAAACAGCAGTGATACAAATTTAAGAAAGGAAGTAAACAGGCAGAGGATTTGTTTTGACACCCAATACTGATGTCAATGACATATCAGAGAAGGCCCTACCTCTCAGACGCTACTGAACTTTGCAGAATCTGGGTGAAGTTTCTGTCTCAGTACATGCTTCACTTAACTATGGTAGGATCATTCATATTTACACATGTGCTTACATACTTTGAATAAGTCTAGGCAGCATGTTCAAAATAAAAAAGGATTCAAAACTTCTCTCTGACCTGAAAACCTTAGATAAAGGAGAGTTAAAAAGATACAGAAATCTCTCTGAAATTTGACTTATGACGAACTCAAACTAGCTTTTTACAGACAACTATGTCATAAAATCAAAACAATAAATGAGATGCCAATTAAAATAATTGTTGTAACAATTAATTAGCATCGCTTTACTGTGTAGCATATTATTTAGAAACAGGATTGAATCAGACTTCAATGGCGTATTTAGTCAAAGTGAGTCATGAAGTAGTGTCAGCAGTAATGCAATGGAAAATTCATGAAGGAGCTTGTGCTTGTAGGTTTTTGGGGTTATTTTTCAAAAAAAAATTTGGCCCACAGCATTCTCATCTTCAAAATAAAAAAGGAATAGTAGGAACAGTACAAGTAATTTCTTTCATATTTGGAAGAAGCCTACTGTTAGCAGATCTGACTCATTGATTCAGCTGAGATGAAAGTTAAATGATAAAGGAGAAAAGAAAAAATTAAAAATGGGAAGTCAAGTGTATTCATCAATATTTCTTTCTTCAGCATTAGGAGATTGAATTATTCAGAAGGCAGACTCAAAATCCATAAGTAGCACTTAAAAATATGCTTTTATATAATCTTATATTTATATAATACTACATAAATGTGGTAAGATCAGCCTATTTATAACAAGTAGTTAATAGCCTAGTAAAAACAAGCAAACAAACAAAAAAGAGCTAAAACAAATACATCACCTTCAGTTACAGTCTCAGGACACTTTCTGGTGTTTCACTTTGACGTGCTGAGACATCAGCTTCTCCACTCTAACAAGATGGTAGTTGAACGGTTATATGTATAGCTTGTTTTGAGGCTCATCTTCCTCTCTACAGGCAAAATACTTAACTCCACAGTATCATTCTAGAGGTACTGGAAAACCAGTCAATGCTTTTGAAGTTGATTTTTTCTGTTTGCTTTTTTAAGCCTCAAGTGAATTTGTCATGACAACCTCATTAGCCTAGTCTAAAGATACTAGACATTACGACACTGATGCTGTTTTAACCAGTATTTTTATGACAAAAGCACAACAGCCTAGGTTTATTCCTATCTAACCAACTGCACGGCCCAGCATGCTCAACTTAGGAATTCTGGGGTCTCAGATTTTAAAGGCGGGAATCACTCCACTTCAGAGAGCAATTCAGGTTTCAGGAATCACTGTTAGGAAGTGTCTCTCTACCTCACTCTCCCTGCGCATTAGCTGATCAAGAAATAAGGAATGAATTAGCAGTGGCAGAGCATTCTGATCTCAGGCCAGTGTACTGGGTCTGGCTGGGATAGAGTTAATTTTCTTCACCACAGCCTGTATGGTGTTGTGTTTTAGATTTGTGACAAAACCAGTATTGATAATTCACCAGTGTTTTGGCTACTGCTTAGCAGCGCATGCACAGTGTCAAGGGTTATTTCCCCCTCCCCCTGTCCGCTATGCCTCCCCAGCAGGTAGGCTGGAAGTGCTGAAGAAGTTGGCAGGGAACACAACCAAGACAGCTGACCCAACCTGACCAATACCATATGACTACCATACCACATGGCATTTTGCTCAACAATTAAATCTCAGGGAAAGGAGGAAGATGCAGGAAGGTATACGATTACAACATTTGTCTTCCCAAGTAACCATTATGCAAGCTGAAGCCCTGCCAAGAAGTGGCTGGACATCTGCCTGCTGATGGGAGGTAGTGAATAAATTTCTTATTTTACTTTGCTTGTACGCATAGCTTTACTTCACCTATAAAACTGTCATTATCTCAACGCCTGAATTTTCTTGCTTTTGCCCTTCCTATTCTCTCCCCCATCCCGCTGACAGGCAGGGAGCAAGTGACTGGGTGGGATCTTAGCTGCTGACCAAGGTCAACCCACCACAGCCAGACAAACCATTCTCTGGAGGATCCTCTCTACTGAGGCATTTAATTGAGGAGCTCAGCGGGACAAATCTCAAAGCACCACATGTATGAAGTGGTGGCAAGTCCCAAGACTTCAAATTACTGTCACCTATTTTCTCTTTTTGTAAGAATACTGCACTCATTCAAATCTATAGCAGTCTTGCTGAGCTTAAAAAAAAAACCCACACAACATTGCATTTCTGGAGAGCTACAACACAGGCATTTTTTATTTCTCTAGGAAACACTAAAAGCAAAGAAATAGAGTAAGTGTTGGCAGGCTAAAAGGAAAATTCCAAGTCAGGTCTTGAGGTGTATGAATGAGGTTTGCATTATTCTAACTAGTCAACATCTTGCAGGTTCTTGCATAGTTCAAACTGGCCATACCAAAGACTTTCAAAAAGCATGGCTTTACCACAATTGTGAGTAAAGGCTCTAAAAGTTATTTTGCCTCTGTATATTGACTGAAGAATGTATGTGCTCTATTAAATAATAGGACACTGCACATTTCCTTGCCTTCTCATATGTGTCCACATAAAAATGCTTTTTTTATTCATACTTTCCTTGAATCCATCTATAAACGTTGTTTTCTTAATGCTAAAAAAAAAAAAAAACCAAAAAAACCCACTAAATGACCAAAGCTTAGGAGGAGTTCTGCCTGTTTTACAGATTTCAAAAGCACTTTGGAAGTTGTGATCTTAATAAAAAATGACAGCAACATACTTTGATTAGATTAAGGTTTCTATGCCTTTATTATTTCTACTTTATTTTACCAATATCCATGCAGATGAAATGTAAAATATTAAGTGAAAGACACAGACTTTTTCCCTCCTTTCCAGTTATTGATCAAGAAGTTATAACTGAATTATTTCTGGCATCTTATTTGGAAGTTTAAATAATTTAAATAGCTCTGTACATCCTCCATACTCCATCCTTCAAAAGAAGTTAACAAATGTCTACTTCTCAACCCTCCCTCACTCAAAGTGGGTTTAGTCAATAAAATATTAAAAATTTTATTGACTCAGACTATTTTTAAAAAAAGATAAATATCAGTGGTTTTAATAGTCTGTATTCCCTTTTACATAAACACAAGCTTCATTGTCATTTTCTAGAAAAACCCAAAACACACAAAAAAACCCCTACCACATTTGAGGGTACTACTGTTTGGGTTTGCTCCCACAGAGTCAAATTCTAATCTCCTTCATTAAAAAAGAGCTATTTTATTTAATGAGAAGCTCCACTGGCTGCAGTGGAAAATACTAATGGAGCTCATTGAAAATACCAAAACCTGACTCTTAAATCTGGAAAAGGAAAATAAAGTGTACAGAACTCTGTGAAACTGTGAGGGAGGACACTCAAAGGACAAACACGGAGCAACACAGCCTACCTGTCCACTACCTGTATCTACTAAAACAGAAATTTGCAGTGAAAAATTAAAGGAGGCTTCAGTTAAAGGGACAGTCTAAGATGTGGCTTCTCTAGGCACAAAGATGCGATTTTAACCTTCAAGAGCACTATAATTTAGTCCAGAATTAAAAAGATGTGTTTTGTCATCCAGCTCGCAAGAGAGTACATTTGAATGCACACACCATAGCAAGAAGTATAAAAAACCCGACAGAATAAGAACATTAAGATAATTTCACTACAGCAGTTTTGAAAAACTGATAATGCATCACATGCCGTGATACAGGTTTCTGACTCTTGTGGGAAAATGATTGCTCTTTTACAAATAGGTAGTTCCTTTTCACTAATCACATCCTACAGTTATTCTTTGTACAATATGCAAGCCAGAACTGTAAAAAGGTTTTCACACCTTCTGCTTCTGTAGCTTTTTGGAATGTGTGTTGTACTATCTACGGCAACCAGCTGTGCTCACATTGGATATCCTCAGTTAAGCAGGATCAGATTTTGGCAGTGCTATTATTAGCTGTAAGTATTTGTTTATTTCCTTAGTGCCAATTATGCCCAGTTGGGACTGCCAATGACACACAGTGATTCACGAGGTAGTTTTAATAAGCAATCTTATATCAGTGACACATATTCCATCAAGTTGTGAGAAAGCACTGTATTTAAGATTTTCTTATTTTTCAAAATGTTACAGCTAACTTCTGGACAAGAGGTATCTTAATTTTTAGACATTTGAGCCTCCAACTGACTTTCAGATTAGCTATAGATGTGGAATAATTATTAAAGAGCAGTTCCCAAATTTCACCAAACAGTTCCTTATGTAAAATTAAAGTATTCCTGCTTCCTGTCCAGTGTGATTAAGTCTTTCAGCTTACTGACTCAGAACCTGACACAAAAATACTTTTTCCTTTTGTATCTATGAGACTAAAGAGCTAGCTGCAACATTAGTTTTGCCTTCACAAAGCTCAGCCATGTAGACAGCTGGACCTAAAGTTGAAGTTAGCCAAGAAACGAGCACAAAAGTCCACCGTTCTATAATATACTGGAATAAGCCTGGTGATCTGGATAGGAATATGAACACGTGATTCAGAGAAATCACCGCAAACTAGTAATAGCAGCAAGTATTAAATTCAATTTCAAAGACTTGCAGTCTTCACTTCAGAGAAGAGCAGAAGTACTAAGACAGTGCTGAAAGAGCCATCCTTTGGCCTCAGATAATTCCATACCAGGAAAACTGGGGGAAAACAACGAGAAAATAAGACTGGTTGATTTTGAAGCTGATTGAGTGCTTAAGTAGTACTGAAACTTGTCTTTTCACCATAAAACCATAGCTTGCTCAACAGGACAGGATGCTCACTGTGCTAAACACTGTTGGTAAAGGGCATTTTAATTGTCAAATATTAAAGATTCGTCAAGCATATTATGACTGCATTCAACACGCTCTCTGGCCACAGACTCAAGTTAGAAAACATGTCAAGATCTGAGTTTTTCTTCCTGAGACCAGCAGTACAGAGCCTGGGATTCACTTAGTCCCTATGTTTTAACATTAAATTAAAAAAAAAAAAAAAAAAAATCCTGATACTATTTTTGTAACTTGAAGCAAAGCCCATCTACCAAGTAAAAAAGCCCACAAAGATACAAGCTGGAAGTTTTGATTACATTATTTGAGGAAACCTCCTAATTATCCTTCAAGAGACAGATAAGGTGGAAGCAATGGAGGGTGACAGACTAGATAACTGCTGAGAGTCCAGGCTCTCTTCCAAAAAAAGAGTTTTGCTGGGAGTATATAGATCTATCATTCTCACCACAGTATAGACCTTGATCACAGCAATCAGAATGACAATTCTGAACCAATAATAAAAAAAAAGACTATTAGGTAACTAATTACTATTAACAATCTGTGCCAAAATTATTCTTCTTCTATTTAAAAAAATCCCTAAACAAAAACAAACAAACAAAGCCCAAAAAACCAAAACAAAACCAACTTAAGCCTGAACAAACACTATATGCCATGAACTGTGGCAGCACCATGGTTCTCCAGTTGGAGAAATCTGCTTGTCCTGATGGGCTTCTTAACCCCCATTAAAAAGTATTGAAGCTAATAAGAATCCAGTAAGGAAAAAAAAACCCAAACAATGTTCTCTGAGATACAATAAAAAAAATAAATGGTCAGTAATGAAAGGAACTATATGGAACTCAAAGGTTCCAATGTTGCATCTAAATCTGCATTATGTTTTCCCCTCAATTTAAAGAAAAAATTAAAGATGCTTAAAAAAAGAGCTCATATTGTCACTCTCCATAAAACAGAATCAAAGTCTTTTTTCTTACTTTGTTTACCTTTATATACTTACAGGAAAGGGAAAGCTCTAAAAAATTTCTATTTTGGGGAGATTATCTGTTTCATAAAATATCATCTGCACTGGATATTTATTCAATCCTTTTATAAGCAGAGATTTGGCAGCTAAATATTATGTATGACAGACTTCTTTCACACCATCTGTTATCTGTAGCAAATCAGAAAGCATTTCTGCATTGCTTTTTGTGCAGGACTGTGGGTATAGTTCGGAACACTTCAAAAAAGTATTTGCTATTTGTTTGAGGAGAAATAATGGCAGTGGCCACTCAGTTCTGGGGCTTCAAAAGCCTTGTTCTTCAGAGTCCTGCTCAACAATACACTAGCTCACAGTAAGTCAGAAACTTTAAAGCTTACAGAATAGAGAAATAAAAACCTGTTTTCTCTTTTTAATCTACTCACTGTTGATACAACACAATTGCCTTTCATGTAAGCTTCATTCACAGAGAAAGAAAACTAAGCTCAAGTGAGGCATTGCGTTAACTTCAGTTGGCCACATTGAACAGTTTCTTCAGTTTCTTCAGCTATTAACTCCTGTTGTTATCTGTTAGTATGAACATTCACAGAAACAAAATTTTACTTCACAGTATGGGTATCCTCCCTGGGCTGGAGTTCATTAGATACAGACTTTGAGTGAAGATATAATTAAAACTATAAAACCAGAAAAACTTCAAA
The DNA here is from genome assembly GCF_000699105.1 of Pygoscelis adeliae. NCBI lineage: Eukaryota > Metazoa > Chordata > Aves > Sphenisciformes > Spheniscidae > Pygoscelis > Pygoscelis adeliae. The sequence continues at coordinate 2,892,260 of NW_008825075.1, read as the reverse complement.
AAATTAGGTTAATGTTATATTGGTTTTTTAGACATCTGAAGTTAACACGTATCTACTTGCTCAGTTTCAGACTCCAGGAATTTCAACATCTGTTTCTTTCACTAACCACAAACACAAGTTTGAGGTGTAGAAATGGTTTGGAAACAGATTTACCATTCCACTTGCATCCTTGCCATGGCACAAAACCACTATGCATCCAGAAGTGCTCTAGCACTTGAACTAGAACATAAGACTCATTCTGTTCTCGCATAAGTCAGGATGAAGCACATAACCTTTTAAGAAGCAAAAGCTGTAACTAAGCCAGTAAAAAAAATTTCAAAATCACTAACCTCCACCCTGGCCAAATTCATCTGGAGGATAAAGTTTTACACTGATAAATTCCCTTTTCTAAATTGACTGAAATCACTGTGAATTTTCTAGAAGCATGAGAAATAAGAAAGCATTAGTAGAAAAAAAGAGCACCAATGCAATCTTCCTGTCTTTTTTGTGAACATTATAACTAAGCTGAAGCCCTTCTACAGTGAATAGTGTTGTATCATTATCTCTGAAAACAATCCAATATCAGGAGGTTTACTGCCATTCAACATAAATATATTTACTATTTATTTAATTCACCTATATTTAATAACTTGGTAATCCATACTTCTTTTTTTTTTTTTTCTCCCTATATTTCCAGTTACTCTTTACTACTGCTAATTGCCATTACTGTCTGGTTTATGAGTGGAAGGGTTGTAGCAATAACATCAATTTGTGCAGCTGAACATACATCCCCCCACAAGTCCACAAGTAGGCATGCACGTGCATGCAGCCAGCCACAGATCAACATGAACTGAAAATGCACAGCACTCAAAAACAAATGGCACAGATGCTTGACCATTATTTTCCTCTACAGATCGGGATGGATGCTGCTAGTTGACTCTCTGTATATACATGTATATGTGGGTGGCCTTAGAAACTAAATTTATCCAGTAGCTAGCCCCGGATCCTCTGGTCTCCCCACTTGCTAGTACCTGGCTGTAGGAACCTTCAGGTTTTGCAGACACACTCCTCTTGCTAGTATTCAGACCTCCTCTTGTTATGTACACACCTCCTTCGCCCCGCAATAGTTGGCCCAGACCTATAGTTTTCTCAGAAGCTGACTGTCAATCTGCCCCAGAAGGTGAAAGGACCACCTGGCCAACCACGTAACTGACTCTTAGACTGCTGGTCTCTCCACTGTCTGGCCCCCAAACCTACTGTCTCTCCAGTACCTCACTGCCAGATCTCTTATCCTACTCAGCAGCTGATTTGGCTTAAAATTAGCTGGTGAAATACATGTACATTCAGCACGGTAGTTCCCTAGGGAAACATATATACTCTTTCCAGTTACTGGCACTTAGACCTCAACACATAAATACAAGCAACAGACAGGACTCTCACTGAGGAAAACAGGAATAGCATTTAATATGCAGATACGACAGACTCTGGTGATCAGATGCAGTGCTTAGCCAGACAAACTTATTGACCAGAAGTCTCTACACTGAACTCCTTTCTCCTCCCTGCCCTGCCTCCTCTTTTCTGTCCATTTTCCCATGCTTGTTCCCCCAATTCACCCTAATTCCTCCTTTTCTCCACCACTGGTCTTTCTCTAAACATCTCATATTAAGTCTCTCACAGTCCCACAATCCCCTTAAAACATTGTACAATATTTATTACACAAACCCAAAATGGCCTTCCTTCTGCATCCCATCATGAGTCCCATATCCCTTTAGGCAATTAAACATCCTTCAGTCTTCAAGGCATTCTGGGATCAACTCTCCTCCCTCCCCCTGTGACCCATTTTAGTGGTTTTCATACCCAGAACAACAGGCCAGTTCTCCTTTGAGACCCTTACAAGTAGCAGAGTAAGGGTGCTCTGCTTGCACTCATTAAGATATAGCATTCTTCTACTTATTGTTTATTTGCATTTTTGGTGATTAACCTTTAATCGTATTACCTATTAATTATTAGCTTTTATCTTTCTAGAAATCAAGTTGATTAAACTGTGCTCTTTTTTCTAAGACTGACAGCAAATTAACTTTTACATTTCCTTCTCTTTCTCTCTTCCCCACATTCATATCTCATTGATTCTTAAAACTGATGGTCCCATTTGATTTATAATTAGACAATGTTGTTCAACATTGATTTTTATTCTGCAAGTCAAAGTCCATAGGCTATTTTTATACCTCCTGGTCCTTCTAAGTGAAACTTTGAAGGCATAATGCCAGCTGGATCGATCCCTAGAGCTTGACAATAAAGTCATGAGAAACTTAGCATGAACTCTAAAACCAGACTAACTTTCTTGAATTTTGAGTTCTTTAGAAGCCACAAAATGAAACTAATTTCATAACAATTCAGAGAACTTTCAACAACACTACCCTGAACAGAAGTAGACTTTCCAATCTGCAGTTTAAAAGAGACAAGTTCATTCTTTGAAAGCAATGCAAATATTATCAACAAATTCTGTGGTACTTGTGTAAATCAGATATATGAATAATAGCTTAAGAATTTAATTAAATACACTGTTTTCTCATGAAAAGCAATCTACAGGTTCCTTTTGCATGTTTGTTTCTTCTGCAACTTGAAAGGCATCTGGATACCATAGGTTGGCAGCAGATTCTTTCGGATATAATAGAAAGTCTTATGAAGACTTAAAAAACAGAAATTACAAGAGGCTGTCTTATGTTACAGAGATGTCTGTAACTAAGGTTGCTTCTGGGGATCCAACACACACACACACACAAAAATCACAAACGTTGCTTCAAGAGGGATTTTCTTTTAACAACACTATTTTACCCCCACATGGATTCTGTCCTATAAATACTATCAGTTTTTGCCTGTCTACTGTCTTAGAAATACATAATCCTTTTCACATGAGATTTCATATCCCACAGTAGTATGTCTATTTTCTTTTCATTGCCCAGCGCCCTGGTTTTGTGCACATATTTCCATTATTTCTCTGGCTTTGAGTAGCTTGCAAATTGAACTAAGGACTGCCCTTTTATTAACTGTATACAAAGCCAAGATTACAATACAACTGGACTTCATTTTGACCAAATATATTTCACTCCATTATGCTGTAAGAATGAGGAAACTTTTGATTCTCTCTGCATCCAAGCTCTCATACTCATTTGGTCTCACAGCTGCTCATCCTCATGTTCCTGAAATGGTCACTTCTCATTCACAATTTCAATTTCAAACAGGTTTCCTCAGTGACTCTTCAGTTCTGTTATTTAAAAACAAACAAACAAACCAAATGCAAAAAACACACCCACCCCCCCACCCCCAAGTGCTATAACATGAGAATTCAAGCCCTCTTCCTCCACTGCCTAGAGCTAAATAAAAAAGATTAGGGAGCAGGTCAAGGAAGACTAAATCTTGGATGCCCTTTTGGAAGCATTCTTAGTTTCTTTTTCTCCATCAGAAGGAGGAAAGAATATTTATCACATCTACTTTAATATACATGAAGAGTAGCTGCCCTTTGGAGACATATTTTGGACTTTGCTTTCATAATTCAATATAGTCTCATATTGATGTTTATATAAGTTCCATGACAATTCATCACTCAGCTATCAGGATGATTAAGAGTACCACAAGATATGTCTGCATTTAATATAAGCTGAAAGTTCCTAGGGTCTTTTGTCTGTTTAGAGCATTAAGAGGAATTATACATTTGCATCAGATACTTTATCTTAACTTCCCAACATAATTCTTGAAGAAACATTTTTTCTGCTAGCATTCAAGCTGAAAAGTTTTCCTTCCATTCCTAAGAAATGCAATGACTTCCCAGTAGACCTAACTGAGCTTTTCCCCCTATCGGTTGTGATTGGTATAGTGGGATCTAATGGTTTCTCCTCTTTGTCTGCTTTCCTACTGGTCTTTCCAATCAGCCATCCTGTCTCCAGCTATAACATGTCTAGACAATTTAGCCCTTCATTAAGTCACATCACCTCCCTGGCATAACCACAGTTTTCAACAGAAAAATACAAGTTTCAATATAAGCTTTTACTCTGTAATATGATTACTGTAATGTTTTCCAGACAGCGTGCAAGCTAGAAAACATTTGCCAGAAAACAAGACAGTTCTCTACTTCCTAGTTCACTCTTCTGCTGCTGTTCTTGGTTCCTGGATCTTCACTCTCTATATTAAGACTGGGGTTCTATTCTTCATTCAACTCAAAAAAACCCAGGATAAGCTAACTGAACCCTGTATTTAAAAAACAGAAGCTAATTTTTCAAAAATTAAGTAGCTATTCTGTCCACTTTACTTTTTGATTTTCACAAAGTTTATAACACTCTAAAAATCATGTTTGGATCTCAAGCCATCTTAAACTCATTACTCAAAGCTTAAGATCAAAGAGTAGATCTTGTAGGAAGGACTGAATTTTCAGATCTGGTAGTATATTTAACCCAAATGGTAAAACCTTAGCACCCAATTGGTACATTTATTAGATTAGCTAATGACTTCAATGGATCCAAGATTCTGCCCAGAATACTTCAACATTCACAAAATACAGATCAGCAAATACCACAATAAATAAATCCTGTATACAAGAGTGTGGGTGTAAAGTGTAATATTTAAAGAGAACTGATGTCTTCAGAATTCCTATGTTTTGACTGCTGTTCTTCCCCGACAACGGGGAAGATGTTAGATAAGGCTTAAGTACTTCATTACTGTTACTTTCAGTAAGCATGACATTGACCAGTCAAATTATTAACAATGACTGTCAAATCACAGGTTAAGAGATATTATAATGAAAAAGTTCAAAATCAGGACAGCATTTCATGTAACAAACCTTGCACAAAACTCCTTGGAATAGCAGAAAATGAGGGAAGGGTATCATTCTGGGGAAAAAAAATCCAAATCCCTATTCCTTAAATCTATCTCTTATAAGCTGTATTATCTAACTTACATATTCATGTACTATTACACATTAAGTGCCTTTCACCACTGAATAATCAATTCACATATATCTGAATAATTTCTATTTATAGCATTATGATCACATAATCTTTGACATATTTTATTAAAACTCCATAGGTTGACAATAACTTCATATCAAAATAACCAAACCTCACAAATGAGGTATCAAAACTGTCTCATTATAGAGAAGCAAGATACCATTATGAGCTTCTGGAAACACTCAAATCTAATGAACTAACATATAAAGTCATTTTTTACTGCTAAAGGCACATTTTTTCCCCGCTTCCTGGATACCTGAAAATTATTTCCAACCATACACGGAACACAGAAGTCTACTTCCTTCCAACTTTCACCATAATGATGACTTTAAAAAAAGTATATATATTTTTTGAATATTTTTCTGTCACAGAACTGACATATAGCATCTTAAGACTATCTTGTGAAACGTACAGTCCCAGTAGCTATACTGTATGTAATGGACTTCTTGACAGTGATGTCTTCTATAAACCCCAATATGCAATCAAGTTTTAACTTTGCATAAATAATAAGAAAGCTTCATGAACAAGCAAAACTCAGATGTTATCTCAAAAAATTAAACAGTAGAATTACATATGAAGTAATCTGTAGTTTCTCAGGGCAAAGAATAAGGTCCACAAACTACCTAGCCCATAAAAACAAATGCAGTTTTTAGTGATTAGTTCGTTTGATACCTATTCGCTAAATACCAGTTATTATCTGCACACTAATGGGTATCAGGTCTTTTAGATCACACTTTTGTGACTGACTGCAAGGATGATTTATGGCTTCTAGGACAGAGTTTGTAACAGATATCAGTGCTCTAAAAAACAGGATCAACCTTGCCATATTTCTGGGAAAAGCTAAGTCAACTAGAACAAAAAACATTACAGATATTAAGTAAGCAACTTGTTAGTCTGAAGTCCTTAATCATCTAGAATTAAAAAGACAACATAGCCATTGCACACTATAAGAAAATGCTGATGACTAATTTTTTGGATAGACAGAACAAATTCCTGGCAATCTCCTGAGCAGTAGGCTCATCCCTCAACTCCTACGGCTAACAGGACTCATGACAGTTACTTTTTCCACATACATCAGTCCTGGCACTCACTTCCCATTTGTAAATCTGTGGATTTCAGGTTTCTTTTTATAGATTATTCTTTCTCACAGTATTTGTAAATGAACAATGGGGAAGCCTGGCTGGTTCTTGTAGCACAATTACAGAAATGATCTAGCTTCTCTACAGGATATCTGGTTCAGCTCACAGAGGTAGCTGAGCGTAAGAACAGGAAAATAAATTGTTACAACAGTAGTTTTCTTTCAAAGCCTGTAGTGGGAATGCTGTGTAGCTGGAATATAAATTAATGTTTGGAGACCACCAGAATGGTTCTGTACAGCTGGTTAAATGAAGAAGTGGACATTTTCTGCTTAAAGACAGTGAGACAAATCCCAGTCCCAGACACAGAAGTCCAATTTCAGAGCATAGCATAGATATTCCTCGTTTTCCCTGATGAAAAAAACAAGCTAATAATAAATGGAGTTCTTGAAATAATTATTTTGATATCTTATTTGCTGATTTTTAATCAATTTCCAGAAGCATTCCCTTTCCTAAGTCAGCTCACAAAAGCCTAAGCAGAATTCAGTAACTGCAGAATGAGGACGGAGTGCTTGAATATTCTACTCTTTCCTATTAAAAATTTAGCTTTAAAGACTTCTTACTTTCTTTCCTTTTATCGCCTTTTAAGCCATCCACTTAGGATCAAGAGCTAAAACTCTGAAGCTGATACCTAATTATAGGAAACCAAGTCTTTACTTCAGCTGCTAAAGAACCAGACATTTTCCTAAATGCAGAGAATTCAAAGCTCCATAGGCAGAGAAGTTCAGTCCAGTTATTCTGCTACCTAAACAGATTGAAAGGCCTCTTATTTAAGGAAAATATTCAAATGCAGATGGCTAAGCAGCACCAGGTCTAAAATTTTAGTCCTTTATCTCCCTAAGCTTCCACCAACATCAAACAGAAGTCCGGGCCAATATGAATCACAAAAACTGGCCCTTCACATTCATTAGGCCTAAAACTCAGTTACCTTTTAATCCAAACATCTAGGCCAAGCTGCACATTTACTGAAGTGTCAGGAAATAAGCTATGCATTTTACACTGTCATACAAGCTGCAATAAGGTAAAAGATTCCAAGGAAGACCAGCCATTACATTTTAGGAGCCTCGAATTTAAGCAACAATCTCTGAAATATCAAAGATGTCATTTTGTCTGCAACACTGGCATATAAACAGTGTACATTAAAAAGCAACTCATCTTTCCTGAAAAATAACTTTCATAAAATTATTTCCGATCAGAGAAGTCTCCAGTTATGTGAAAGGGGCTATTCAGTTCCTTAAGGAGAACGGTGGGAGAAAATGAAGTTTCTATTTTGAAGAAGGGTGGTGAGAAGAAATTATTTTGTCAATGGGTTTATTTTCACTAAGACCAGTGAAATAATTGGCTTAGCTTGATTAAAATGTGTACATATTTAAAAAAAAAAAGGCTGTAAGAATTTGTCAGTATGCAGGAAGAGGTGCAGCCTTGCACACAAGACCATCTTCCAATCAAATTTGTTGTTTCAAGGAGGTTTAGTCCTTGTCCAGGGCCTGGATCCTCAATCTTGCAGAGACTGCTGGAACTCATCTAGCTCTCAGATTGCTGCTCCTTTTTGCCCATTGTCACAACCACATAAGCATGAACAATACTGCTCAGGGAGGCTGAGATCAAGGGTGATTTTATGTCTCTGAGGACTCAGGTGAAGAGGACAGGGGCCTATGGAATAGTCCTAATCAAATCAAGGAGAAAGGCTACAACAGGAACAGATATATTCTGTCAGTCAACACATGGCTTTGCAGCTAGTAAAGAGCTTTAGCTTCTACAAACACACAATGATCTTCAAAGAGCAGACTGCTGGCAAGTAACAGAAGTGATACCTGATAAAAACAGGGCAACAAATGAAAAAAGCAAGATAGGATAGTTTTCATGAATGGAGTTGTGAGACAAATGGATACACGATTTTTAGGAAAAAGGAAAGAAAAATTATTGCATTCTACATAAAGAAACAAAACGAATATATGGAGCTCTCCTGTGGAATGATAGTCTGAAAGAGGATCGGTGAGAAGTCAAAGAGGGAGATGTTGTTAATGAACGGCTATGACAGCTATCCAAAAAGTAGATGGACAAAGCATTATTCAGACAGTTGGAAGATGTTCCAGTCACATGTCTTGGTTATCACAGAGGACTTTAACCACTCTGATATCTACTGAGAAACCAATACTGCACAACACAAGCAATCCAGAAGGTTTCAGAAGTGCATTAGGGTTTGGTGTTTTTTGGGGTTTTTTTTCCCAAGAAAGCATGGAACAGGCTCTGCTACGTACAAAGAACTGGTTAGGGGTGTGATAGTCATTGACAACCTATTCTGTGATAACCTGCAGATGGAAGAATTTAAAATCTTGAGGAAAGACAGGGAAGCAAGCAGCAGGAGAAAGACCCTGGACTTCAGAAGAACAGATTTCAGTCTATTCAGGGAACTGCTGGTAGGATTTCATAGAATATTGCCTAGAGGACAGAAGAGCTCATGAGGTCTGATTGATCTTCAAGGGTAATTGCTTCATGAAGCACAAAGATGGTCAAAGAAAGTGAGTCAAGTTTTGAATCAAATTATCTAAGTGCAAGAAAAGAAGCAGCCATAGCAGAAAGTGTCCAGGCTGGATAGAGAACCCCAGCTAAGCTTAAATGCAAGAAGAAAGGCTACAAGTGGAGGCAGTGACATATTTATTACAAAGAAGATCTCTAGGAGCATTTGAAAGGCCAACATTTTACTGGAGTTAAAACTGGAAGGGTAAGTGAGGTGCAATGGGAAGGTACCAGTGTACATTGCAGCAAAAGGAAAGTCAAGAAAAGCTTTGGCTTAGTACTCAGTGGGGTGGGTAACTTAGTAATGAAGGAAAGACTGATGTACTTGGCCTCTTCCTTTGCCTGGAGGTCTTCAGTGGTGAGCTCTGCTACCAGATATCCTAAGTTTGTGTGCTTGGTAGCAGAGTTTGGGGAGGAAAGGTGTGATCAGAAGAAAAATGAGTCAGGGACTACTTGAATAAAGTGAACATATATAGGTCCAAAGCAGCTAACCAAACATCCAGTGATGCAGAGTAACTTGGCTAAAGTCATCATGATGGTGTTCTGTCAGCTGGGAAAGACTGCAGTGATCAGGAGAAGCTCTCAGAACTAGAAAAAGCATCTAGAAAAAGACTAATCTTATGTCTCAAAAAAGGCATGGAGAAGAATGCGGGAAACTACAGCCAGTTAGCCACACCTCCATCCCTAAGATGATCACAGAAGGCTTCAGCTAAGCCATTTCTAGGCACATGAAGGACATGGAAGCATCCAGCACAGATTTACCAAGCACAAATGCTGTATCTGACTAACCTTATCACTTTCTAAGATTACTAACTGTTGATAAGGGGGAAGCAGTTAGTTACTTAATATTGCTTACTTTCACTTTTAAAAATAATTTCAAAATTATCTCTTACAGTGTTCTTGTAGCCAAACTGAGGAGATATGGATTGGAGAGGCAAACTACAAGGTGGGGAGAAAACTGAGATAATCAGGTTCAGAGAGTGTTAGTCAACATTTCAATGTCTGTCTAGCAGTCAGCTATGAGTGGTATTCCTCAAGCTTCAATGCTTGCCCCAACAAGGGACCAGTGGTCTTCATCAACACCACCTACAACCCAGATGACAGGATGAATTACCTCATAACACCCTCATTAAGTTTGCAGGTGACACCAAAATGGGGAGAGCAACTGATATGATGGAGGGCAAAGCTGCAATTCACAGGAAACTCACACTAGAAAAAATGGGTGAACAAGAACTTCATGACAAAGACAAAATCCTCTGCCCAGAAACAGTCTATCCTTATTCATCATTATAAACCAGCTAGCCAGCAAGTCTGCGGAAACACACAGGTTTACAGCCAAATGCAACTCAAATTCATCCTACCAGCAGTGAACACTAACCATGTAAAGGGCAGCAAGAGCACAGATATGAATCTCCTCTGTTCAGTGCTTATGAAGCTGTATCTAAAAAAGTGTTCAGTTCTGTGCCCAAAGTACAAAGGAAATATTGACTAATTGGAAAGAGTCCAGAGGAGGGCAAAGATGGTCAGGGGATTCAGCTAGCTTGGTGGAAAGGTACAGAGTTCTTCTTAACACCCCTACTTAACTAACTACACAGTAAAGCAATGTTTAAAGACAGAGTCAAAAAGATGTAAAATTATTGAGGTTTTGTTCAGAAAAAGTAAACAAGTGTAAGAGCTAGGCAGTTTTGCTTTTTTTTTTTTTTTAAAAAGTGATCTCCTCCAGCAGATCACAGACTAGCAGATGCAGAATCTTACATACCTGGTCATCATAAAAATAGGTGCTAGTTATCTGCTCCATTTCTCTTTCACCTGTTTCCATGGTCATTTTAACAGTCCTGAAGTCTGCCCAAACCATGAGGGAGGAGAATTTTTTTCTCAGAAATCGTATCTGTCTATACAGCTATGAATCTGGTCCATTTTTAAATTCCACTTCAGCAACTGTGTCAAGAATCACCACTTAATGAAATTCACAAAACCAGGAAGCACCTCAGAGGAAAACAATTCTGATTTTACTTCTAATGAATACTGTAAATGCTTGGTATAGCATTCATTTTGTCCAGTATTGTATAGTTCTGAATTGTGTTATATAGAGTTGCATGTATGTTACCAAATGAAAAGCATTCAGAAAATGTGGGCCACTTCCTTTGAATAAATATAATTACATTACTGTTCGAGTTTCTTCACAATCTAAGTACATTTTGGAATAGTATGGATGCACCAAATTATACTCTAATAATGTCTGCATCTCACACCTCAATCAAATACATGGCAACAATGGCACTCATCACCTTTAGTCTATATGGAATTTTACCTGGTAATAAAATCTGCATGTTTTGCATATATTTAACGAGCAAATGCAAGACAGCATTAATCATGCATGTTTATAAATCTAAACTTCATTTCCTTATCTCTTTCACTCAACCCCTTACAAAGTGAGGAATTTTTTTTGAGAAACAACGTAAATTGACAAATCAATAGTCTCACATTTTGGTGATCAGTACAAATTTCCCCCCTCATAGTGGATATACCAGTAGAGTGATTGCCACTAGAGACCTTAGAGAACAGAACAGGAATAGGAAAACCAAAGAAAAGCAAATAGGAAGAAAACCAAAGTGGTTCAGGTATACATAATCCATCTCCAAATTTTGTTAAATTCCACTTATTTCTAGTAGACCTTTTCAGCTTAAAATATGCATTTCAACTATTGAAAGGTGATTAGAATGTTAAATCAATACATCAATAAGAAAGAGAGTCTTTTTCCTAACGTAACCAACTTTTCTTCCCATTTTTATTGAAACAGAATTGTATACTGGGGGGGAAAAACAGCACAATACTGTGATCTGCCTTCAGATCACATAGTTCCAGTACACATACAACTGAGTTCAGCTGTAGTAGCACAAAGTAATTAAAAATAGATAAATACCCTTTCAAAGTGAGTAGCATCAAAATAAGCACTTCCATAATTATGCTCTCTAATCTCCAAATTATCCTTGAGAAAAAGGTCCTCAAATTCCTGATTTCCAAGTCAAATACCATCTTCTTGTTTAAATCCCCCAATATTGTTTTAGGTTGCCATAATCTACATCAGTTATTACAACAGCAAAATCAGGACATGCGTCTTACTACAACCAAAATGCCAGTGCTTACATACAAACCATTCATATATCGGAGCTTGTCTCAAACACCTTTTATCCCCCAAAGATAAATATCAGGATAACATTAGCTATTGCTATCAAACCTACTTAGCATTAGGATCCATCTTCTATTTGCTCAATACTTTGAGATGTGTTCTACAGCTTTGTTCATTTTTGAAGACTAGTCAATTTGTAAGCAATACTCTTTCAAAATTATTGCTCAATTTCTATCCTTGCGTAAAGTATCAAATAACGGGTATTACTAAGTCTCCACAATCAAGCTGAGCATGCACCAGTTCTCATAGCACTCTAAAAGAGAAATTAGCCAGTCTTCTCACCCACAGGATTTTCAGCACTTTAAATTTTCAGGTTTTTCATTCCACTTCAACTGCTGTCACTTCCACTTCCATAGCCTTTTCCATTAACCAGTCTCATTGCTTAAAGTTCAATGTCACCACCGACCTTAAAAACAAAACAATAATTTTTAAATTCAAACAAATTAATCTCAACCCAAAGCAACAAACTTAATTCTTAACACACTTTTCTCCTCCTCACTTTGCTTTGACCACGTGACTAAGGATACTTAAAAGCATGTTATGTTCAGTAATAAAGAGGTCTCGCAAAGGAGTTCTTATATCAGTTTTTAATCTTTTTATTTTTGGACATTGTGAACACAGGTTTTGATACCCCAGAATTGAAACAGCACGAAAGAGCAAGCAAGAGAAGAAATCCAGAAGGCTCTTTTCTGGATTTCCTGAAGTTTTCCACAGCATGGACTTTTTCTACAAGTGGTCCCTCATTTCTCCATAACAGACCACGGTTACAGGCAGGTGTTACAGGCAGAACACTCAAAATTTCCTTTGGTTAATTTGCTGCCAACCCATATGAAACTTTTGCCAGAAGTCAGGCACAGAAGCAGACGTCTCAGGACTCCCCAGTACACCATTACATGAGCACCCAGCCTCCACCATCCCCACTCCCGACTTGCCCTTGTTTCAACTCAGGGCGTACACGCGAGCCGTTACACTTGCTCTGGCGAGGAGACAAGGAGGACAGAAGGGGGAGGCAAACAGCACTGCACCTCACCTAACCCTCCCTCTTCCTCCTGCCCCAACGATTGCTGGGGCCAGCAAAACCGCAACCATGGACTTCTGGAGGGTGGATTTTGGCCTGTTCAGGATGCTGATTGAAAGAGTCCTTTGGGAGACAGTCCTGAAGGGCAAAGGGGTCCAGGAAGGCTGGGCGTTCTTCAAGAAGTAATTCTTAAAGGCACAGGAGCAGGCTGTCCCCGTAAGAAGAACGGGCGGGGAAGACGACCGGCCTGGCTGAACTGGGAGCTTTTTCTGGGACTCAGGAAAAAAAGGAGAGTTTACCACTTGTGGAAGAAGGGGCAGGTGACTCAAGAAGAGTACAGGGATCTCGTTAGGTCGTGCAGAGAGGAAATGAGAAAGGCAAAAGCCCAGCTAGAACGCAATCTGGCTGCTGTCGTTAGAGACAACAAAAAATGTTTTTACAAATATATTAATGACAAGAAGAGAGCAGAGGGAATCAGAACTTCAGTCAGAGCAAGGAATACTGTTTCACTGTGGATTTGTGTAGTGGTGTAAAAGTGATTGCTGGATTTTGTTCACAATTCTTTTCTTAATTTCTGACAATTTCAGGGAACTCTTCCAGTGGTTTGGAGACCTGATTTCTGAATGATGACAGACAGTATAGACCCCATCTCTTGTGCATATATAGTTAAGGTTTTCTTTTTCCTCATGCATTTTCCTCCAGTGTCTTTTAAGGATGTTGAATTTCACTTGCAGTTTTGAGGCCCAATCACTCATATGTGCATGTATGACAGACATATTCTTCTACAACTCCTTGCTGAGAATTTTAGATTTAATGTGGTGGGAATTGGGAAGAGAGAGTACTTATCCAGATAATAACATATTTTCTTTTGGCTTTGAGTATGACTTTTAATCCTTCTCATCTTTTAGTTTTCTTATCCATAAAAAGAAAATAATTAGACCAAAGGATATAAGAACCACCTTTATTTTGATGCTGAGTTTCTTAATATTTGTAAAGTTCTAGTACCTTGCATTGAAAAGAGTCTAAAGATACAAAAATTGTTCTTCCCACACTTTTATTTTAACTTTCTTTAAAATTTCCATGGCTTTTTTTTTTTTCCCCCCAGAGCTGCTCACAGAATTTAGGCGTGCTTCTCTTTATCAAAGCAACAAAGCAGTTTTTGTGAAAGACCTCTGTGGTGCCGTCATAAATCTCAGGCTTAACTCTGGTGTATGTGTGAAATAGGTAATGCCCAGAAAAGATTTTCCTCTAGTGTCTCTCTTTATGATGTTCTAATACAGAATTTTTGTTACTATAATCTGTTTGTTATTGCAAAGTCTGAGAATTAATAGAGTTTGTCCCACCCATATTAATACTAGTAGCAAAACATATATTGTAGGTCTTAGTTTCAGGTTCTTGTTTTTGGGTTGAAACCTCCTTGTGGCATTTGTTTGTTTTCTGGTGGGTTCATTTGTTCATTAACTCATTTTTCTTCTTTGGATGGGGATTTGCCAGAATAGATGTGCTATTCTGCAGATTGCAGAAATGTGGAGAACAGCATAAGAAAAATCTATGGATTGACCATTTCAGGTGTGTTTATAGACTCAAAAAATATCAGCATCTCTAGAGGCAGAGAGTATACATTCAAGAATGCTGCAGAGAAATAGTCATGGAAAAAAAGCCAATAAGAAAGGATCTGTTTGTGTGCCTGTGAATGTGGGATGCTGGGAAGATTAGGGAAGACTTAGGGAAGTGATCGTGCCCCTGTACTCGGCACTGGTGAGGCCGCACCTCAAATACTGTGTTCAGTTTTGGGCCCCTCACTACAAGAAGGACGTTGAGATGTTGGAGCGTGTCCAAAGAAGGGCAACGAGGCTGGTGAGGGATCTGGAGAACAAGTCTGATGAGGAGCGGCTGAGGGAGCTGGGGTTGTTTAGCCTGGAGAAAAGGAGGCTGAGGGGAGACCTCATTGCTCTCTACAACTACCTGACAGGAGGGTGTAGAGAGGTGGGTGTCGGTCTCTTCTCCCAAGTAACTGGCGAAAGGACGAGAGGAAATGGCCTCAAGTTGCGCCAGGGGAGGTTTAGATTGGATGTAAGGAAAAATTTCTTTACTGAGTTAAACATTGGAAGAGGCTGTCCAGGGAAGTGGTTGAGTCCCCATCCCTGGAAGTATTTAAAAGACGTGTAGATGAGGCGCTTAGGGACATGGTTTAGTGGGCATGGTGGTGTTGGGTTGATGGTTGGACTCGATGATCTTAGAGGTCTTTTCCAACCTTAATGATTCTATGATTCTATAACCCTCCCTCTTCCTCCTGCCCCAATGATTGCTGAGGGCCGGGGCACGGGGCCAAGGTACTTGTGCATACTTTGAAAGGCTGGGTACAACTTTGCTGTCTGGTGGGGTTTCTTCCCACCCCCGGCATTTCATCATCACCAGTCAGCTGGAACTGGTTTCCACCAGCACAGGGCAGTTTGTGCCCAACTGGATACCACAGCAGCCCATTGCTACTCACAGCTTGTACTGTGCTAGAATTCGTGGTGTGTGGGTGTACCCAGACCCCAAGGAGGTAGAGAACTCCTCTAGTTGGAGTCTCTTTCTCAAAATACAGCTTGCAAGCCTCTAATTTCCTAGTCTTCAGTCACAGGTGCTCAGCAGGCTCCAAGCAGCATGCTTAATAATGCATTTAATATTACATGCAAAGCTGCCCTAGATGTTTTCCAACATCCTTTAACTCACTATATACCCTCGTTACTCTGCCCTTTCTTAGTTTTAAGTTAACTTCAGGTAAACTGTAACAGCTTCTTCTCCCATACTAAAAGAATGGCTTCCCGTACCACTAAGAAGTTCACCCACTTCCACTCCCCAAATAAGCATGTACCTGTTGATAAGAGATTTAGATTTACTAAAGCCTCTGACTTTTAGGGCTAGCTTCCATTAAGATCAGCATAGGGAAGGAGAGTTACAGTATAGATAAACAGCAGTGATTCTGGGACAGAATTTGGGATGTGGGTGAAACTTATTCCTGAAACCAGCCTGTCATCCGAATTCATAATGAAGCAAGACAATTAAGAAACAGATCCCCATAGCTAGACAAAGAAATGAAGACCTTAGCTTAGCCTCTTGTGTGCCTCCCTTCCTTTAAGGGAAAACTTGAAAATGTCCTCAGAATACCGCCAATGTTTTCCAACACTACCCAAGATCCTTACATCTTTTCAGCCAAAAGTGTCTGATTCCTCACTTTGGGAAGAGTAAGCCAGCTGCATATTCAGTTCTCAATGTCCACAAAACTGTGCTTTCAATAGCTCAAACAGCTACTGCAAAGCATTGCATGACCCAAAACTTAAATTTGAACATTTTCCTGTTTTCTATAAGATAGTAGAGGAAAATGTAAAGTCTTTAAAAAAATATATAATTGGAAACATATACTGACATATAAGTTACTATTTTTTTCCCCCACAAATCTGAATATTCTGCCAACTTTCAAGGCTGATCAATGTAAAAAGAGATGTGCAAATTTAGGCACTGCCTGTAGACAAAGATGGAGTGACCATGCATGATAATCATAGAATGACACATTGCCAAGAACAGAAGCAAAATAAGGAAATTGAATATATCTGAAAAGAGATAACATTTTCCTACATGGAAAAGTAACTCTGAATGTGTTTGTGATCTGTGCATTGAATGGAAAAAAAACTCTGCCAGAAAAACCCTCACCTCTGATGTTATTTGCTTTCTTAGAGTAGAAGGAGTGGAGTAGAAGAGATTGTTATACTTATAACCAAAGGAAGAAAACATTTGTCACCTTTATAAAGATATTTAAAGTTATTTAGACTATTAGCAATACTGACTTCTCTGAAGGACAGACTATCAGGGAACTAACTATTATTCACAATATTGGAAGTACAGAGAAATGGTATAATTTTAAATAGTGTTTTCTGTCATGTTAAATTGTTTTCAAGGAAAATCTTGCTGTGACTAATTATTCTGAAGAATTTAGCACTTGCCCTAGTTTTTCAAGCTTAGGGTATCTGGATCAAGTTCTATTACGTATTTGAGAGCACGGTTTTTCAGTTTTAATGCCAGTGTAATTACAATGACTTTAGTTTTCTCCTCTTACATCAGTGACAGAGAAGGAAGGGAGTGGAATCAAACTGGGACAATGTGGTTCAGGAGTAAGACGGTCTAAAGGCAATACATCCATTGTGAGTGCTTTCCCAGTCAATGGAAGGATTAGAAGAAAAATGCTCTGACAGGTAAGAGAGTCAGATTTGTTAATAGTTTTCATCGTAACAGCAGAATATGATTTCATTATTTTCCAGTTCAGAAAGAAGTATTTATACCTGAAAAGACACAGTGGCAGAGGTGCAAAAATCTCTTTGAATTTCATTTGAAAAAAAGATTACATCTACTTCAAACTCTTATTTATACACATAGCTGTGATGCAATTATGGTAGCTATGCAAAACACAATGAAAAAGTAACAGGGACAGCAAAAACATCTGTTGGAGTAAATATTCTATGAGTGTAGGATTTCCAAGCTGTCATTCATGCAAAAGAGACTTTTCCAGATCTCCACTATTGGTTAGGAGTGAGCCTCCATTTCTGAGAAAGCAGAGGTTCAAGAAAGCAAAGAAACATTGAAAGAGAGCATGGTAACTGATTTTTTCCTTTAAAGAAAAATATGCATGGACCACCTCTGTGGTATTGATTTAACATTTTTCATTTATGACAAAATATTTTCTTTATGTTCCCTCCTTCCATTTTTGTTGATTTGCATTTGAGCACAGAGGTTTTCATTTTATAGCTCACTAATTGAAAAATATTGACCTGGTACAACTGTGACAGTGACCTAGTCCTCTATTATATTTTTAAAACTTTTCTCTCCACCAGTTTAAGTGTATTGCCTTCTCCTATATCAGTTAAATGAAGACCCAGTCAAAATTTTGTCTAAAACTGTGGTAACTGAAAGTCTCTTTTTGTCTGTAGGATCACCTTAATTCTTGTGCTCTTTCACATACTGTGATACCCCGTTGCAACACTGATAAAGTGTTTCACTTTGATCATTACATGACCACAGCAGAACCATTAGGGGATGGGAGAGTAGGAAGAAACAAAGGTATACGAGAAACTTACACAATCTACCTGAAGATCAGGACCAATTCTAGCAATCTTATTTTGGCTTAAAATCTTCTGGTAGAAGTGGAAAAGCATGCCAGAACTCTCATGGTCATTGTGAATATAAATAATTTCCAATATCCATTAATTTTTTTCATTACAGGGTCAGGCTAGAACAAGAGCAGGCAATAAAGCAAGAAGAGAAAGCCTTGGATAGGGAGCAAGGAAAGGGAACCCAGAATAGAATTTTTACATTAGTGCACAAGAACCAATTCATTCTTGAAAGAAGTGTTGCAGTAGATCACTCAGATTACCTGCAAGATACGTCAAATAACTTTATCAACTCCTAATCAACCTCTGTTCCCACAGACAAAAAGCAAGTGACTGAGGCCACCCAGGTCTGAAACTGGTCTCAGTGACTCTGTTCAAAGGGCAGCAAGAACAGCCTGTTTTGTGTGTTCCTTCCTCTTCATGGAGTGAGATCTGATCTTCGGCACTTTTATACATTAGACTTCAAACATTCACTGTTTCAGCCTAGTTCAAGGAAATCAGTGTTTTGAACCTATGTAATCACCATAATACTAAAAAACCATGACTGAATCAAGATGCCTACAATTATGGAGTATTTCTAACCTAAACTTCCTTTTGTATCCCAACCTATGCCATAGGGATAGCAAGACTCTCCTTTGGAATGGTACAGCAAACAAGTTAGTTTGGAACCAGACATTGTGATCACAGGAAACTGAAAAAAAAAAACAACCGACCCCAAAACACTCCATTTTCAAACAGGGTGCAAGTGGTGTTCAGAAAGCAGTTTAGGTTCATACTTGAACACAGATCAATTTGAGAAAAGACTCTGTTTTATGGATCAAAACACAAATGCACAGGAAAATAAGATCCCATGATCACAGCACTGAACTCCATTATAGTGAACAACCAAAGAAACAAAATTAAGTTTATTATTAATTTTGTTATCTGCACTGGTATTGCAAAGTCTTAACAATCTTGAATATTTGTAAGTCAAATTATTTCCAAGTGTTCCCTGTATTATTTTTAGGGAACAAGTTCTGTTCACAAGTACCAACACAAGTAGAAATTATTTCATCTATTTTAAAGTATGTTTTAGTGTTCTTTTTCCAACCCAGTATAACGTAAAATTATATGTCCCTATGTATTTTCCCAGCACACTGTAGTATAATTCTCACTCAGAAGGGATGATACATACAAAGCAAATGTTTAATCTCTCCTGGGTGAGAGGTCACTTTCATGGGAAATTCATTTCATAACAATTTCATATCTGTGATACTTAAGAATGATCTTCCAGGATCACAGAATGAAATAGAAATCTTCTTGGGAAATGATACTACATTTCTCCTTAAGATTTAGATCATCTATGTTTTGAAGAACTATGTTTCTGTCAGAACGTAAAGGTGTCCTTAGTGAATTGAAAAGGGCACAATAATAAAACTATCTGAACTGGGGAATGTGTGCAATAGGAAATAATTTCAGTAGGACACAATGGAACATAAGTTGAAGGCTAGAAATGGAAGCATTATAATAACTTCTCAAGAAAAGAAAAAGGTACCAGATGCATATCACAAATTATCCTATTATAATGAGGTAAAAGCTGGAGAAAGGAGAAAAGGAGAAAAGATTATATTGGGAATGTAAGAGAAACATTTCTGCAAATACCTTTCCTGTGAAGTCTGAAAAATTTTCAGACCAATCTACTTTTTCTGCCACTTCATATCAATGAGAGGCAGTGAGCCCCTACAAAAAATATACAGTACCATTTTGGAATTCAGGATCACAAGACTGCTGATAATTCACAAGGATTCCAGTTAGGAAATCTCACAGATTTAATGCTTTTTTAATTGCTCTTGTTTTAAAAGGGTTGATAATGAGTTTCATACAGAAGCAGCAAATTAGAGGAATATGAAAAGTTTACAAGAGGTTTTAAGAACCTTATACATGTAAGAGATGTACACATTAAGGAATTTCAGCAAGCTATATTCTTTTGATCCTTATTATCCTGTTATTTTTCACCTTAAATGACCCAACTCCAAGACTTAACCAAAAGAAAACAAACAAAAAAACCCAGTATCTTCTGTTCTCAATCTGAATGTTCTAGCTTAGGTTTAGAATTAAGGCAGTAAAACAGAAAACACTTTTACCCAAAATATTTACTTACAAGCCAAAGGTCACATTCTATTTGTCCCAGCTGAGAGTATTATCCGTATGAAACATCCACAAAAATGTTAAAAATCCCAAACCCTAGAAAAGGTAAGATCATCTTCATTTCAACATTAGGTAATTGCAACATTCATCTTGTGTAAGAGTCATGTTTACAAAGACCTGATATTTTGCTGTTGAAGACTGTTGAATAGACAAGTAAACAGAGTACTGTATTTTTTGTTGAATACAGCCAATCTTTCATACTCAGATTTTTAGCTTCAAATTACCTTGGGGGCCAGCATACCTGGGACACATTCCATCATATGCTACAAATGTCCTTCTTTAACTTAAATGGGTTACTTGGTAAACAATAAGTCCTAAGTCCCAGAACAGAAGATGTAACTGTATCCAGAGTGGTGTATCATAACTTATTATTATAAAAGGCAAGACGTTCTCTCTTATTATGACAGTAAGAGCCATAAAAGGTCAGTGCTGATAAAAAATTTATTCATTATTCTTCCAAAAAGGACTTTTTTTTCATGAAACACACATCAAGCATTAAATAACAGTTTTATCCTTGTATCACCTGATCATGTTAATATTCCCATACAGTAGGTTCCACCTGATACACATGTATCTTTTCTATTAGTAGAAATCATCTTGCACGTATGAATAACAGTATCAGAGTCTACCAAGTAGACTGCTTTTTGCTGGCATGACAATTCCAGTTTATGTTGAATTATGAATTAGCTTGCGAGATTAATATAAATGTTTGAATAGAATCATTTAAGTTGAAAAAGACCCTTAAAATAGAGCCCAACCATAAACTTAACACTGCCAAGTCCACCACTAAACCGTGTTCCTAAGCACTACATCTACACACCTTTTAAATACTTCCAGGGATGGGGACTCAACCACTTCCCTGGACAGCCTCTTCCAATGATTGATAACAATTTCAGTGAAGAAATTTTTCCTAATATCCAATCTAAACCTCCCCTGGCACAACTTGAGGCCATTTCCTCTCGTCCTATCGCTAGTTACTTGGGAGAAGAGACCAACACCCACCTCGCTATAGCCTCCTTTCAGGTAGTTGTAGAGAGCGATGAGGTTTCCCCTCAGCCTCCTTTTCTCCAGGCTAAACAACCCCAGTTCCCTCAGCTGCTCCTCCATAAGACTTGTTCTCCAGATCCCTCACCAGCCTCATTGCCCTTCTTTGGACACGCTCCAACATCTCAACGTCCTTCTTGTAGTGAGGGGCCCAAAACTGAACACAGTATTCGAGGTGTGGCCTCACCAATGCCGAGTACAGGGGCACGATCACTTCCCTACTCCTGCTGGCCACATTGGCCTTCTTGGCCACCTGGGCACACCGCCGGCTCATGTTCAGCCGGCTGTTGACCAATACCCCCAGGTCCTTTTCTGCCAGGCAGCTTCCCAGCTACTGTTCCCCAAGCCTGTAGCACTGCATGGGGTTGTTGTGACCCAAGTGCAGGACTTGACACTTGGCCTTGTTGAATCTGATACAGTTGGCCTCGGCCCATCGATCCAGCCTGTCCAGGTCCCTCTGCAGAGCCTTTCTACCCTCGAGCAGATCAACACTGCCGCCCACCTTGGTGTCGTCTGCAAACTTACTGAGGGTGCACTCGATCCCTTCGTCCAGATCATTGATAAAGATATTGAACAAGACCGGCCCCAAAACTGAGCCCTGGGGAACACCGCTCGTGACCGGCCGCCAACTGGATTGAACTCCATTCACCACAATGGATGGCCCAGCCATCCAGACAGTTTTTAACTCAGAGAAAAGTACATCCATCCAAGCCATAAGCAGCCAGTTTCTCTAGAAGAATGTTGTGGGAAATGGTGTCAAAGTCTTTAGTAAAGTCCAGGTAAACAACACCCACAGCCTCTCCATCATCCACTAAGCAGGTCAAAGAAATACATTTGTCAGGGTGATCAGATCCATAGCTTTACACTAACATGACTAGTTTTTAGGCATATTTTTTGTTGGTCTACTCCATGCAGTCAATAGAATTTTTCCAATTTATGTTGTCCAAAAAAACCCTGGTCCATGGCTGATATATGACTGAAAAAAAGAGGTTAAGTTTGACAAAGTTTTCATATCTTTAGCTAAATAAAGTTTCCAAGTCTGAAAAAAGCCTTGAAGATCGTTTTGGTTTTAGAGATTACTTTCTGGGAATGTATTTGATGGATAACTATATTCATAGTTAACTTTTTGAACAAAGCTTATTTCGTCAAGACACTTCTAATCCATAGCTAATTCTCACAGAAGTCTTTTAATACAGTACCATTAAAAATGTAATATGCAGAAATAGATGTAGGGCATTAGCCCCATCAGAGATTTTGTAGTGGATCAGATGCATTCTGAAGAAGTGCCAGGAAAGGCAGGGTCCAACAACTGGGTGAAGTGACACTTTAAGCTGGAGAACAACTCTTTGCATAATAAAGGGATCTTTTACATCAGTTTAAGCTAGTAGTAAAACTTTTTTTTTTTTTGGTCATCTTTTATCTTTCTGTTCCTCTAACGACCCTACAATAGCTATGCCAAAGGAAATATGCTAGTTAGAGATAAAAACCCTGCAAATTAAATACATACTTTTTCAAGACATATTTTATACCCCTTTTCACTTAAAAGCTATTAATATTTACACAAAACTCTTTTCAGGCCTGATTTGAAAGGAAAAGTTCTAAAAGGGCCAAGGCAATATTAATTAGGAAATTAAAAACAAATTTTCTCTGGTGAAGAAGATCTTTATTTAACCAGTTATTGCAAACACCAAGAATAATTTCCCTTTTCAGTGTTTCAGATCAGCAGGGTTCATTGCATGCAAAGTTTGAAGACTCTTAAGTAAGCAAGATGCATGAATTAGGACATTGTTATATATGCTTTCAATCTATACAGGGTAGAAAGTCATCAGATAAATTATTTTAAACTATTTCCAGTCTCAACAGCTGTAACATTTTCTAAATCTGTAAGATACATCCCTACATTAAAAAGAATTCAACTTCTGGTTAAAAAGAGTTCCAAAAAAAGATCAACTTTCCTACAGGTGGTTGATCTGGAAACTGTCTTTCCCTGCGTCAACAGCCCAGTTGAAGAGGACAACTGCAGCTGTTGAGGTTGGGATGGGTACTTCCTCATGTTTGCCAGTGTTTTATGCCTCAGTCACCTTCTCCCTCCCACTTCTTTTGGCAGGGGTGAATATCAGTAACTGAGCTTCTTCCCTTAGGTAACTACAACATAACAGGGACAGATCTGGAGTGCTCCCTTGAAAAACCCACAATGAATAGAAACTGCCTATATGGTATGGGCTGCTTATGCAAAGGAGAATGGTTAGCAAGGAAGAACCATATTTTCTGTCAGCAAGTGGTAAGCTACTGTTCCTGGGAGAGAGGCAAAAGTACAGAAAGCATATAATTCTTCCTTCTCAGCATCAAATTAACCTTCAATAAAACTTCACAGCTGTGACAGGTTGGCCTTAGCTGGATGCCAGGTGCCCACCAAAGTGCTCTGTCACTCCCCCTCCTCAGCTGGACAGGGGAGAGAAAATATAACGAAAGGCTCATGGGTCAAGATAAGAACAGGGAGAAATCACTCACCAATCACCATCACAGGCAAAACAGACTCAACTTGGGAAAATTAATTTAATTTATTACCAATCAAATCAGAATAGGGTAAAAAGAAATAAAACCAAATCTTAAAACACCTTCCCCCCACCCCTCCCTTCTTCCCAAGCTCAATTTCACTCCTAATTTCTCTACCTCCCCACACCAAGTGGCGCAGAGGGACAGGGAACAGGGGTTACGGTCAGTTCATCACGTTGTCTCTGCCGCTCCTTCCTCATCACACTCTTCCCCTGATCCAGCATGGGGTCCCTCCTACGGGAGACAGTCCTCCACAAACTTCTCCAACATGGGTCCTTCCCACAGGCCTACAGTTCTTCATGAACTGCTCCAGCGCGGGTTCTTTCCACATGTCCTTTCCATGGGGCAGGCTTCCCATGGGGTCACAGCCTCCTTTGGGCTCATCCACCTGCTCTGGCATGGGGTCCTCCATGGGCTGCAGGTGGATATCTGCTCCGCCATGGACCTCCATGGGCTTCAGGGGGACAGCCTGCCTCACCATGGTCTTCACCATGGGCTGCAGGGTGCCTGGAGCACCTCCTCCCCCTCCTTCGTCACTGACCTCGGTGTCTGCAGAGTTGTTTCTCTCACATATTCTCAATCCTCTCTCTTCGGCTGCTGTTGTGCAGCAGTTTTTTTCCCCTTCTTAAATATGTTATCACAGAGGCACTACCACCGTCACTGATTGTCTCAGCCTTGGCCAGCAGCAGGTCTGTCATGGAGCTGGCTGGCATTGGGTCTATCAGACATGAAGAGTAGCTTCTAGCAGCTTCTCACAGAAGCCACCCCTGTAGCCCCCCCAATACCAAAACCTTGCCATGCAAACCCAATAGAATAGCACTTCTTCCTACAAATTCTGACCTATCAGCCCTCACCTTTGCCAGTGGGAGTTATTTTTCCTTCTTCCCATAATTATGTTGGAAGTCAGGCCAGGCAATGTTCACTCCAGTCTCATTTTTGGAGAAATGAAAAACATAATTCCCTTGGTTACCTGGAAAAATTAAAGGAGTGGAGTTGCTCTCAGCTCCCTCCCTTTCAACTTCTTCTTGAGTGGTCACTGTTGGCTATTATAGCCCTGAGTCATGCAAAATAAGAAAGGACTTCTTTTTGCCTATCCCACGAGAATAGTCTTTCCCAGAAGATCAGTCATTGCAGAGCCAACTACTGGCCTGGTGAGATTTTGGCTGGAGCTGAAGTCAGCGATATTATGCCTCACACTGAGAGTCCGATATCTCCATTTTATCATCTGAAAGATTTGGTGGTATTTCTGCTAAATGAATACCAAACCAAGCAAATGCTGAAATCTTGTCTAATCTGGGACCTCCTGCATATAAAAACATCAAGTCTATCATTGCAGTTCATGTATTTATTTATTTTTAAGTTAAACTTCAACATATTCTGCTTTTACAGCTCTTTTCATTATCTGATCATGCAAAAAGTTATTAACTTGCTGGCAGGTCAAGATTTTAATCTATTTGCAGCTGATTAAGCACTTCTCTAGTACCCTCATTAGTACCGGAGCCTGTACTAAGCTGTATACTGGTAATGACTATATTTAGTACCACCCTAAGATGCTAGAATATCCACTGAAGATGTATCATTGCTTGACTAGAGAGTATAAATTACAACCTAAAAACAGAATTCATAACCCGGATACAGAAAGGCACCCAAAGAGTTAAATGGCTGAACCATAGTTGTGCTAGTAATGATTTTGTATGTTGCCAACAATTTAGAGAACCCTGAAAGATGTTTCTCAATTACAGCTGCTTTATAGGCCATAGCACATGGTCACTAGATCTCTCAGAATATATTTTCAAGTATCAAATTCTATTTAGAATCACCAAAGGTGATAAATATTTTGGTAGGATCTTTATACTTACGCTCTTGAGAATTTCTAGTGTCAGAAGAGAGCATACTCTAATATACTCAGCTGTGTGCCTCATAGAGCCCTCCTTTGTCCTGTAGTTCATGTCTTCCCTTCTCTGTCAGTAACCTCTTTATGGAGAGCACTCCCCATTGCAATCCAGGAAAGCCATGTTACTTTTCTCACTTCTGTTTCAAAATATTAACTTGGTAAACATACTATAAGATTGGTAGCATGAATGAAGGCTGTAAAAGTTATTGCAAAACACTGAAGAACTCTAACTTGAGACTCACAGGAGAAAGATGCATTTCTTGTTGTTTAAAGCTTTATAGGAGAAAAGCCAAGGACTATTTTACCCCAATGTTGCAGTCTTTACTTACAGAACCAATCTTTACCTCTACAAGAAGTCTTGGTTTAGTTGTGTTCCTAAAATTTACCAATTTATCACAAGATAAGGCTCTATGACAATTGACATTATGCAACTCCACTAAAACTTACGCTGGAAGCTTAAATTGTACTCTGAGGATTTCTGGAATTCTGTTTTTATGTACTCTTTCAGTAGACTGGCAATTAATATAATTTCCAAAAATTTCTTACTGAAGAACACAGGCCCAGGAAATGTCAAGTCAAACATGGTCACCCACACTTCAAGGAAAACAAGATCTGAAGCTCCTGCTGGTGCTGGAAAATGTTAAGTGCACTGACTATGTAACTTTAATATTATAGTCCTTGTGTCCTGTAAAACTAATTAATAGAGGTTGAAAGCAGTTTACTGAGATCATATATAGTACAATTCAATCTAATAAATTGTTCTTTGTAATAATTTAAGTCTTTTTTTCACTTTAAAGACCAATGGGCTGTTTTTCTTCCACCTCTCAAGTCTTAAAAATAATCAGCTGTGAACAGCATTTTCTTACAAGTCATGCAGTATTGACAGTTTGATAAAAGGTAACAGTTTCATTATTCTAAAAGTACCAATTTAACTTAAATCAGGCTTCATTTTTCTGTAAGCAAGGAGGAGTACTAAACCAGACTCAGCCTTGATGATCACAGATTCTAACAATCATTCACATAACTTGCCCAGTGACTGAACCTGTATGTAATAAGAAATGCAGTCTTAATGCTTGTATACTTGCCATATTAACTCATTCCTCTCCTTCCATTCTGTTCAAGGCTAGCACAGTTGCTAAGGTGAATGGCAAGTGTTTAATGTTGACAACGGCCCTTTGTAAAACATTCAGTAAATATCTGTAGTTGCCTTTAGCACACTGAGGACACCGGGAACTGGAATGTATTCATCCGATGCTGTAAATAGATGCCTTTAACAATAAATCTATTGACTGCTAACATTCGGGTTGGTACTATGGGTATTCCTGTTTTATTTTACCTCAATTCGTATTGAATTCCTTTAAGAAGGGAGATGAGTCCCATTGAAGCCCTTGGAAAGAGGGGAGGGCTGTTCTTGGGGAACTTATGAGTATACACAGGGAGAGATACTTAGATGGCAAGGTGTGTTACCTACAAGCAGCTGGAGAGATAGAAACACTTAGAAAATCCACAACCATGTCTCAGAGACAACAGATAATTTTCTAGGGGCTAAAAGGAAATTCTTCACTTCGCTGCAGATCGAGAAGTTAATGCATAGCCTGAAACCAAGCCTGAAAATAGCGACTCACCTGTAAAGGCAGAGTGAGCAGATAAAAATTATTATTTGACTTCTGAATTTCTGTTCTCTCTCACCCAATTGTTGAGTTGCCTCCATTTAAAAAGTATTAGAATTCTTTTAAGCTGAATTATATTAATCTTGAAAGCCCTTCAGTCTCCTTTGGGAAGTTTATTATAAAGAGGTCTGTACAAGTATTCTGTAAAGCTCTGACCAAGCTGTGCCACCACACTACTTTGTTAGTATCTCATGACAGAAAAAAACTCATTTGGACTTTCTTCACTGAATTATATGTTGTCATCAAATTGGGAATAAAGACTTTTTTCAGAAGTCAAACAGAACTGGTAGAGAAGTCAATGGAGAAAGAGACACTGAGAACTGTTAGAAAGTCTAGATCCAATTTTGCAATTAGTCAAAGTACAAATTTTTACTTGAATAACTGTCAGTCCACAACCCATATGGTTACAAAACATTTACCAAAGCAATGCCCTAGCAGAGGCCATTAGCAAGGTGGTAGAGATCCTGACAGTTTCAAATTTACCCAAACATTAAGTAGTTCCTTAATACAAATGTAAATAATAATAATAATAAAAAGAACCCCAAACCTTAAGAACTTCATTTCTATACCGAAAAAGCTCTCACACAGGTAGCCTCCTGTTTAGGGTCCCAGGAAGGCAATAGCACCTGGGTAATTTCTGTAATGCTCTAGTGACTGCTTTAGCTAGGAAAAAAGCTTCCTGTAAACTCTGTTATTTAACTACTGCATTGAACTTTAAAAGGGCTTTTCCAGTCAGTTGCTTATTTACAACATTCCCACCCTCTGTAGGGAAGAGCCAGCAGAGTGTCCATCGCTGCTCAGGGGCCACAGAACCACATACTCAAGCCCATCAAAGCCAGAAAAGAAAAAAGAGCAACTGTGTAACATGTTCATGCAGGAAGTCAGGACACCAAAGTTACAAAGCATTAAGTGGTGTGGGTACAAACAGAGGCATACATGGGATACCTGCAAAATCTGAGGGACAGAGAAAGGCAGTAGGCTACTGCCATTTTCACCTGACCACCTCCAGCCCAGATTTTTACCAATGTCCTGGTTTCAGCTGGGATAGGGTTAATTTTCTTGCTAGTAGCTGGTACCGTGCTGTGTTTTGGATTTAGGATGAGAACAATGTTGATAACACACTGATGTTTTAGTTGTTGCTAGGTGGTGCTTACACTAGTCAAGGACTTTTCAGCTTCCCATGCCTTGCCAGCGAGAAGCTGGGAGGGGGCACAGCCAGGACAGCTGACCCAAACTGGCCAAAGGGACATTCCACACCATGTGGCATCATGCTCAGTATATAAACTGGGGGGAGGAAGAAGTAAGCGGGGGACGTTCGGAGTGATGGCGTTTGTCTTCCCAAGTAACCGTTATGCGTG
>NW_008825075.1:2853516-2863499 GCF_000699105.1 Pygoscelis adeliae | reverse complement strand
AATGTTTTCTCCTTTTTCCTCTCCGATCTTTTTGCCCCGGCCGCCGGGGGGGGGGGGGGGAGGGGAGGGGAGCGAGTGAGCAGGTGTGTGGTGCTCAGTTGGCAACTGAGGTTAAACCACAACACCATAACAGATTTCCAGCTGCTGCTGGGATCCTGAATTCAAAGCC
This sequence comes from Pygoscelis adeliae, assembly GCF_000699105.1. Taxonomy (NCBI): domain Eukaryota; kingdom Metazoa; phylum Chordata; class Aves; order Sphenisciformes; family Spheniscidae; genus Pygoscelis; species Pygoscelis adeliae. Next base: position 2,863,330 of record NW_008825075.1, on the reverse strand, counting down.
ATCTCCACTTTTAATGAAATGAGAATCTTGTCAAGCACAAGAAAGATGACACTGACCTTTAAAGACCTGTTTCAATTTTTTTTATTTTTCTTCTAAAGCAGGAAAAAACCAAAAGCATTTGCACTAATATCCTTTTATTGCAAAGTAGTTATAACAAGTGTCACCCAAGATGATAGGGAAGTTTGAAAAGGAGACAGATCACCTTCTGAGCAAGCCCAAGCCTATATTTGGGAGTAATCACTTAGTCTCTCCAGGCTGGTTTAGCATTTAGAGATCTGTGACTGAAAACACTTGCTAGTTAGCAAGTGATCCAAGTGAGTTCATTTTAAAATGTAGAGACCTGGTCACATAAAACTTCCACCAGAAATATTGTTAGAATGTGCAGAAAGAAGCATTACCTTGAGTAATGGAATTAGGCTCTTTCATTAGGTGTTTGTGTCGGACATAGAACCATGGGTGAATCAGAACCTTATTTTGCATTACAGCAGCTCACTTCACTGTGTTTCTTACATGAGCTACACACAGTGAGAGAACATGAGGAAATTCAAGGTTGACCCAGGGAAGGACAGATCAAGCACAAAGTTCAAATTTAAAAATAATTCAAGGACAAAACATTTGCCCTGACATTTTGCTATCCTGTGTATGTTCTTAACAAAGTATTCTTATTCACTTAGCTGGCATTAAGGAGCATTTTCTACTGAACTTGTGTGGAACAATGGTGACTGAGTGAATGATTATGCTAATCATACATCAGTATTCCAAATAGATATTACACAGCATAAATCCCAGTCTCCTTCCTGTTGAGAAAGCACCACTGTGAAAATGAATCACAGTCAACTACCAACTGTTTCAAACATTACTTGTATTCTACATTTGAACTCTAATTAGACTCCCTTGAACTTGCATTAAAAAAAGTATTTTCAAAATACTGTTATGACTATTTACAACATTGATAGTTCTTTACTTAGCATATACTGTGCTTGTATAATAAACCTTGTTTTAACAGAGCTATACAAATTATGATAAGGACAATGAACTGCTGGACTACAAGCAGTTATAATACTTTAATCTTTCAGTGTGAAACTGCAGGAGTGAAAAAAAAAAAATGGTTTTGTTTTAGTGACTGTTTGGCTGTCATACAGAGTAGGATTCCACCTCACACACACACAGACCCCCACCACCACCACCCCCCCCGGCATTTGAAATTCTGAAAATGGAATCTAAGGTCAGAATATGAATGATGTAGAAGATGCTAACATGTTGGGTTGTTTTTTTTTTTTTCCTCCCCTGGGAATAAGCAAGGATAGAGGTTAGCAGAACAAAGGCTGTAAGTATTTAGGGTTCCACCCCAGCGTCTGCGCCCACAGTGTGAGATCCAACAGAATCATGCTAGATGAACTCTGATAAGCAATACCGAATATCATAGTGAATATCCATCAAAAACCAGTCCTATCTCATAAGAACCATCTGATACCATGTCATGATAGCTTATTAATGAAGGGTAAGACATTGACTTGAGTTACCTTAAGCCTTCAGTGTTTAAGAAGTTTTTTTCCTTTGTGCAACTAGCCTTGAAACTGTCTTTAGCCAATTCTGATCTAAGATTATAAGTAGCATTAAAACTATTTAGGGTGCTCTCTGAACACATTAACCTCAATTCAGTTATATTTAGACTAACTTGTAGTTGCAGAAGATTACCTTCCAGCAAGCTTAACAAGCAGATAAAATTTGGGCATGGTACAGATAAGAGCCAGCTAAAATAATGCAATATGTCTTCATATTAGTGTTTTTCATAACACTGCATGACCTTCTGAATTCCCCTATAATGTACAATTTCTGGTATCTGCAACAAAAACCGTAGTGTAAGTATCCAGGAACATGACAAGAAAGATTGCTTTGGACTGGGCTACTATGCATGTGGGAGGAAGGCGTGTGTAAAGACCCAGTTGTCTACTCAAAAAAAAACCAGGTTCAGCACAAAGGAGGAGACACAAGTAGAAACTTCCACACTTAGATTTCTGGCTGTATTAGATATGGTAGTATTTAGATACATTCACCTGGACAGCTCTTAATGTTTGTTGTGTTTGCATCAAAGTAAAGTTATGTGTCTTAAGGGACTTATTGCCTTGCACTGCAGGCAATAACAAAGTTCCTATTGTTTCAAAGAAACAAGGATGAACAAAAGCACAGATGCATCTAACAAGTTTCAAACCAAGTTACTGGGCTAATGATTGATATAGTAAAAGTATAGACAATTTTGTCCACCTCTTTTCTAAGGAGGAAGTAGTGAATACTTAAGCCATTTTCTTATGGCTATCTAAACTCAAATAGAGTATCCTACACGAGCACCATTTTCACCAGTAGAGGCTGTTTCCTAAGAGGAGTCTTCTTAAAAAAAAGCTGTATATAAGGAGTTTTTAGTTAACAAACTGTTATAAAGTGTGTTTATATGCTGAATGCTTGAGTGAAATGAGTTACTAGCCATTAACTCCCTAGTACACTTTAAGAATATTTAAATGTAAAGTCATTTTTGGTAAATATAAATCACCTTTAGAATAGTTGTATATAGCTACTAAGAATCCCTGTAAAGTACAAATATCACTTCAAGTAATCTAATAGTATTATAGCTATCTAATGAAGTTTGAAATGAACCTGTCTGGATTGCTAACTCGTTTTGTGGCAAAGAATTGAGGTTTTTTTTCCCTTATGTTTATTCCTTTTTTCCTTCTATGTTGATCTGATTTGAATAGATTTCTTAGATTAGCTAGGATATTACTGCATGAGTATTCACTAATCTCTAATTAGCATTTTTAAATCCTTACATTTTGAATTAAACATGCATGAAGTCTAATCTCTGCAACTGCAATTAGAATCACTTATTTAATACATTTTTGGCTAATGAGTGTATTGTTCTAAAATTGTTTATCATCAGATATTTCACATAAGAATGACTGAGTTGATAAAAACTATATGGCAATATATATTCGGGAGACCTTTTAGCAGCAAGGTGTTCTTGTTTTTTGGCTTTTAAAAAAAATATTTTTTTCCTCCGATTTGATATAAACCCAACATTAGCCCCAGTTTTAGCAACCTAGTAGTTTATCCAAATAACTCAGTACGATAAAGACTCATAGACTTCTATCTGCAATAGAGGGCATTCTGCCATGAAGTTGTGGCTGTGGCATTTCTGCTTATTGAAAAGAACCAAAGATTCTTATTCCCTTCTCTCAACTAATATAAACTTTTAAAACAACGAGGAGTTTGCACACTGATGTAAGCCTCACTGTACAGATTGATAGAGTTCTGCTCTCTTTCTGCTTTTAAAGATAATGAAAATTTGGCCAAATACCAGCAAGTTTCTCTATAAACGTCCTTTTACATAAAGCAAACTACCAAAGCCAAAACCAGTACAAAACCTGTATTTAACATCCAGCTAAGATAATGCAGATGCATTGAATCCAGAGAGAGCTAAGTCAGAGTTAGATCCAGTGTCCACGTTTCCTAAAGACAGGTCTGATCAGTCTGTGCTCCTGCACCTTACCATGGTTGCCATATACATTTTAGACTTAAGCTGAGGACTGACAAAAATTAAAGCAACTGTTGCCCAGATATTTGTCAGGAAAGCTCAAGAAAGAGAAATAACTTTAAGATGCCTAGGTGCTCTGGTTGGTACCTTGTCTTTTGACCAGTGCAGGAATATACAAAGGAGGCCATGCCTGCAGTTTGAACAGCTGTGCCAGAGAGGCTCCGCCATTTAAGCCATTTCTTTGTCACCGGGAAGAGTCCAACTTCTCAACTGCGTGTTTCTGGAGCATAATGAAGGTGATAAGGGTAGGCTGTTCATTCAGCTGTTAGATCTTGCAATTGAGTAGCCCTGTAATACAGTATCACCATTGCCAGCAACTGGCCACAGGCTGCATACTGAGTTTGCAAGATCTCAGGACTGAGCTTTGTCACAATTGCTATGTTTGACTTTTTCTTGGTCTGCCTGCAGCATTCTTTCACTTGGCTTAGCTGTAACTTTTTTTTTTAATTAATCAGGTGTCTATTGTTGATTTGTTTTATTTCTGTTTGTCTTTATATTGCACAATCACAGCTTTATGTAGACAGTAGTAACAAACATTTATTCTTTGCAAATATCTCATTCTACAACTAACATAACAATTTAACGTAGAGAAAAGAGGCTTGGTATGACAGCAGAGGCCTTGACAAGTGGAGACAGGATAAGGTGTAGGTATACCTCTTGTACAGTCATGGGATGATGAAGAATGAGACACATGCTCGGCACTGGAAACCCCACAACTATACGACTCTGTGGTCAGTTAAGGAAGCGCAGACTGGATCTGGACAAAACTGGGATCTCTCTTGTCAGATACCCCGGCCCACAAAAGGAAATGGGTACCTAGGAACTCTAATTACAATTCCCATGAGATATCACTATAGCTCAGGAGACAGAGATTCGCTTCAAACTAACGTGTATTCAATCTTCAGACTAATCTGTATGTATTCAAGTGGAAACAAAACGTCCCAGCATCTCTAAATCAGTCTGCTTGTTCACCAATTTCTACTCTAGAAAAAGGAGTATTCTTACTTTTTCCCCAAAATGGTATGACTTTTTTCCCCCTCCAGAGGACCTGAGGAAGAGTGATTGATTAGCTAGAATCAGCTCTAATAACAAGTCTTGAAAAGCCATAATGAAAACAATTATATCGTAATACAGTAACTTTCATCAGCCTGCAAAGTGTTTTTTTTTTGTTTATTTTAAAGAGACCTTACAATGATGACCAATATTTGAATGTAATGTGGGAGATGGAGTTTTGACAGCAGAAAATAGTTAAGGTGTTCTTGCTTTTATATTAACTAGAATTGAAGACAGCAATGAATACTTCCCCCCCCCCCCCCCCCCCCTCCCATTTTAAACCTAACCACCAACCTGAAATGCTAAGCAAGAAACGTCCAAAGCTTCTGGTCCTCAAAACAGTATTTTGAAGCTTTCATATGGTAGCTGCCCACCTGCACACTGTAGATCTCTCTAAAGTAATGCCCTGACCATCCTATTAAGTGATCCAACCTCCACAGATTTGACCTCAAGTTCTACATGCACTGCCTCATCCTCTCAAGCTTGTCTTACCAAGCATGTCCTGCTTCATGCAGAATATGCAAAGTGTGCTCACACACCCCACTTCCTGGGTTTCCTACACATGTATAAAACATGAACAAGGCTCACCATTAGTTCTTGCACTGCCTCTCCTTCTGAATACCTTTGTTTTTACAAAAGTAAAACCTGTCTTTTTTCTGCTTCTGGCTCATGAGAAGCAAGTTGTGTTTACACCTAAACTACCCCATACACAGCTCAGGAAATCTACAGGCCATACATATGCAACCCAGAATAAGCTCATCCGCCTAAAGCTGTGTGTCTTCACCTGTCTTTGCTGTTGAACAGTTTATAGCACTTCAGCTTGTATAAAACAGCCAAAGAATATAAAGGCACATTCCGTTGGTAAAAGAGGTTAAGTACTGAGTTAGATAGGAGGATGGAAATTGGAACGATTTTTTTTTTTTTTTTGGTACAATGTCATGATATCACTTGCATTAGGGGGCTTTGAAAGTGTTCAGAAGACAAGTTCTAAGAGAACAGTGACTGAAGGAAAAAGTTTTTTGTAATTAACATTTTAAGATGCAAAACAGTTCTTGTTTATCCTTCTTGTATTGAAAGCACTATTTTTCATTTATTTATTTTAAGGGCTGGGTTATTCCCTCCCTCCCCTCAATCCCAAGAAAAAGTTATAGCTTTTATACTTCAATGTTTTTTATAATTAAAAAATGACTACTAGAAGTATCTTCAGTGAAAATGTTTCCATTAATATTTCAGCTAAGCCTCACAGCAAGACATACCTCTTAATAAGTACATGAAGAGGTCGTTAAAAATGCTTGCAACGTAATGGTTTGCTGATAACAGTAAAATGTGAACATTACCTTGGAATTCATTTTATGCATTTCTTGCAAGCTATATATGGAACAGAGGGAGGATGCCTTTTCCCTTTACATCAGCTATTAAAAAGTCAGTCCTTCTACTACATTGTACATATGCAGTTGTCTTTCTAGTTCCATTTAAGTTGGAATTAAATGGGTTAACATCCCAAGATTTCCTGAGTTTAAGATAGAGCCTCTTGTACATTAGAGTCTCAGAAACACAAGAGATGGCCTATTTTTTCCTGCTTCTACAGAATGTGGCTACCTTTGATGAGGACTGACATGCAAACGTCAGTACACAAGAAAACATCACCAATCTGTGCATTCAGTCCAAGAAGACTTTATAAATTAACATAGACTAAGCAGTTCCAAAAATCAAGGAGAGGAAATAAAAGAGTCATGGAAAGTGTGAAGAACCCGAGAGGCTTGCCCACATTTTCTGTGAGGAAAAGAGGCATACAAGTGACAAATGGCAATATAAACCAGACACAGACATACAATATCTTGTCAGATCTGATTGCAGCTGAACTCATCAGGATTGATTCAAGTACAGGGTATGTCGCTGAAGGTATGTCAAAGTCAAACTAGACAAAAACATGGAAATTAATATTTCAATGGGCTTAACATCATTTTCCTAAGGATTTTCACATGAAAAAGTCATAAAGTTCATCCAAAGACTTGTTAGAAATTTGTAAACCCATCCTCCCTCTATCTGCAGTGAACTTGCAGAATTTAGCTAACAAAAGCCCCTTTATTCTCTGTGTGAAGTCTGCATATTTTGGAGGATTTCATGCAACTCTAAAAACTTCAAAAAAATCAAGTCATAGCCTATATCCAGACTATATTGAAATCAATATCAGAAGAATATTTCTGCCAATATTTACTTATGCAATATAATTTAAGTTCAATGTTTGTACAAATTCCAGGTAAGCTTAGCTAATCTAGAACATTATCTGCTTTGAGAATAATGGTCAGAGACTGCTTCTTTTCTTTAGATAGGAAGCAATATTTTGAAAGAAGTATTTGTGAAAACAGTGTCAAGAAAGGTTATAATTATGTAAGCCCAGAGTATATTGCCAGAAAAACATGAATGGATATAAAATGAAGTCCTATGACACAAAACTACATTGAATCTGGTTTGCTCTTAGGAATCCTGTGCCTCTTTCAATTTAGTTAATTGGAATTAAGCATGCTATTATGAAAGCAGTTTACTTTGAAGTGGGATTATTTAAGTGTCATGGTCCATCAACACCTCTAAAATGGTCTATCAAGTTATTAAGAACCCACCAGAGATTAGGCCCCATGGCATAACATTGTAGGGTTTCTTAATTCTAAAAATTAAGAATTACGGATTTCCAGTTTCAGTTTTGGAGACAGACAATGCTAAGTTTTATTGTTTTCAGTATGAAATCTTTTACTGAAAACTTTATTTAGGAAGCAATCAAAAAGATAGGATGAGACAAAAATCAGAAAATTTTCATTGATCTAGTCATAACTCCAGCTAAGGCTGCTAACTCTGGCTGAGGGTACACTCTGCCCCATCATCCAAATCATTAATGAAGACATTGAACAGGATTGGACCTAGTATTTACCCCTTGGGATACACTGTTAGTTCCTGTCCTCCAACTTTTCCTCCCTTTGATATGGTTGCTATCCAGAAAATTACTTGGGGTAAAACAGGCTTCTGTTGTGGTTTAACCCAAGCCGGCAACTAAGCACCATGCAGCCGCTCACTCACTGCCCCCCAGTGGAATGGGGGAAACAATCAGAAGAGTAAAAGTGAGAAAACTCATGGGTTAAGATAGACAGTTTAATAGGTAAAGCAAAAGCTGCACAGGCAAGCAAAGTAAAACAAGGAATTCATTCACTACTTCCCATTGGCAGGCAGGTGTTCAGCCATCTCCAGGAAAGCAGGGTTCCATCACGAGTAACAGTTACTTGGGAAGACACCATCACTCCAAACGTCCCCCCTTTCCTTCTTCTTCCCCCAGCTTTATAGGCTGAGCGTGACATCATATGGTGTGGAATACCCCTTTGGTCAGTTGGGGTCAGCTGTCCCAGCTGTGTCCCCTCCCAACTTCTTGTGCATCCCCAGCCTACTCGCTGGTGGGGTGGGGTAAGAGGCAGAAAAGGCCTTGATTCTGTGTAAGCACTGCTCAGCAACAACTAAACCATCCCTGCATTATCAACACTGTTTCCAGCACAAATCCAAAACACAGCCCCATACTAGATACTATGAAGAAAATTAACTCTATCCCAGCCACAACCAGCACATCTTGTCTGACTAGAGCTTATTACCCTTTACTATGCCAGTTGTCCAGATTCACAGCTGGAAGTCTGGAACCTATATGTTTATCTGAAGTCAGATAATGGATTTCCACCTGTACCCAATCCTCTTTGTTTCTAAGTTGTAAAATACATCTGGATTTCTTTAAAAGCTCACTGGAGTTTAAAACAAAACAAAATACCTCCACACAAATCACACATGTAACACATCACAGCCCCGCTCCCCCAACACCTTCTATTAACTTTGATGAACTGTGGTAAAATCCCACCTTTATACATTTAAAGCAGTGGGGTTTTTTTGTAGCTAAGAAACAACTATACTGTCTTTTCTTGTAACAATTAACTTCCTCTCCTTCCCTATTTAACTGCTTAGTATCGTCCAGTCCTCAGAGAAGTTATCCTTTCCCATCCCACTTCCTCCTAAGCAACCGTTGCTAGCTGTTGGGAACAAAACTGAGAAAAGAAGCAGTGGCTATCTCATCAGATGCTCTCTACCACCTCTCAACACTCCAACAGTCAGTAGGACCTCAGGAGAAAAAAAAAAAAAAAATAGAGTGTCCTGCCAGAATTTAAGCCTTCTGGCAAAGCAAAGCTAATACATCAGCTGGCCTGTCACCTAACAATTATCTCATTAATTGTTAAAAGCATATACTCTAAGACGACTTACAAATGTACTAGCAGTACTGATTCTAAAGCTCTTTTACATATCTGGAGCCCTCCTGAAGAATTAAGTTTTGTAAGAAGGTGTCTGGCCCCATCCCCTACTGTTCCTGCCAGATCAGGACCTTTTTAGACACATTTCTATTAACACAGAAGCCCCTTTGGTGACACCAGTCAGCAAGAGCCATGCACATGGATAGCTTATTACAAGTAAAATGTGAATTTCAGAACACTGTAAGCTTTCCTTTTTACTGTGACTCCTATTAAGTAACAGGATCAGCAAGACATCATACAAACACTGGCTGAAGTGTTTGTACAGTCATGAGCAAAATAGTAGTCAGTGAAGTGAAAAACTGTAACTATTAATATATATCTCACTGAGAATCCTCACAGTATTTTCCAAAATTTGACACAAAGATCAAGTGTTCAAGACTTAGATGTGTCCTATTAAAACGGCTTATATTAAACATTTTATTAGAAAAGACTCATCTTTTCCTTATTCATAGCCTTGGAGGGGGTGTGTGGGGGGAAATTCCTTGAATAAGGGAGGCTGAAGAACATATTTTCAATAGAAGAGAAAACTGTAGTGCTGTCCTTAAAAGGTACAATGTTAGCAAATCCTGTATTTTTTTTCACTTAACTGTAGTATGTAACTGTAGATAGAAAAGTCATCTCAACTGCTCTTAAGATTCAAGTCTCTTATCCCCCCAGTTCCCACACAGGCCTTACAACAATATCTTAGTGCCCCAGATGGATTTACTCATTTTGTGTAATGCATTTATTCCCTTTACAGCATGGCTCACACCAATATTATCATCATCATCTTTAAATAAAGATAGGAAACAGAATCACAAGACTGCTAAGAACCAGAGCAACAAAAGGACTTGCATGTCAC
>NW_008825075.1:2837692-2853469 GCF_000699105.1 Pygoscelis adeliae | reverse complement strand
CCCCCGATTCAAAAATGTTGCTATGGTTAAGCCCTCATCAGATCTGGCAGGTCTGGCACTTCAGGTAACGTATTCTTAACTTGTACACACTGAAGTGACTCCAGTACTGAAGTAATCTGTTGCATAAAGGAGTGAGCACTTTTAGGTATACTTAAAATATAGTTGAGAACTTAGGAAGCAACCTTCTAACCTCTGTGACCAACCAGATAAGTTTTACGAAGCTGACTTTGTACTCTATGTATATTTATGTGTGATAATGTTGTAGTATGGACAAAAGAAATGTAAAGCCAGGATGGCAGTAGAAGCCACCCTCTCTCCAACCCATCCACCACCCCCGCCTCCCAGCGTAAGCAAAACCATGAAAGGGTGTTACTGGTCCTTAAAAGAATGTAACCTTGGGCACTAGGTAGACATTTAAAGAATAATAAAGAGCATACATCCAACATCCATGAATGTTGGCAGGAAGTATTAACAACTGCCAGCTCCTTTCCCACCCTCACCCCCCTGAAACATCTTCCGTTTTCAATTTACCTCTCACAGCATTTTGCTACCATAGACTCAGCAAACATAAGTAATTTTGAAATTTAAGGTCCTTCCACACCCTCCAAATCACCTTTCCCCGAGGCAGTGATTAATACCACACAACTGCGTCAGTGTGAATTCAGCTGCAGCAGTGAGGATGATTATATGTTCATTCCACTTGACTTTTGGGCTAAACCAACTAGGCCTAAAGCTGCTTAAGTACATCAGTCCCTTCCAAAAAAACAGTTCCTATTGCTGATTTACTACCTGAGCAATATTTTTAACACACAGGAAAAAAAAAGCAAGTATTGACAAGGATTCACACATGCGCTGTTTAGGAAAAAAATATTCCAAACAAAGAAAGAGTAAGAGTGAAAAAGTAAAGAATCACAGTAATGTGGCAGTGGACATGTACATCAGGTAGAATGTGAATGGCACTGCAGGTAAAATACAAACTTAAACACTTGGTGTTCAAGTTGACCATATCTATTCCAGGAGATAGTCATTGCTTTGCAGTATTTCCATGTAAAGCACTCCTAAAAACAGAAATATGATGAGAAGCATGTGTCAACCCCAACAGATAATACTAACAAAAGCCATAACCATTATTAGAAACAAAGCTGGAACAGCTGCAGAGTCTTGTGAACAGTGAAACATCATCAGCTCCTGCCATTTGTCATAACGTGACCAAATCTAGCATAAGATCAATACAGTAAGCACTGAATCACTGGAGGAAGATTTCAACGAAAAACATAGTGATTTATCCACAAAGGTAACCAACCACACGGGGAGCCTTTTGTTGTTAAAGCAAAAAAACCCTTCACCATTGTTGTGGTTTAACCTCAGCTGGCAACTGAGCCCCACACAGCCGCTCACTCACTCTCCCCCCCACCAGTGGGATACAAGAGAGAATCGGAAAAGTAAGAGTGAGAAAACTCATGGGTTGAGATAAAAACAGTTTAATAACTGGAATAAAATAATAATAACAACAACAACAACAACAATAAAAGAGTATACAAAGTAAGTGATGCAAGATGCAATTGCTCACCACCCACCAACCAATGCCCAGCCAGTCCCTGAGCAGCGGCCCCCTGCCCAGCTTTCCCCCAGTTTATGTACTGACTATGATGTCACATGGTATGGAATATCCCGTTGGCCAGTTTGGGTCAGCTGTCCTGGCTGTGCCCCCTCCCAGCTCCTTGTGCACCTCCAGCCTTCTCAGTCGGTAGAGCATGGGAAGCTGAAAAGCCCTTGACTAGTGTAAGCACTGCTTAGCAACAACTAAAACATCAGTGTGTTATCAACATCGTTCTCATCCTAAATCCAAAACACAGCACTGTACCAGCTCCTAGGAAGGAAATTAACTCTATCCCTGCCAAAACCAGGACAACCATGAATAGCAGATGAAAGGTAGAACTTTGTGCTATTAAGTTCTATTTTGATTTGGCAGAAGCATTGAAAGTTTAGTCTTAACTATATTGACAATATATAGTAGCACTTCAGCAGCCAAGGATTTTCAAGTCAGTAAAGGATGATTAGAGAAACTTTAGGAGAGACTGTCTTTTCATAGCAGCTTTTACAGTGCAATCAAAAAGTGCCAGTCACAAGGCTCCATCTGCTTTTGCTGATTATTTGAAAGATAGGGTTAGAGGCTGCAGATGACAACAGATATTCAATATGAATGAGACAGAACTTCTGGATACATGTACCATGAAGAACCTTTGTCAATGAGAAATGTAAACTTCAAAACTAAAGCTGGATGGTCTTAATGGCCTTGAATGCTGTGCAGCAATGCTACTGGTAATTTTGAGCATAGTCCTGTATTAGTTCACCATTTATAAAATTGATGGGTGGGTAAAGGTTTAAGCTTACACACTTATTTGTCGACTAGCAATTGAACACAAAGGCCTGGCTTAATTTCTAAGTTACAAAAGACTGCTTAATGGACTGCTTTAGCTACAATACTAGGCAGCGTTGTTATGTGAATAACCCAATGATTAAAGCCTTGCTGATTCTCCTTAACGCACCAAGGCATCTATCTCATCTTTGTGATTTGCATCCAAACGTTCTATTTGTGTTTTTGCCAAACACTACCTCACTTTTGCAACTGCTAGACCAAGGAGTAATTGCTAATTTTAGGATGATTTATTTACAACAAACATTGATGTGTTTACTTAAAGTGATTGACAGATCACACAAATTATCAATGCATGAATTTTTGCAAGAGCTTCAACATACAATGTGCCCTTGAATACATTCTTGTGGCATGGGATTTGAGAACTAATAATACAACAAAATGGTGTTTGGAAGGAATGAATCTACAGCTTTTAAAGCTTTGAAAAACAAAGCTCAGGTAGTAATTCTTGGACAAACTGTTGCAGTTGATGAATTAGAGACAGATAATCCAGAACTTGGATTCACCTAGAGTTAAAGGAAGATGAATGAAACCAACTTGCTGAAGAACAGCAAAAGGAAAATGAGCTTGCAGAAAATAAGAATTTTTTATAAGAATGTGTAACAAGAATGGTTGAAGTTTGTTCTTGCTAAAGAGGGTAGATCAGTTTGTAATGGAAATATCTCAACATGAATTGAAGTTAAATCTGTGATTTAAAAAAAAAAAAAAGGATGGGGCTGTAAAAGAACAATAGCCCCTTCAAAGTGGCTATCTCCCATGTAGTTTAATCCTCCAATACAGCTAATGTTTCTTCTGTTTCAAGTGGAGTGTGCTGTTTCACACATAGAAATGACAGTGGAGTAGGCAAGGCAGAGAATAAACATCAGCTGTGGCTAGTGATAATCTAGAGAACTACTCATCCACCTCTGCCAACCCCATTAGCTCTCCAGTACGACTGACCATATTTTTACAATGTCAGGAATGTATTCACACAACTAGGTTTTTTTAAAGGTGCATTATTTTATTACATTTATTATCACATAACCTAGTTAAAATTAGTCAATTTTTTTTTTTAATTTAAATAATTTTTCATCAAGTATGTGTGGATATGGCAGGAAGTTTAGTCAAGGGGGTTAAGAAATTCCCTTTTTTTCCAATAGATAATCTATAAATGCATATTTTCCTAAAACCAAGTTCTCTTAGGGATGCATCTGTCAGCATTAGAGACAGACTGTTATATATTGGGTTGAGCACAAAGCTGTGGGAGCTGCCGTGTTGTGGCAGGACATAAGAGCTTCAGCATATTGGCTCTATGATTACCAGGTGTACAAAGGTAGCTCACAACCAATAGGGTCCAAGTGCTAGTAATTAGATGAGTTTGGATATATTTAAGCACTATGTCTTTAGCCTTTATGAGACCAACTAGGGAGTATATAGGTACACAAGTTTTTTTTCTAGATCCAAGCTATTTGTTCAGAGCCATGGAGCAATTTAGTAGAGATTAATTCTTAGATTCCTGTTTAAAACCATGTATTTCTAAACACACTGATAGCACAGCAGATAGAGTCATTTGGGAATTTGTTTAGATAGAGTTTAGACATCAAGATACGTGAATATAGAAAAAAAAGCAGATTAAATATAGCATGCACCGGACAGAACTTCTCTATGAAGACCTACAAATAGTCAATTAGTAAAACGGTATTTGCACAAGCGTTTTATAGTCACAGACATCAGCAAATTTAGCTCTTCATGCAAGTATACAACTAACAACACAAACCCATGAAACTTGTTCACATTCTGTCTTAGAGTACAACAGCAGTTAAAATTTTACAAACATTGACTTCAGATTTCTTCCTCAACTTCAAAAACATTTCATGCTGAGAAAGATGGATTTTTTTTTTCCTCAGCCTAGAATCATTCAAAAAATCAGTTCACAGCCTGGCAGAACACCAGTCAAAACTGATTCACTATTGGAAGACATACCTACAAAACAAAAGCCACTCTATTGCATACTTTCTTAAGTTCTGCTACCTACAAGAAAGCCTTTTTGATTCACTCCTGAAATTTCTCATTCCTTTTTCAGGATCTCAGCCACCACTCACCTGATAAATGCCAGATCTACTGTGTCAGGTTCACCACATTATACTCCAAATAAAAAGTTAAGTCCCAGGGAAAGCCTACACTACCCCTTTCCCACAGAGCAGGAAACTGCTCATGTTTTTTTGGCTCCTGACTACAGTTCACTCACCTCATGAAGGCCAGGCCTTCCTCCCACACTATATTTCAAACAGAAAGCAGAGTTTCTACTACAGTTAAAAAAAAATAAATAAAATCCCTTCTTTGAATTTTCATATGCAGTAAACAGAAACTTGAACCATCTCTTTTTTAACTTACAGAATAAGGAGTGTGTCCACCTACTCTTTGCCTTTTAATTGGCTTGAGACACCTGGTGACCATTTGCTAATTCAAATTAATCAACCAATTTATACTTTGTTTCCTGCTCTGTTTTTACATGCTAAGAGGGTTGGCTTGTTGAATGTATTTTGGCTCAATTGTCTAGAAAAGATGTAAGGCAGTTCTCTTACTGAGAAGGCATTTGGTTTTGTTTGCAAGTCTTTTAGATTTTCTCCTTTTTTTATATAGTGGTAGCATTACCTGATTTAAGCTATTGAGTTTGCAATATTGAATATTGCAATGTTATCTACTGCATCTGTTTTAGTCTCAGATAATAATACTCTGCTATAAAGTAGAAGGCATATATAATGCCTGACTAAATTATTTCCAAGCCCTAACATTTTCTGTAAGGAAATAGTTTCAAACAAAATAACTTATTCTTACCGTATACTCTGCAACAGGAACCAAACCTGCCTTTATTCTGAACTGAGAAGTGATATGATAAGAGATCTAAAAGTTCATTAAACATATATGATAACCCTAGTAAAGAAAACAGCCTTGATAGTAACAAAGAAATGGCTCTATATTCGTTATGTCTACTGACTCCTTCAGGACTGTGAATCAAAAACAGGACAATATTTTGTCCATTTTTTTTGGAGCATGGCACATCCAAAAGCAATAAACTGGGGGTGGGGAGGGGAGTGGAGAGGAGGAACTTAACCAATACAGACTACTTTGCCAGTGTAATTATTGGATTGTTTAGAAGATTTATAGTGTATTCTACTTCTTCAGGAGTTACTTAAGTTCTCATTTTATCTTATATTCTATTGCTAAAATTTCTTGCTAAAGTTTTGGATAGCCAACCATCTTATGGCACCTAAAGTGTCCCAATTGTTTCTTTCTGTCTTTTGTAAATTAAGTCCTTCTGAAAGGAAAACTCTACAATATTTAAAATCTGTGCTAAATTTTGCACATCTGGCAGGTTCATCGCTACTATAAATTGTATAAAACATTGTGGATTCAAAGTATACTTGTGTGAACTTGATGGTTTTATAGTACAGTGGTAACATGAGGCAACAACTAAGTTCACTGTTTCATTTTTTTTTACTTGATGCTGAACACATAGTAGAAGTCCCTTTCCTGAAGAAGACTATGTCCAAAGCAGAATTCATCTAAAATTCCCAAACAGCCTGCAACCAGTAGTACAAAAGAGATCTTGGTTGTGTGATCCTGCCAGTACCACCCAGAGACACAGATCTTCCACAAACAGATCTATTAAAACTTCCTAGAGACCAACCAGACCAAAAGTGAGTGGGCAGGTACTGCAACTACACATAGCTACTATTTAGGAAATGTGCAGGGAAGGAAATAGGAACGGATGAAAGCATGAGATCAGAGTCAGAGGCTAGGGACCAGAAATGTATGCTATGCACTGGTAAGCATTAAGAATGATGGATAGCTCAGCTCTTCTGAAGTCTGGAGTTATCTGCACAGCTGGTAGTATTCGTCACTGCTAGGATGGAATTCACTACATAAAGTTAGTAAATCCCTACGTAAGACAAAAGGGCAGAAGAAAGGGTTTACTACTGTAAGTTAACCATTCCTTCCAGAAAGAACATAAGTTGCACTAAGCTTGTATATACAAGTGTATTTTGTTTTGTTTTCTACTTCACATTAGCATAAGACTGTGGTAGAGCTGACAACTGACTTGGAGTTCCTTCATCTGCAACCCTGCTGTTTAAATATAAGGCTATTCATTCTCTGCAGAGGTTTGTTTCTTTTAATAAACTAGCTAATAACCACCTCTGCTAATTAATCTTGGAAAGTTATTAAAGTAAAAAAAGAAGTGAAGAAGTTAATCATCCTTGACCTACATTACAATCAGCCACTCACTGCTTAACTACATGAACTATCCAAGTCAGTTCTGAAGTTCAGCTTGCACAAAGGGCAGAAAGAAGAAATGGTGGGAGTGCAGTTGAAGCAAAAGCTTTTAAATATAAATAAGAGCCATAATAAAATAGATAAGCTGTCAATCTTATGATTCCCTTACTTCAAGTGTAAGCTGAAGGCACTATCATGCAGCACACCTTGGAGCAAGATGGCAAGTTTTAATTATTAAATGCAATTTCACTGGGTGTGATGATAGATACAGATTTTTCTGTGCAGTTTCAGATAGATATGTGACCATAGGCTACAAAATGGGAAATCTGATTGCTTTGTGCACATGCTACAGGGTGAATTACTGGTCGTTTGTTCTAGTTCCCCTTTTCCACTAGGTGGGTGGGATGTAGAATATCTTTATCTTCACATTCTGGAGCAGATGTGTCTTTTCCTTAAGAAAGCATACTGCATTCAGTCTAAAAGTCAATGCACATAAACATTTCAGAACATTGAGGCTTGATTTTAAATATTTTAGGTTTCATTCATTCTTAATTATTAATAATTATTACCATTGCAAAATGTCAGCCAGCATTAGTGTTACAGTGGGAAAAGATTCATTGCCCAGGTGGCCAAGAAGCCCAATAGCATCCTGGTTTATATCAGAGATAGCATGGCCAGCAGAACTAGGGAAGTGATCATCCCCCTGTACTCAGCACTGGTGAGGCTGCACCTCAAATATTGTGTTCAGTTTGGGGCCCCTCACTACAAGAAAGACATTGTGGTGCTGGAGTGTGTCCAAAGAAGGACAACGAAACTGGTGAAGGGTCTAGAGCACAAGTCTTATGAGGAACTGGAATTGTTTAGCCTGGAGAAAAGGAGGCTCAGGGGAGACCTCATCGCTCTCTACAACTACCTGAAAGGAGGCTGTAGCGAGGTGGGTGTGGGTCTCTTCTCCCAAGTAACTGGCGATAGGACGAGAGGAAATGGCCTCAAGTTGTGCCAGGGGAGGTTTAGACTGGATATTAGGAAAAATGTCTTCACTGAAAGTGTTATCAATCATTGGAACAGTTTGCCCAGGGAATTGGTTGAATCACCATCCCTGGAGGTATTTAAAAGATGTGTAGATGTGGTGTTTAGGGACATGGTTTAGTGGTGGACTTGGCAGTGTTGGGTTAACGGTTGGACTTGATGATCTTAGAGGTCTTTTCCAACCTAAATGATTCTATGATCTTTCTGTCTATATTCTGGAAGATCTGTTAATAGCAGCTATCAACACTGAAAGTCACAGTCCCTAAGAGCATTTCAGAAGAAAAAAAAACAAGTGGTAAGAAGATAAAAATATTTGGATCTACATTTCTGATAATAGGAAGTTCAGCTAATAGAGAAATCACAGTATCAGCTGATGGGTTCCCTGAGAAAACTGCAGAAGACTGTGATGAAGCAAGACACCGTCTTAACTTAGAGTATGTGTTAAATATGGTTGTAAGTGATGTTATACTTAGGAAACCACAGGCATGAGATGAACAGCTAGTTCATTATCTAGGCCAATGCACTGGTTTACAGTAGTGTAACCAACTTAATTTTGAATATGTGTTAAATAATATGCTATTATTGAACTAGCTGTTCATATCATCCCTGTGTTTTCCTAAGTACAAGCTCCAAATCCAATTCTCTTAAACTCTCTTGTATCCCATGTATTATTGCAAAGATTCCTACAGGACAGTGGTGTCAGCCTTTGCTCCTCATTGACACCATCCAAACACTATCATAATCACTTTCAAACCATTTGAGTTTTCAGACTAGCACCAGGAAAGAACTTGAGGTTCTTTCCAGCTTTGTTTTAAAATACCAATTGCAGGAGCTGAGCTTGCCATCTGGTACAGAGAGTTTCTCCATGCTATTTGGTTCATAATGTCACCAGTCAGTACTGCTGAACAGAGAGGAGAAATACCAGTGTATCACTCAGGTGATGTTTATTCCTCATTAGGCCACTTCCACAGATGGTAAAGCAGAACACTGGCTTTCCTGTCCCCCTCATCTCCCATGAAATGCTATTTATGTCTTCCTGGTGATGCTTGTAATCACCTCTGTTACCCAGCATGGTCTTTTAGCACAATGACCTTAACTACGGTTAATGATTTTTCCATATGCTTTCAAAAGACAGGATTACTTGGAAATCTGTAAATTGTACATTTTTGTTTTCAATGTTAGAAGAAAGAACCTTGAATTTATACAACATGCTCATGCCTAGCCCTAGGGTGGAAATAAGAGTTGGCTTTACAATCAGACGTATCTTTCAGAAATGTAAATTAATGACTGCCAAAAGCTGTAAGTTACAGAGCATGAAATGGTTATAAAGGAACAGTTTTCCAGCTCCACTGTTGCCCAAAAGCTAGCAGTTATTTCCACCTGTTTTCCTTCCACTCTACGTATCAGGTCATTTTAATTTTAGAACCATTTGTCTTTCAGTTTAGGAGGACATTTAAGGAAGTGCTCAAGTCCCTCTCTGAAAGCTCTGCTTAGTTCTTTACAAGCCACTGACAGCCATTTACAAGCTTAAGGCCTTTGTTGACTCAAGATCAACAAATAAGACTAGAAAACTAGCAAGAAAAAAAATCACTTTAACAGAAAGCTTTCTATAACAACAGGGAAGGTAGCACCCAACTGTCCACCTCTAAAGCCCTGTACATCTTGGAAGAAACTAATGCATCCAGAAAATGGATACAAACTTTTACCCTATTTCTGCTTTTAGAACCTCCAAAATTTCAGTTATCTGTCCCACAAGGAAAAAGCTGTACAGGATCTTGTAAGGCCCTCTCTTCTTTTTATTGTGATAACGTATGGTCAGCTCATAAATAAAAAAAATCACTCTACCTCAGATCTGATCTATTACAGTAAAAATCATAGATCTACTGAAAACTCAAGGTTAAGACCCTAAGTGACACTTCCAATTTCTCTGTGATGTAAAAATCCCCAGAGGATTTCCACAGCTCCCTCTGACCCCAGTAAATAAAATAACATAGTGCATAGATGGTTTTTCATTATTTGGGCTAATGAATGGGAATAATCCAGACAGAGCAACAACAGGTAATACAAAGCATGCATAAAATAGCTAAAATATTTCAGGCTTACTTTTGAAGACACAGACAAGACAAACAAAAGCCAAATACCATTGAATGTCAAATAGATACTGCTTCTCATTACACTATGCATGCTGTCCAGGCTACACACTCAGGACTCTTGACCCTTTAGGAAAAAGTAAGCAGCAATCAAACTTGTTTTCTTTGAAAATAAAATTATAAATAAATTGGGTCAAGGGCAGAATGGGCTAACAGCCCAAAGAGCCTTCAAAATTGCTGTAATCACTTTCAACAACATAAAAAAATAAAGATGAAACAAAAACAGAGCTGTGGCTCTTAATATTCTCCTAAAAGAGCTAGTAAAGTTTTTCAGGATCACTCTGAAGAAAAATAACAGATATGTTTAAGAGAATAGACAGCAACTTTTCTTATTATTGCACCAGTAGAACAAATAAAGTACCCAACTCAAATCTGAAACTGTTCCTTCAGGCTGTGCTTGGACCATGAAGTGGTCAGCACTTTGAGATGGCCATGCCTCAGACTTCTTCTCTGGAGTAAGTTTCCCTCAACTCCCCCCAGTTTATATACTGAGCATGACATCACATGGTATGGAATATCCCTTTGGCCAGTTTGGGTCAGCTGTCCTGGCTGTGCCCCCTCCCAGCTTCTCGCTGGCAGGGCATGAAAAGCTGAAAAGCCCTTGACTAGTGTAAGCACTGCTCAGCAACAACTAAAACATTGGTGTGTTACCAACATTATTCTCATCCTAAATCCAAAACACAGCACTGTACCAGCTACTAGGAAGAAAATTAACTCTACCCCAGCCGAAACCAGGACATGTCCTTAAACTTAAAAAACAACAACAAAAATAACCCATGTTTTATTAGAGTAGAATGTATACTTAGCCTTTTACACAGAGACACTCAGAGTGACTAGATCAATCAGAACAAAACCAGACAAACAAAAAAAAAATTATTATACACTTGTAGCCAAGTTGGCCATGATAGACCAGGAACAGGGTGGGCTGCTGGCTCCTGGACCCTCTTCAGGACCTTCCCTCTCTGCAAGCTCTCTTCCCTCCAGAAGACACCAGCTCACCTGCGTGCTCTTATAAAGAGAACATAGCATATAGCTGAGAGCATTGTGCATCACATGAATCTTTACTACAGTAACATTAGTCCTGAGTAACTACAATATCTTGTACATGGCTTAACTTTGCTGGTGTCAATAACAACTGTTTGCTATGCATGAAAGAGTTAAGAATATACAAAACTGTTTGTAAAATCAGGTCTAATAAAAAAGACTGTTGGCTGAATTATGAAGATGGGCTTAAGCACAAGAAAAAGGGATGTTCACAAGTGAATCACTCAAAGGAGAAAAGACTTCTCAGAAGTTTTGCTCCATGTATGATCTGATTATTATTGCAAGAAATGTTTTTTTGTTCTAAAGCTTTTATGAGTTAGAGTACTGTACTGGTTTTGGCTGGGCTAGAGTTAATTTTCTTCATAGTAGCTTATATGGTGCTGTGTTTTGGATTTGTGATGAAAACAGTGTTGATAACACGCTGATGTTTTAGTTATTGCTGAATGGTGCATACAGAATGTTAAGGCATTTTCTATTTCTCACTCTGGCCTGCCAGTGGGTAGGCTGGGAGTGCACAAGAAGTTGGGAGGAGACACAGCCAGGACAGCTGACCCCAACTGACCAAAGGGATACTCCATACCATATGACATCGTGCTCAGCAGTAAAAGCTGGGGGGTAAGTTTGCTGGAGCTGCTGTTGCTTGGGGACTGGCTGGGCATTGGTCGGCCGGGGTGGAGCAATTGTTTGGGGTTGGGGTTTTTTTTGCATCACTTGTTTTTCTTGGTTTTGGTGTCGGGTTTTTCTTTTTGTTTTGTTTTGGGTTATTTGGGGGTGGTCGTTGTTTTATTTACTTATTAAACTGTCTTTATCTCAACCCATGAGTTTTCTCACTTTTACCATTGTGATTCTCTCTCCCATCTCACTGACAAGGAGTGAGTGAGCAGTAGTGTGGTGCTTAGCTGCCTACCAGGGTTAAACCACAACAAGTACTCTTTGCAAATTTTTAAGTATTCAAGAAACACTACAGAGGTGGTTTCACATGATATCTTCAAGTAGCTGAATGTAGTGTTTTAGTAATTAACTGGTTTTTAAGTGTTATTAGCTGATGCTTCAGTGTTGTAGTGCTTTCCAGTATCATGGCAGATCATGTGTTTGCAAAACAGATTGTAGATATTGATTTCAGAGCTACCAGAGATTAAATGGGTAGTGACATTCTTTTTATATTCTAATAAAACAACAATGTGCATCTTTAATTGCATTAGAGTCAGGCTTGCAACCACATGGAACCATATGTCTGCTCTTTTTACATTAGTGCTTTGTTTAACTTTATATGACTTCCAAAATGAACACTTTCACAGTAGCAAAAGATAAGTTATTTTAGATGTATCTTCACAAATGTTTGTTCAAAGAATGGAGTTTCATTCCAAAGCTGAGTGAATTTTTTACTTTGGAATACAATCAGCCAGAGAAATTCAGACTCTAAACATTCCCAGGATCCTCTTTGTCTTCTACTCTCTAATTACTCATGTTCATAAAATCTCAATCACTTGCAAATTCTCCTGACTAAATAATTTATCTTTCTCTGTAGTCTTATCCAACTGGAAGAGCAAGCCTACACATCTATGTCTGAGCCTATATAAATTATTTTCTGGGGATATTCAAACTCCCAGTAGTCCACAGGTCACTTTCCGTACTATCCTTATTCCCTTATTCCACCTGTTGTTTTCTTTTACCCTGATGTCTCTGAACTGTATATCTTTATTCCACCATGGCTGGTCTGCAACTTTGTGTCCTACACAAAATACTTCCCTAGGAAATGGATGTTTTCCTGAAATCCACAACTTGACTAGCCAGTGTTCATAGGATTTTACGGGTGTCATGGCTGAGAATTAGACAATTTAATTGAAGGTCATGCATGATGCTAAGTCTTGTGATCAAGGAATATATATTGGCGTCTACAGCTAGGCATCACAGATCACTGAGTCCTCATAAGGATCATAGTATAATTTAGGTTGGAAGACACCTCTGGATGTTGTATAGTTGAACCCCTTGCATAAAGACCAATAAATTCAAACTTAGATGTGGCTGCTCAGGGCCTTGTCCAGATTAATTTTGAAAATCTCTAAGGATAAAGGTTCCACACACTCTCTGGGCCCCTTTTCCAGTGCTTCTCATTGCAAAAACTTCTGTCCTTGTGTCCAGTTGGAATTTCCCCCTTTGTAACTACTGGCCTTTTGATCTCTTTTCTTTTTGCTCTGTGTATCTGAGAAGAGTCTGGCTCCACCTCTACAGCCCAGCCTTTGGGTAGTGAAAAGCTATAATGATATATCCATGGCCTTCTGTTTTCCAGGCTAAACAAATACAGTTCCCATCGAAGTTTCTCATAAGTCATGTGCTCCAGCCCCCTGACCATACTGGTGGCACTCTGCTGAGCCCACTCCAGTTTTTTAACATTTTTCTTCTGCTACACATGCAAAGCTAGGCACAATACTCTAAGTGTAGCTTCATGAGTGCTAAATGAAGGGAAGAAATGACAGTCTTTGTCCATGTGACTATTTACTTGTTTTTACTTATTTTTACAGCCCAATATGTGATTAAACTTCACTGCTGCAAGGAAACATTGTTTATTCATGTTCCATTCATCCCCCAAAACTCTCAGATTCTCTTTTGCGTAGTTGCTACCTACCGGCTGGTTCCTCAGACTTCACAGAGATGTTCTGTCTGAGGTACTGGTCTTTGCATTTGTGTTTGTTGAAGTTCATGGGATCCCTGTGGTCCAATTCCTTCAGCTTGTTGAGGTCCTGACA
The DNA here is from genome assembly GCF_000699105.1 of Pygoscelis adeliae. Taxonomy (NCBI): domain Eukaryota; kingdom Metazoa; phylum Chordata; class Aves; order Sphenisciformes; family Spheniscidae; genus Pygoscelis; species Pygoscelis adeliae. Next base: position 2,839,808 of record NW_008825075.1, on the reverse strand, counting down.
AACAAATCTCTGAATCCATCTCTGAATACTACTTCAGAGCAGAACCTGAGATAACGGGAATCCACAGAAGTGCAGGTTTAGTTAAATATGATCTTTATTCATGCTTAATATATTTGTGGGTATGTTTCAGACATAGACAATCCCCAATGTAGAAGTAAAAACTGGAAGACAGTCCTTTCCTGAATAGTTTCTAATCTATATAAAGAGAGACATCACAGCAGTGTGGAGACAGATTGATGGGCATGTAGAAAGAAAGAATGAGTTAACAACGGTTTGCGTAACAGGTAGTTGTGAAAGTGTAACAGGACCAAGCCATTGCAATTTCTTTGTAGAGAAACTTTTTGTGCACCTGCTTTCAAACTCCTTTTTCCTTTTTGTGGAGGGGCTGTGTGGATAAATATGCTAGATTTTGAGGTGCCTCAACACTATGAAAAGAGAGGGAATAAATTACCTGAGACAGTCTTTCAAACTGTATTGGGTTTGCGTGGCAAGGTTTTGGTAGTGGGGGGACTACAGGGGTGGCTTCTGTGAGAAGCTGCTAGAAGCTTCCCCCCATGTCCGATAGACCCAATGCCAGCCGGCTCCAAGACGGACCTGCTGCTGGCCAAGGCTGAGACAGTCAGTGACGGTGGTAGTGCCTCTGTGATAACATATTTAAGAAGGGGAAAAAACTGCTGCACAACAGCAGCTGAGAGAGAGGATTGAGAATATGTGAGAGAAACAACTCTGCAGACACCGAGGTCAGTGACGAAGGAGGGGGAGGAGGTGCTCCAGGCACCCTGCAGCCCATGGTGAAGACCATGGTGAGGCAGGCTGTCCCCCTGAAGCCCATGGAGGTCCATGGCGGAGCAGATATCCACCTGCAGCCCGTGGAGGACCCCATGCCAGAGCAGGTGGATGTGCCCAAAGGAGGCTGTGACCCTGTGGGGGACCCATGCTGGAGCAGTCTGTTCCTGAAGGACTGCACCCCATGGAAAAGACCCATGCTGGAGCAGTTCTTGAAGAACTGCAGCCCGTGGGAAGGACTCACATTGGAGAAGTTTGTGGAATACTGTTTCCCATGGGAGGGACCCCATGCTGGAGCAAGGGAAGAGTGTGAGGAGTCCTCCCCCTGAGGAGGAAGGAGTGGCAGAAACAACATGTGATGAACTGACCACAAACCCCATTCCCCATCCTCCCTGCACCACTCAGGGAGAGGAGGTAGACAATTTGGCAGGAAGGTTAAGCCTGGAAAAAAGAGAGAGGTTGGGGGAAGGTGTTTTAAGGTTTAGTTTTTATTTCTCATTATCCTGCTCTGATTTGATTGGTAATAAATTAAAGTAATTTTCCCCAAGTCAAGTCTGTTTTGCCTGTGATGGTAATAGATGAGTGATCTCTCCCTGTCCTTATCTTCACCCATGAGCCTTTTGATATATTTTCTCTCCCCGTGTCCAGCTGAGGAGAGGGAGTGATAGAACGACTTTGACAGGCACCTGGCATCAAGCCAGGGTCAACCCACCACACAAACAAACTTTTAAAGGAAGAAAGATGGAAGGAAATGCAGGGAATTTAGAGAAAGATTTATATAGATTTTCCAGAGGAAAACATATATCTTTGCAATATTAAACAATTTTATATTCTAGTGAAATACTATGGGCTAGAGCTGGCTAAAGAATGACAATTTAATTCTGTGAGAAAATTTGAGGTGGCAAAATATGTCATTCTTCCACATCAAAATTGTGTCAGGTACATTTTTGTTTTGAAGTGATCCAATTTTCTGGAACTTTTAATCATTCTTCTTATTTCTGAAAGCGACCAGAAAGCCCAGCTAGGTTTCAAAAACTTTCTTGTTGGGAACTTCATCAAAACCAGTGTTTCCATAAATTGTATTTGCCCTTAACAGAACAGCAAATTTAAGCCCAAAAGATATTTCTTTTAAAAGGGTCCGATGTTATTACAAATTGTGTAGGCAGAAAGAAAACAAATCAAGGGGAATAATTATTCTCAGGAATATTTAAAAATTATTTTGAGAGGATTCAGAGGCTTCAGAGGATTCATTCATGCATTGTGCCATAGATATAGGGATCCAAACAGAAAAAAACCTGCCCAAAATTTAGGTGGAGAGAAATTAGTCTGC
>NW_008825075.1:2833108-2837665 GCF_000699105.1 Pygoscelis adeliae | reverse complement strand
AAGACTGCAACACATGGGTTCTGCTGCCAGAAATGGGTAACCCTGGAGAAAGGATTCATACAACTAGTCAGATGAGTTCCTAATAGCCAGGGTTAATGTAACCTTATTGTCTATCTTGTGGTTCAGCTGTCTGTGACCCAAGGCCTAACTTTAGTATGGCACAACTGCGTAACCATGGCTAAGGCTTCTGAGGCAACAGTTTTGTGATTAGAGAAACTGAGAAAGTACATTTGAGTAGCACCATGCAGTATGTGGTAGACAGAAGTAAGACTGTTGAGTAAGGAATAGGTGTCAACAGAAGGATTCAAGAGAAAAAAAACACAATCCAAAACAATATGGTATGGTACAAAATACTATAGGAAAAAATAGTAGTATAAGACAACTCCACAACTCTGAAGCCCAATTTCAGGCAGCAGCAGATGCCAACACTTTCCTATCAGATTAACTACTAATCTACTAGCAAAGACATTGGATGTCTTATAGTTATAAGTATGTTAGTGCTTAAGCTAGTGGCTTGTTAATGCTAGCTATCGTTTGTGTGTGATACCCAACAAATGACAGCTTTATACTTTAAAGTTTTATATGGCAGTCTTCAGAGTCTTTCAATACATGGGTCCCAAAAAAGTGACCCTGAGATAGACAGATGGTTACATCAGTTGCTACTGCTGATGTCCCTGTTAAGTACTGAGAATAAATTTAAGTTGTTTTTTAAGAACTGCAGTAGCGTTCCTAGACACAAGTGATGGCGTAAATAAAGTTTAGTGACCTTGGGAGTAAATCTCTTCTGAGGTAATTCTGTACTCATTAGGAAGATATATGTGTGTAATGGGGAAGCACTTTGAATCCTCTATGACAGGGAGGGAAAACTGACCCTCATAGTTCTTACAGTCTGTTTAGGCAAGTCAGTCAAAGCTTTTAAGGTTAGCATAAAGTGTACTATAATGAAGAGATGCATGTAGCTCATTTACAAGTTACAGACAGTATAAAAAGCATACATGATTTCAGTAAATATATATGCAAACAGTGATGATAAGATAAAATACTTACCTGTGTGGACATGCTGGTATGAAGTGTGGTAGTGCATTATACTGTCATTCCATTTGAACGCTTGCTACACCCACTGTTCAGAATTCAGCCATCAGCAAACCTGCTAATGATCTCCAGTATCTGTGGGGAAATGGCTGCACAGTACTATGAAAATTTACTGAAAACTGGTCTGGGGCAACTAAAAGATTCTCCACCTTGTAGGCAAGAAAATGGAATCAGCATGAGAATTCACGGAACCATGCAGTAGTTACATAAGTTACATAAACATGATGTCAGGTTAGAAAAAACAAATAATAAGTGTTGTAAACAGGCCACCCTCAAGCACAACGGGCTGTGCTGTTAAACTGTCATAACCTAAGGACCACACCTAATTTTGCATTTAGATTTGTCTCAGGTAGGTATGTTTTAATCACTGCTAAGTTGCCCCAGGCTTGATTACCACTTTTATTATAAAAGGGGGGAGGAGGAAGAATATCACAATGTATCTTTATTTATATTTAAGCACCTCCCAACAGAAGACCTCACTAGTATTACAAAATGGAATTTAAATTATTTAAACACTTATGTATAGTAAACATAACATAATTAACCTGTTGAGAATCTGGTTTGGACTCAAGAAGTGGAAAGGAGAAATTGCCTTGGTGTTTAATGAAATCTGTGATATATATCCATATATTCTTTTCCATATAATTACTGAGGCATGACCCATTTACTTGGTATGTGCTCATACATCCTTTGATAATAATAAACCACTTTTAGGACTTATTTCTGTGTTACCTGTGTTGAACCACAGCCAGTGAATGTCCATTTGGCTTGCCACTTCAGTCATTGGGGAAGAGAATTTGAACAGATGAAAAGAAGCAGCAGCTAAGTGACTGACTGTGTAAAGGATCACAAAGACTATGTGCAATCCTCTAATGTTAGCTTGTAGAAAAGGTGTTCCAGTCCTGTACCTATAGAGCTTCTTATACCACTTAATAGTGCCTTACAGCCAGTAGTATCCAGAGAGAACAGTTAAGGTCAGTATAGACTTGTCAGTCCCCTGATTGTCAGCTGTCATTGTCAACACAGCCTCCCATTCCCATTATCCCAATGTGGAGGAAAGGAAATTGAATGGACATGACTGAAATCTTTTGTTGCTCTATCTCCAACTCTGGGAAAAGACATTCTATTAATTAATGCTCAATTAAAATAATTTTTGAGTTGAGAGTAAATATTGTAATTACGTATATGAAGTTTGAACACTACTGTAGGACCTAAGAGAGGGTAACTCATACTGTATGTGCAGCAGGAAAGTTCAAATGACAGACTTTGAAATAACTATTTTTTAATCTTATTATTAAAATAATGCTTTCTAGTTAAAGAATATAAAGCTCAGTTCCACATACTAGGGAATCACTAATAAATCCTTCTGAAACAATGCGGAATGTTCATTCTTCCAAGTGACTTTTTATGATGCTGTTAATAGCTGTATTACAAATTAATGGTGTTTCTTGCACTATAGACACACATTTATACTATGCTATTAAGATAGAGATTATTTTCAAGAAAATATGACAAGGAATTGCAGGATTCTAATAACTCTAAAGTCATGATAACTGAAAACAGAGGAAAAAGATAAAGGCACAAAGTAACATATAAAGATATTCTGCAAGGTAGGGAAATCACATCTGAAAACTTAAAAGAATTACACTTCTGCATAGAATGCAAAGGTTTTCAAAGAAAAAGCATTTCTGCAAGACACTAAGAATAGTGAAAAAATCTTTGCTTCTGAGTTATGAGACTCCACCAATCATTTTCAAGGGAAAAATAAGACAAAAGAAACAGAAGAAAGAAGTGATGGGTTACCACCCAAAGCAAGTATTATACACATTAGATCTGTAAATGTCACTCATTTTCAGAATGTTAGTATATAAATTAATTACAAAATATGTTTATCTCTAGTATTCTAAACTTGAACAAAATTTCTTGCTTTGCTAACAAAGTACATGAAAAAAAAACCACAATGAAGAAGTTCTAAGATACCCAGCTACAAAAACTAATGAAAGCTATCTGCAGTGAGCAAGGACAGCACTGTATAAAGACAGTTTTGCTTCTTAGAAAAGACAAGGACACTGAAAATTACAGTTCTCTTTTCTTTTGTTCATTCTTGCTTGCTTCTTGTTTATGCCATAAAAGCTGCAATTCTTTTCAGTATGTTACTTTTTCTTATTGGAGAAAGCACAAAACACTTAAGAAAGAATACTTCTTTCCCTTCACGTAACACCAAAACATAAAATAACACTGGTGTAACCCTGGCCTAGTTGAAGTCCTAGAAAAATCCCTGTTGAGTTCAAGGAGACCAGCAGTGGATCTGTGTTTTTGTAAGACCATGCTGTTTGCCATCCAAAGGTCTATAAAATGCCATGGATAAATGACTGGTTCAAAGTTTGTGGTGTGTGCCAGACCCATCCATCTGTGTTCTGCCAGATCTGCTTTGAAAAAGGGACCAGACCTTCACTGAGTCTCTTCTCCTAAAATAGCATTGGGAAGAGCTCCCTTACACTCAGGTAACTCTAGCAGCTCTCTAACATGCATCTCAGTTCTGCCTTCAGGTGGATATAAGGGGATCAACCTTTCCTTTTTTATAGGACTAAGCAGGGCTAAAACGCAACTGAGTCATTAGTGAACAAAGCACATGTTACAGCAATCATCTCAAGCAGTAAATCACTTTGAAAACTGTGCCACAAACATGCTTATTAAACACAGAGCACCCAGTCCAACCTGTATTTCAGCTGAAGAACTGCCACTGAGGAGAATATTACACAAGGAATGAACTTGACCTAAAATCCTTGGAAAGATCATTTCAGAGACTCATTTCTGCAAAGAGAAATGGCATAGATACAGTAGTGAGACACAGAGAAAGGAAGAGGGCAGTAGTTCAGACCTTTCCATATGAACAAAATTCATTGATTATGTCCTGGAGGTTTCTGCCTATTTTAAAATTTAAATTAACCACACAACTCAGTGTGTATATAACTTCTTATATTGGCAATTGGTTGCCTTAAAAAATATTCCATAACTAAGCTGATTAGAAAAAGAAAAGCTTTTTTTTCCTCATCCCATCTCACTAAAATTCATTTTTGTTGAAGCAGAGAGAATAATATGGCCTTCCATCTAATCTTTACAACAGAATTGGAGGTTTGACTTGCCAGCAAGATCTGAAAAATTCTGTGAATTTCTCAGAAAAATATGTATCTTCTGATAAAAGGTAAAAAAGAGGTGGACAGGGAAAAAAGACATTAATATCAGAGTGGCAGTTGAGGGAAGATGCTTCATTTAAATGAGAAACTGTCCTGGTTTCAGCAGGGATAGAGTTAATTTCCTTCCTAGTAGCTGGTACAGTGCTGTGTTTTGGATTTAGGGTGAGAACAAAATTGATAAGGCACCGATGTTTTAGTTGTTGCTAGGTAATGCTTACACTAGCCAAGGACTTTTTAGTTTTCCATGCTCTACCGACTGAGAAGGCTG
>NW_008825075.1:2822623-2832592 GCF_000699105.1 Pygoscelis adeliae | reverse complement strand
GGGTGGGTAGGCAGGGGAAGGGGGAGAGAAATACAGCATTTAAACAGTGCTATTTTAAAACCCCATCACAACTCTGAAATCAATGTAATAAAACACCCCAGAATACCCACTAGACAAGGAACCATATCTGGATGGATTTCATGGAATGGCCAGTAGAGGCAGGCAGCCTCTACAAATTCATTTATATTTTTATAGGTTGAATAAATTTCTAATATGGAAATGGAAAGTGATAATTGCAGACTTTTCAAAAATCTGGGGAAAATATCAAAATGTTGAAGGCATGATGCCAAGAGACTGATGAAAAGGCTTATAAAAACAATGAACCTTTTCCCTGCTGCCACCTCCACCTGCCAAAACAAATGAACAAAAAAACCCCTGAACAGCTCACTCCACTCTTCCTTTGAGTTTTGAAAAAACATAATTAGATGTCCTATCCTCTCTTCTTCCAACAATTTTTCAGGTACTCTTGCAGTCTTTTGACTCTAATGCAAACAAATCTGATGATCCTGTTTTCTGTGATTTGCTCCCAGATTTCTATTACCTGTATCTTCTGTTATCTTCATCTCATATAGTTTGCAAGCTCTGTTGTTCTGCTAACGTCCAGTCTCTTGACCTGTGGTTATTCAGACTTTTTTTTCTCCAAAATTCCTGAGGAGATGCACTGGACTGGGGAAACAGAAGTCTGCTATCAAGTGGGTATTTTTGCTTAACTTATGACCAAGCTGCATAAAGATATTACTGGAACTCTGCCAACAAAGTCTGCTGGTTCATTTTAGTATTTTTAAAGCAGCCAGTCATCAAAGTAGCTGAACACCCAAACACATTTATACTTTTAAACATTTATCTAAAATGAAGTAAATGCATATACATTTTATACTTACTTCACTGTTAACAATGAAAAAATTTCAAAGCAAAGTAAAATAGGTCAAAAAAGGCTCCAATTGAAGAGAAAAGACTGTATTTTGAGAAGAAAGACTTTCCTCTGTTGACTGAATGCATATGTCTTTACAGCTGTAGCTAGCTCAGAAATGCATTTGCATGTGTACAGCATGTGGTATGTGGGGCTGATGATTAGCATACTGTCCTAGGAAGACTGAAGATGAGACATTTTCTTTCACAGAAGTGACAGGAGAAGGATTAACATACAGTAGGGAACTAAAGTCTCCTAATGAACATAAAAGCTTCACAAGAAATGACTTAAGTCTTGAGTTGTGTGACTCATTGAAATATCAGTTTACTATCAATTCTAACAGGAAAAAAAAAAGAGAAGGAACTGAAAATGTTTTAGGTTTTAATTTTCAAATTAAGAAAATAAATAGATTTATTTTAGTGAAAGAAAAATAATGTTTTGTTTGACCTAAACTTTTTCTGTTTAGATTTGGTTTGATTTTTCTTGCAAAAGTGAAAGATATCAGAAAAACAATGGGAATAGGAAAAAGTCATTTAAACAAATTTTTTAGCTCTTTCAATCTGGAGGTAAAAAGAGGATGAAGGGCATAAAATCTGATTAAAGTTAAATTGCAAAAGATTTCTGTGATACTCAAAAGGTTTTTTTTTTGTTATGGTTTGGGATTTTATAACAAACTAAGCTGAACCTTAGAATTTCATTCAGATGTACCCAGAATGCTCAGTAGACAGAGAAAATACTCTGCAAAGCAAATTCTGTGGCAGTTCTTTTATCAGAACCCCACTGTGGTCAATGGTAAGCTAACTGTGAGTTTGAGAGTGCTTTGGCTGGCAATCCTGACAGAAGCTGTACAGGAAACTGTACTAAAAGACTACCTGAGCTCACACTTACCAGATATGTCAAAAAGCATGATGGAGGATAGCAGACGTTTTCTCAGAGATTCGGATACTGGAAGGCAGTATGGGGTGGAGTCAGTCACTGCCAGGTGAGAATCTACTATTAGAAAGGGAAAGGTATACAGCACTATACATATAATTGAATGACTTAAAAGTGCACTTTTTCACACTCTTCTGAGTGTGAAACAAATAATTGAAAAGATTTTTATAAACATGTGGGACAATGTCCTCTAGTCCTGAGAGAGGGTCCTTTTTATTTAACTCAATTTCATTAAAACAGTGCAAGCACGCAGAAATGATCTCATGTTGTTTAACCAGGATGGGTGTTCTGTCTTGCATTCCATTTAAAATGTATACAACAGAAGAATAAGTTGGTTCAATGAAGGTCATTTCAAATCATGCAACGGAAAACTAACCCATGGAACAAAAGGAGCAGATTTTTATTGGATCTCCTTGCTAATACAGTTCACTCAATAGGTTCATAAACCACAGATTAACTGTCAACATTGGGGTAGGAATGTGCATATGGAGTAAAGGCTGAGATATCTCTCTCACTGAAAGTTCACAGCTAAATCAAATTCAGAATGTTGGCAATCAATGCTTTCTTGTTATCTTTCAAAGTTTAAATTTAGAAAAATTATTCTGAAGTAAAAAAGTACAAGAGTTTGTTTTTTTACTTTCTAGGGGTGTACAACATGGCTGTAATGTGTCTAGAGGCCACTTACCTTAAGTAATTGTAATGCTATAGCAGCAGCTGCTGGCTGAGTTTTCCCCTGGTATTCGAGAAAGAAGTTAGGCTTTTTGTGAAAATTACCACTACATTTACCTTGTCTCATTATGTCCAGAGTCTCTCACAGAATTGAGTCTGCTTTCTCCAAAGCTAGACTGATTTTACCTGAGTTTCTCCTCCCTCAACTGATCCTTTTGATCATTTGAATGAGTAAAGAAAAGCCTAGGCAAATATGTTAAGAGAAACACCTGGGTGACTAAGCAACTGTCAGCTATCTCTGCTTAGCACATGCTAGGGGGACATGCAAATCTGTATCTCAACATGGAGCAAGTATTTCTTACTAGGATACCAAGAAAATGTAGAGTTCTGCAGCTATTTTGATTGTATTATATCACATATCTGTCCATTCTAGTAGCATATAATCCTGAAATGAAAAATCTCCTCAAGAAATATTCAAGGTTGAACAATTTTTGTACAAATTATGCTGAAAGAGCATAACCATGTTTTCTTTATTGAGAGGGTGCTAGTTAGATGATTGTATAATTTTCAGTACAAATGCACCTGTATTTTGTCTGCATGCAGCCATCTGCAACACCTCATTTTCAGATAGTCAATATCAGCAACTCACAGGTCTGCAAGTAATCTGGCAAAAATACAGTCCATTCATTGTCAAATCCTTATACTATAGGAATGTATGTTGCATAGTGAAGATTTCATGATGGACAGAAACTTTAATCTTAATTGCCAATACCCATTTGGTTTTTAAACTGATATTTTCTCTTCAGAAATTCAGTTTCATTGTACCCATTTCCCCTTTTTTAGATACTGTGCTCTATTACTGATTCTTGCTGGCACATCTCATTCATCAGATCTTTCCTTTCAGTGCCCTCCTATTTTTTTTCTTTCTGCAGTCCCTCCCTCTGATTAGCATATTCTAACATGTAAAAAAATCCAGTTAAACCTCAAAGCAAAGCTGAGGCAACACAAAGTGTGTGCACAAGTTCCCTGTTGCCCTTTGAAATATCTGCCATATGTTGTCAATAAAGACGCAGAAATTTCAGACAGATATCTTACTACTGCAATTTCCATTTTGTTCATTAGACAAGTAGATATTATGCGACAGACTGTTTTTTGTTTTCTTACCATGTAAACAGTAGTACCAGTAATTAGCAAAGATGCTACAATGGAGTGTGTGCAGAAAGGGGGGCTAATTACATTGCAGCTTCCCAGTTAACACTGCCAAACACAGCATGTTCTGTTCCTCATCTTATGTCGTGATGGTAGTTACATGGCTGTGAAACACTTCAAATGAGACCTAAGTCAATTCCTGTGTCAGGATATCTATCACAGAACAAACATGAAAGTCCAAAGTCTATTGATTTGGAACTAGGAGCAATGTAAAACTAGTTTCAAAAGCTGTGCTTTGTATGGAAGCATTACCAAAGAAGCATTTCTCTCTCTTGAAATGGAAGATTTCAAAATTTTGTAACATTTATTAAGTTCTTCCCAAGCTTAACATTTACAGGAGAAAAATATAAAAAAAAAAAAGTTGCATGTGTGAAAAGCAACAAAATCCCTTTTCTGTTACAAAAGGAGTAATAAAGGAGCATTGTTTTTGAACAATACCTACCTTTCCTGTTGTGAATATGTGCTTATTTACACATCTAATCAATTAGAGAACAAAACTGATTTTCTGATAGCCAGTGCTGAAGTTCTCATAAACTAAATAAATACATAGGATGTCTATGACTTCAGTGTTCCAACTTGGATCTTTTCTGATTTTGGGGACCATCCAGTTTCGTGGTTCAGATGGTTCCATGGTGTTCTCCAGTAAGAGAAACAACAATTGTCTCACACAGAGTAAGGAACATATTGTAGAGAGTTGGAGGCAAAGAAACCTCTCAATTTTTACTTATTATCTAGCCCTTCATCCTAGTAAGTGCAACTTATTGTTTTTTCACACTTCTGTTTAATTGTGCTTACCATAGCTCATGGAGTAAGAAGCAGTAACAACATCACTTGAGGTAAGACATTTTGGTTATTACTCACAAACTGTGTTACATTAGCGGGATAGGATATTGGAAAATGTGGAAGATAAACTGAATTTGCTTAAATTTGACACAGGTGAGATAAATTCAGTGAGAAAATTATTCTGCAGTTCTTATTGAAATGGAAAGGAAAACATCAACAACCCAAATCAGTTTATCTCTGAATATTTTCCCCCCTACATATCACTATTAAAAGTGACAGTTTACTTTATTTTCATTATTTTCCATACAGTTTGTTTAAACTGTGTGTTTGTCAGCATCCTATGTGCAGTAGTCAGTCTTGCCTGCGCAGTTTCCTCTGTTATGAAATTACGTATTTACTCAATGAAAATTATTCCACTTGAAAATGGCTTATTTTAATATGATGTTTTAATTCTGATTTCAAGCCAAATAAGAACATGATTATTTTTCAGATCTTTTTACAAAAATTTCTTATTCTCACTTGCTTTATATATTTCATAGATTGTAATAAGTTGTTGTGAAGCATGTATTTTTGATCCAGTTTTTTGTCTTCACTGAAACAAACTTTCTTTTTTATTCCGCTCACATTATGTCAGTTTTTCACCATCATTGCCACTGGAAATAAGAAATAATTGAAGCTCCACATTGTGAATTTGGCTTTCTCATATCAAGAAGCATTGAATACGTATTTAATGTACTGCATTAAATAGTCTTGAACTTAGAACTGGAATTTATATACAAATGTTTCTAACAGGTGACTGCCTTAGAATTAATTTCTGTGTTCCCAGTGAGCTAAAATGTCAAACCTAGTGTCTTCAGTTATTGATCATGTGTACGGGGAAGCAGAGCAGAACACTTTCAGTTTTCCCACTCAGATGAGTAGTGCTCATCGGCATTTCAGAGAACTTTTCCAGGAACTCCTTCTGGATATAAGCCAATATAATTTACAAGTCATTAAAATCAACAAAGTGATGTCAGAGTTTGCAAGGACTGTCCTTTAGAAAAGCTAGGCATAATATGGTCTGATTAGGGTAGTTTCCCAGACGGGACAAAATTTCACTAAGGTATGGATATTCCTTGCCACTGAAAATATGAGTCACAGTGTATTAAAAACCACAGGTGAAGTCTTTCACTGGTGAAATTTACAGAATATTTGCCACAGCTTTTTGTGAAATGAAGTTTTCATCCTCACTACTTGTGCCAAGCTCACAGCTGCCCCTAACAGAACTGACTACTGGAGCATTATTAAAGACAGAGCTGGAAATCCAGCACTACAGTTTCCTCACCCTCGTACACGTGGCTGAGTCTAGCAATATATGTAAATAGCTTTCCATATGTAGATCTACTGCAAAATTTCTTCACAGTCGGGGATAATAAAGACATTGTGGGGAGGGGCACCTTTAAAATTACTGATGCATTCAGTTTGTAGGTATGGAGAAAGTACATACATTTTTAACCATAACTTGATTTGTTATTGATGTTGTTCTGTGCTGCTTTCAGAGAAACTTGAAGCAAATTAAATCTAAAATAAAGAATTTATTTTATTTCAGTCAAAATGATAGCTGTGTAACCAAGCTACAGGTTTTAGTTAGATGTTATTGTGGATTATAAAATATTCATCACTTCTTCAAAGGTTGCACTTGGCTTAGAAAATATTATTAAATAAATTATACAACCTCTTCCTAACTGCCTAGCATTGTCATTATTAGTATTCACTTAGTTTTAGCTGAGCATGCAAAATTTTATATTATATAGGTGATAGTGAGAATTCTGTAGCCATTTGCCTTTATACCAATGTGAATCACTGCTGTATACAAACCATGCTTTTGTTTTCTATTTTTTTCTATTTGTTTTCTATTCCATTTGTCCTTCTTAAAATACTGATTAAAGAATAGCTGGTGTCCAGAAAATATCACGTCTCAAGTTTAAAAATAAAAGGTCAATATTCATTTATATTAATGAAATGGGGGGGGGGAGGGGGGAGAAAAACAAACAACTGAAAAACAACCAACCTATTAATTACAGTGAATTCCATATCTTGTATTCGTTTTATATCTGAAGACATTTCTGCAGCTTTGGTAATGTCAGGTTTAAACAGAAAAGACAGCTACAGCAGTATTTTTTTCTCCCTACATCCACCAACTGTAGTCAATACTAGTGGCTACAGGTACCAAAGAGTATCATCAATGGGAGAAAATAAAAGACATTTTTAGCTTTTAAACCTGCAGCAAGAAATATTTGAATAAAGTGAATTTTCATGGACACTACAGAATTTCTTAAAACAAAGTGTAAGAAGCATCATCAAATTACATATTTACAGCTGGAGGAACTGTGGAACCAGCAGCTCTAATCAAAGGAGCAGCAAGGCATTCAGGCCTCCGTTCATCAAGGCCTCATTTCATACTCAGCAACGTGAGGAATTCTGATACAAACCCAGATCACGAAGGTCTAGAAATCAGCAACTGCTTTGAAACAGGTAAACAATATTCAATAAAGACCAACAGTTTTCCAAAGCTTGTAGTGAAGTAGCCCAAATTTGAAGATGATTCTTTGCAACTTTTCTACACAGATTCTTATGTCTGCCTTTGTAACTGAAAGCTTTTTGATAGTTCATGCACTTACAATAACAGCACAAATGTCTGCAGTTTTTGCTGAATCACTGCAGAGCTTAAGCAGATAAAATAAATCTTATCTTCAGAAGACACAGCAATGGGCCAACCCAAGAAAATCTGAGCTGGGTGAAAAAAATTAAGAAAAATTGTCATCAAGGTTTTTTTCAGCAAAATGAAAACGACTGATGAGAAATATTGCCTTAATGTCATGCCTACTTAAAGTTTTGGACTAGGTTAAGAGAGAATGGGCAATGCAAAATTCTCTTCTCATTATAAATGTAAGATTTTCAATTTATAGTGATGGAGTGATTCACAATTTTAGTAATATTTTGTCATTCCTAATGAAAGACTGATTTTTCCCTGCTTACATTTCAAAACATCGTGTATTTTTAAAAATATTTCTCTTTTTTGATATCACTAAAACTCAAAGATTGCTTTTCTACTAAGACAGAAATCTGCCCTCCTTCCTAAAGAAAACTTGTCACTGATTTTCTGTGATGTCCCAAATGCCTACAGTGAAATTACTTGCTTTAGATACAGTTTCAAGGTTACTGTTAATTTACATAGAAGTGAGTTAAATAAGTACGTACTCTTAAAGAAAACTGAAAATCTCCACTGGAGTAGAAAGTGTCCGAAACCATTGTTTGCCAGAAGGATGAGCTATTCTTAAACAGATTCCTGCCCCCTCCCTCCCCTTCTGACTTCCCCTGCCATGATTTTACAATAACAATACTATAGTTTAGCATACTTGGATATAACAGTATATTAGACAAGTACAGTTTGAACATGAATGAAATATTAGGTGCAGAGCCTGTCATTTGAAATATGTATGGATTTGAACCCTGCAGCTTTACTTCTCTAGAAAAATAGTTAAGAATTTCTATAATGCCCTCCTTTAAGGATATCAAGTAGGATATGATCCTGCTTCAAGCACTTACCTAAACTTTTTGCTCTTATGAAGCAGAGGAGAAAACTGGGAATTTGGAAGATCTGCAGGAAATCAGAATTTCCCTGGAATGCTCACTGTTGGCCAGAGGGGTGCCACATTGCAGCTGCCTTTCAATCTCTTCCTGGAAGAATCTTTTGACAAAGATCAGCTTCATAACGCCCTTTTTGGACACAGAGATTTATCCAACAGAGAAATATTTGCCTTTATAGTGTGCATTTTCTCAACTGGCATACAGTCAAAATAGTCAAAACATGTCACAGCTGTGAATAGTCCACCTGACTTTGCATTCATAGCTGTCACTGTGAATTCAGCAACTGAAAAAGGGGACAGAGAATCTGCACAGACTGGGTAACAGAAGAAGCAAACCCTTTCTAAGGGTCACTGCTGCCCAAGGATTTCTCTCGTGCCATTTCCACATCTGTGTTTGAAAAAACTATTTCCTAGCACCAGTATGAAACACAGTTATCCAGGAAAACATCAGCAGGAGTAACTGGAGCTTTATACAAAGCTTGAGGAGGGTGAATTATCAAACACAAATATAAGGCAATAAGGCTTGAGCTCTTTCAGGAAACACTGCCTCGTATGAACAGTGAGAAATTCAGAAACTGTTTGCCTAGATTGTCTGAAAAACACTGGGGACTCCAGAGAGCAAGCTGTCTTTCTGAATAAAAGATCTAGTCATTAATGGAAACAGTTGCCTTTAGCAGACAAACTCTTTACAGTAAATTGATACTACATTTTTGCATCATTCTGTGCATCCATTCTCTTTGGAACTGAATTATATCTGGAATCAAACAGTGTAGAGGTTTGCCCATAATTCAGTTATGGTATATTTAGAGTTTATAATATAACACAGACTAATATCTTTAGTACAAGTCTGCACATTTGGGTGAATTCACATGTGTTCTTACTACTGTATATACAATTTCCAGATGCAATGTCAAATGCTTTATTGTCTGTGACAGAAGAAGCAATAAAGAAATTTGTTTTGGAAATACTCTGTAGAATTAAGCAGAGAAGCAAATCACATTTAAGGAGTAAGGGCAAAACTTCCCATGGGAGAAAAGGGAAAATAGGGCATGCTGTAAAGGGTATCTTTTGTTCATCTTTCTCATTAACATTTTTATACAGTTCTTTAAAAAGGCTGTTGCTGGGAACAATAAAGGACTGAAGTGTCACATGCCTTCTTGTCTAGTAATCTGCGTTTTCCTGCAGTTTGAGATTTCATAAAATCTAGCTCCAGAGTTAAAAACATTCTTCTGGTGTATTGATGTGCTCGTTTCAGGGAAGAGACACAAGAAGACCTGCTTCAAAGCTCTGGCCAATTCATAGAATCATAGAATCATAGAATCATCAAGGTTGGAAAAAACCTCTAAGATCATCGAGTCCAACCATCAACCCAACACCACCATGCCCACTAAACCACGTCCCTAAGCACCTCATCTACACGTCTTTTAAATACCTCCAGGGATGGTGACTCATCCTGGAGTCAGAGGTTGCTTCCCTGGGCAGCCTCTTCCAATGTTTAACCACTCTTTCAGTAAAGAAATTTTTCCTCACATCCAATCTAAACCTTCCCTGGCGCAACTTGAGGCCATTTCCTCTCGTCCTATCGCTAGTTACTTGGGAGAAGAGACCGACACCCACCTCGCTACAACCTCCTTTCAGGTAGTTGTAGAGAGCGATGAGGTCTCCCCTGAGCCTCCTTTTCTCCAGGCTAAACAGTCCCAGTTCGCTCAACTGCTGCTCATAAGACTTCTGCTCTAGACCCCTCACCATCTTCGTTGCCCTTCTCTGGACACGCTCCAGCACCTCAACATCCTTCTTGTAGTGAGGGGCCCAAAACTGAACACAGTATTCGAGGTG
>NW_008825075.1:2820041-2822115 GCF_000699105.1 Pygoscelis adeliae | reverse complement strand
TCCAGCCAGTTTTTGACCCAGCGCAGAGTACACCTGTCTAAGCCGTGAGCCGCCAGCTTCTCCAGGAGAATGCTGTGGGAGACGGTGTCAAAGGCCTTACTGAAGTCCAGGTAGACCACATCCACAGCCTTTCCCTTGTCCACTAGGCGGGTCACCTGGTCATAGAAGGAGATCAGGTTGGTCAAGCAGGACCTGCCTCTCATGAATCTGTGCCGGCTGGGCTGGATCCCCTGGTTGTCCCGCACCTGCCTTGTGAGCACCCTCAAGATTCAGGGCCATCTCACACAGAGAAGAGTTTGCATCTTATCACATCCCAAATCAGTTCATGTTCTTTCTATGTGTGGCATACGATGTAGAATACCAGTTAAAATAGTACACTGGGTCAGGAGAATTTCAGAAGCAAATCTAAAGGCAGAATTTACCCTGTGTTAAAAACAAAACAATTATTTTCTCCTTAAAATTTTAATGAGAAAAAATTAACAAAAAGATGATTCGATTTTAGCTATATCTAAAATGAACTTGTGAAATGTGAATCAGAATCATTCAACTTTTTTATCATCCACAATTTCTATCTTCTATCATTAAAAAAATATTATTTGTAGGTCTGCAATGATTTACACATAAGTATTAATGTTTTAGTTCATGTAGTTTAGGGACACAAAATCTAGCATAGCAAATCTAGAACCTCAGTTTCTTGCAGTCCAGAGGAGAGGAGAGGAGAGGAGAGAAAGTATATAAAGAATATACTTTATTTCACAGGTTTAGTGCTCAGAAGTTTTTGAAAGTCAGGTCCCTTCAAGGTCCCTTCAGCAATCAAACCCCACTACAGTGGGGTTCTTAAAGTGTCTGATTACCTGCTGCTTAGCATATAAAAGAAACAGTTAATATGTTAGTGATGTTATTGATATCATTAAAGAGAAACACTTCAACTATTGAGAAGAATCTTCTAGAACAGATTTAAGGTTGAGGTTTACAAACTGGCAACTCAGAGGAGAGGCCAGTCATGCTTAGAGGTAAACCAAGATCTGGAGGCTAAACATGGCCAAAAGAGATGGTGTTCCTGAGAGCAGGCAAAGGTACAGAAAAATGTTGCTCAAAAGAACAAAATCCAGGGAAAATAGCATGAGGATCCAGAGAAAGGGGATGAAAAAAAGTCTTAAAATAGCTATCAAAAAAATGCTTACAAAAATGAACACATTCTACATCATTAGCTACCCACTGATAGGGTCATTGATAGTCTTGGAAGTTGCTGATGCAAAAGCAAATCAAAGTTAGATCCTTTAAATCTGCTTTAAACCTGCATGAGCTGTTGTCTCTGACCTGCAGGTAAATCTTCAATTTATTCTCTCCATTAACACAGAGAGAAACATTCTATTAATACAAAAGTCCAAATTCCAGTCAAGTCTGACAAAACATAGTATTGTCTGACAACACTGCAGTAGAAGGATAAAGGCTTGGAGAATGCTTTAGTGAAGGAAATAGGAAAATTGGATGCCTTTCTTTTAATGTTCTTTTCCTTTTGACTCAACTTTTTTCACTTTATTAAATGATATTTTTAGCTGTAGATTAATTTCATTTGCAGACATATTTAACAGGTAACTGAGTGCCAAAATTTATTTCAATGTTTGCACTGAGTGACTTGGAATTCAGTGCTTTTATTTCTGGGCTCATGAATATGAGTTGGAAGGTGCTGGATGGCAGACCACTTTCAATTTTACTACAAAATATGAAGCCTTCGATACACTACAGAGCACTTGAAAATTCAGGATCTGGAGGGCATCCAAAATGATCTGAATGGTACATTTCAGGATTTTTATTAGAGCAAGAGGGACAAACAGACAGCAGAGTAGGAAAAAAAAAGGGTGAAAGAGTCTCATGGATATTGCTGAGGGTTGCCAACATGAACTGTGGCTTGAATCCTGATCATTGACTAAGAAAGGAGAGAGACCACAAAAAGGACAGAGTCCATCCTTCAACCATTTTAAGATTATATATCGCCTGGGATCTGCAGCACCTTCCAACTCATACTCATCCCTGCAGATGGGCTGCCCTGGACTAGCAGGCACTGGCAGTG
>NW_008825075.1:2816982-2819974 GCF_000699105.1 Pygoscelis adeliae | reverse complement strand
CGGGGCAGAGAGTGGGGGCACAAAACTCCAACCCCACATGTCTCATCCCACTCTCATCTTTGGATGGCTGCAGTCTGCACCCTGTCCATGGCTCTCTGCAGGGTACAGGTTCTCCTTTTTTGGACACTGTTCTCTGCTCGTCCCACCCAGCTGTCTCCCAGAGCTCCCTGGTGATGTGCTGGGATTCTGATGACCTACGATTCCCTGGGTGCTGTTCCCTGAGGGAGGGCAGGAAATGCACCCAAAAGCAAGATGCATCACATTGGAATAGGCAGTGTCTCTCTAGGGAGACACATGACAGGGGGCTTACTGCAAAACCACACAGCCCTCCTCCTTTCTGCTGCACCAGGGCTCAATTCCCAAAACACTTTGAAAAAACAATCATATGTTTGATCCCTGCCTCCACCACTGTGCAAAACACATGCTTGACCACTTCATCTTGCAGAGGGAGCTTGTCCACTGAGCCTGTCTCTGGCTCATTGAAAGGTTGAATGAGCCATCACCTCTTGCTGTAAGTTATCACATTTATTCACTGAAGTTACTTTTAATATGCATTACAGACCTAGTGTCTACACAGACCTAGCGTCTGACCAGAACAATACAGCTGGTTTATCTGTCTCCCCAAAACATTTTAATGAACCAAACTCACCACTGTGGACTTCACAGAAGTCGTCTTTGCCATCTACAGACAGAAAGTAGAGTGGAAAGAGGGAGAAAGATACCAATGTTGTCTGCTGTTCTTCCAATGGAGGGAAGTTGCTTAAGATAAGCCCAGATATTGGTTTCAGTTTAAAAACCCTGCTTGATGCTTCAGAAGAAAGCTAGAAAACTAGCAATCATAAATTTGTCATCTGTTCAGGTATCCCCTGGTTCCATAGGTATCCCCTAGTTCCATAGGTGGCCAAAATTTCATGTGTTAGAGAAAAAATTTATCTGGCCACGTGTGAATTAAAGTGGGGAGGGAAAAAAAAAATACAAACAAAACTCTCTTCCTGACTCTTTTACAGAAAAAGAATCCTCCAAAGGGTGGGATTTAATTGTCCATATGTAACCAGTAAAGGCTGCCTTGGATCCTTAGCAAAGAGTTTCATTCTTTTTTTCACTGTGAGCTAGGGACTGAAGAATGTTATTTATTCTCTCCCCCCTGCCCTCCTAAATCTCATTCTCTCTGGGAACAGACTGTGAGCACTTTATCCACTGCTACGGCCTGTGAAAAGAAATTCTGTTATGAAAGCTAAATCAATTACCTCTAGCTAAATAAGCCTCTCTGCTGATGTCAGAGAGTCTTCTTTTAAGTCAATCACAGGTCTGGAAGATGGGGGGAGGAGGCCTGGTTGAGAGAGAGCATTCACAAACATTCACAACAGATGTTACCATCTCCATTGTGATATTCCTGCAAAGTGGCTGAACTTGTCATTGAATTTCCTTTAAGTTCTCTGTTTGGACATGTTCCCTCATAATACTGTCATCCATATTTTCCTTAGAATTTATTATATATTCAGTGGGAAAGTATTCAATTCCATTTCAGACTGGCTTCACTAAAGATTCAATACCTGCCTAAAAGGACACTGCTTCTCAGATGAAGAAATGAGACTATAAGGAGGCAACACAAGCACAGCACATAATAGGGCAAGAACTAGGGCAAGAATTAATGTTAGGTGATGTTTCCAAATGGGAAAAAAAATCAGAGAATTATTTGGATAAGAGTAGAAGGAGGGGGAGGGAGGAGGAAGGGCGATAAGTGGGAGGAACACAAGCTTGTGACATAAAATCAGGGCTACTGTAACAGGAGTGCAGAGGTCAACATCACACCCTAACCCTTGAATAAGACACAGCTGTATTCTGGAGTTTTTCAGATCATTGTTACAAATTTGTTGCTCGTTCACCATAGGAAGGATCAATGAAAAACTGCCTACTAGAAGCTTGGAAACTACCTAAAGCCTTTTCCTTCTCTCCACTGGTAAAAAAAAACAAAGGGCAAAGCTGTAGTAAGCCTGAGAGTGGAGACTCATCCACAGTTATCTCCCAGTCTCAGAGCACTTCCATCAACATCCTTCAACTTACCTCAGTAGAAGTGGGATGGGCTTGTGCAATTTTTGAAGGACTCTTATGTATTGCCACATTGTCATAGCTATTGGAATGGGCTACAGACCAGCACTTCACATCTATGGAGAAAACAGCTTTGAGAAAAAGAGTCAACTGAGATCCAAAATCCTTGGTTGATGCCTCTTTCTGTGTGTTGGTGGAAAGGATGACTTCTGCATGAAAAAAAGTTTTGTGATAAGGTGTGAGCACTCTTACACTTTCTGATTTGCCCCTCTGCCCCCATGCACGTGCAGACACACACACATACATACTTCCTCCTGGCCACTCTAAATGCTTATACTAAGTAGTTTCACAATTCATGGCTTATGCTTGCTTCATGCACCCATGTAGCTATAGAGTTAATAGAAGTTCCTTCAGCATTTTTTGTTTCTTGTCAGGAATTTTCTTGCTTTTTTTTGGAAATCGTTATGTATGGCATTATCTGTGGGGAGTTTGTTTTTTCTTTTTTCCACTTTTAAGTCTATATAAATGATACTGGAATGAATGTGTTTTATCTTCTTATCCTACATAATTCAGGAGGAAGAAGGCCTTAGCAAGTTTTCAAAGCATTTTTTTTCACTATATTTTTTTCTCCTCCTTGAGTTCTCCTTTAATTTAATATATTTGCCCTTTTTGTTTCCTCTTTTTCAATTTTCTTCTGCCCTTCTCATAATTTTCTTTCTAATTATTTCTAAAATGTCATCAGTTGCCTTCTAAAAATAATTGGTCTCCCACTGTTTCACTGCTTTCCTGTTCTACATTTACAAGATTCTTATTTCCACTTTCTTACTGTTGCTTTGTCCTGTGGGACAAGTAGCTTATTTGTTATGGCACTTTTTCTTCAAGGCTTGGGGCTTTTTGGCTCAGTTCGTGTTATGACACTGCAGAGCTCAATTGACTCAATTTT
>NW_008825075.1:2813367-2816958 GCF_000699105.1 Pygoscelis adeliae | reverse complement strand
TGCATGCTGAATGTGCCTCCTGTTGTTGCTCACAAAGTGTAACAACAGTGCCAGGAGCCTGGACTTTACAAGACCAGAGAACTCCTGTTTGACAGAAGTCAGGAGTCAGACTTTTTTTTCTGAAAGGTTCAGAATCTGTATAGGTCTATTTTAATTTAAATGTACACTTTTATCTATGAAGACTTCTTAAGAAAATCTGGTAACTTATTTTTCTGAAAATACAGGGGCTGAATTCTCCAGAAAACTCTGTCCATTGACACCACAAATTAAGCTTCATTCTTTCCACTACACTTCTCTGTAAGTCCATACACCTGCAAGTCTTCAGGAAGTGGCATATTTGCACTGAAACAATCTAGTTGTAAAAGCAAACCACATGTTACACAATCCACAAAAAATAGTGAAACAGTAATCAGGGGACTGTGTCTTTAGAGATGTAATATAGGTGAGATGGAAAGGTGACAATCAAATAGTAGCACTGTAAAATGTATCACCACCAATGTTTGTTTTTTTTTTCCTTGAAACTGCTTTATTACTCCTTTTACATACATGCTTATTTTCTAAGTTTAGTCCACTGCCATATCCATATTTGGGGTACTTATTTTTCTATGGATGCTACAGACTGAAACTGTTGTATAGGTGGTTCCAGGTATAGCTGAGAAGCCTAGAAATGCTACAAAACACACAGAATCTAATCTGCCATTTCAGTGGAGTTATCTATCTGTATATCATATGCCTGAGCATATCTAAGAGTCTTCGTACAACCGAGGTCTGAACATTTTCTAGTTTAGGCTATGTTGTAATTGCAAGACTGTATAGAGAGTTTACCAGGTCTCAGTTCAACCGTGTGCATTTCAAAACAAGAAGTGGACACGCCACTCTCCAGTTACAGGCTGTAACATTGGAAGTGCTGGCTACAAGGGGTCTGCAGAGTGTGCTAACTCTGTCTCCTGTCAATGTGTCCATGACTGCCGTGCGTGCTACAAAGTGCACCTTCTCTGATGACGAGGGTTGGTATGGAACGTCCTATGACTGTAGCCTCCCACAGTGCAGTGTGCATGGGTGGTGTGGCATGCACATCCCAAGGTGTGGTGTGCGTTGGTGGCGTGGTGTGCACATCCCATGGTGCGGCGTGCGTGGATCAACACTTCCTGGCTTGGCACATCTACGATGATTCCAAATGGATCTCTCTGTAATGTTTGGTCTGTTGTAAATGGATATACCCTGCTTTGTAATTTGCATATAAACAGAACATCAGCTTCTGTAGGAATTGGATTGACCCTATTACTGTTACATGAAGTGCACTTACTAAATATTGTTTCTTGATATTTTGTAGAATGTCAAATATAGCCATAATTACTGATTGCAAAATCTAATTTTATGCTTGAACTAAGCTACTGCACAATTTTTTTCATTCACAAGGCAGAGTCATATTAATTATTTGGCAAATTTATACACTGACGTTTGTTATATACTTTTACAAGAGTTTCTGACAATGATGTCAGAAAGGTAACTTATAACAGTTTGTTACCAGATAAAAGCCATTTTATTTCCAATAACATCTTTCACATTTTTCAACATCTTTTTACAATAAGAGTCTCATTTAAAATTATTGATTATTCTGCCCAAAGAAAATTCCAGGATGGATTTGTGTGTTACTGCTATTGCCTTTCCTGATTGGCCTGATAAATGATCATCTGAGGTCACATTTTTAGAGGAGTCTTCTTCAGAGATCTCTATCTAATAAATCAATAAAATGCTCTTAGCCTCCAAATTGCAAATCTTTGCAAACATAAAACTTCACCTGCTTAAAACCACAAAATCACATTTAGAGGAAGAATTGATAATTTTGTGCCTCAGACATGTTAAATCAATTATATTAAGAATAACATTTCCTTTTCTTTCTTCACTAATAAACTAATAAATGGAGAACTACAATAATGCTCAATCAGTTTTATATAGAATGGAACAATTTATGTATGTGCAGATATACATGCTTACCTGATCTGTCTTGTTACAGTCTAGCCAGCATATAATGCATTTTGTATATAGAGAACATATTTAACAATTATATTTTACAAAATAATCTTCTGAATTAGTCATTTATCCAGAGAAACAAGGATGCCTCCTGGACTGATGTTATTATAAATGTTGATGAGATTTACTTTTAACAAGGATGGGAACTCAGAGTCCAGCAAAGAGTAGGTATCCTTGGAACAGAAAAAAGGTGTTTCTTAACCTATAAGACTGTTTGAAACGGATTGTCAAAGAAAACATGATATTCAACATAAAAGTTAAGATCATGACTCTCAAATTGGGAATTTAAATTAAATATATATTTAGATACAGAACCAAACCCCAGAATTACTGGAAGTTCTAAGGTTCTCTATCAATTAAGTCAACAACTGGATGCCCTTGTAAGTTTGCTGAGTTAGATGCCGAGATAAGAATGCAAATTTTACAGGATTGTTTATCAGTCACATTGTAGAAATTTTCTTTTCACGGTCTAACATTTTTAACAGATGTGCTTTATTATTCTAGCTGAGCTATGGAAGTCCCAAATTATAGGTGAATGTGCAAGAGTCCTTGCCTGCTAAAGACCATAAGGATTCATTGTAGAACAATTATAGGGAAGTGGTGGGTTCTACATTTAATCAGAAATACATTTTAGCCTGCAGTGCAACTCAATGAAATGGAAAAATCACTTGCTAAAAAAAGGTCAAGACATCCAAACCACCCACGTTTATGCAGCAGAGAGCTCTAGGTCCATAATATTGGAAGACATTGACTCTATCTTCAAGGATGCTATCCAAATTTACAAATTTAGTGGAAAATTTTAAGGTATCGGAGAAGTACAGCCTGTAATGGGAAAGAACTGAAAGGACAAAAAAAAAAAAGATTTGTTCAGGTTCATCTACATCAGGAACAAAAGCATGTCCTTGGACAAAATGCCTTAGCAGTTTGTATAAACATAAGAGGGTTTATTACAAATCAGAGCCAAGATTTCAGATAGGGTCTATTACTGAAAAGAAATCCTCAACAACTCAATAAAGTAGAAAAATTGATGGATTTCTGAAGCAATAAAATGTGGAAAGATATAATACAGGTATGGGGCCCTGGAAGTTGAGGGCCAGGCAAATGAGGATGTGGACGAAGGTCCATCCGGGAGGTTGCCCAGGGTGAGGCAGTCAGCCCCACGCATTATGACTGCCTCTGCCAAGAAAAAAAGGAGGGTGATTGTCATAGGCGATTCCCTTCTGAGGGGAACAGAGGGCCCTATATGCTGACCGGACCCGTCCCACAGGGAAGTCTGCTGCCTCCCTGGGGCCCGGGTCAGAGACATTGTTAGGAAGCTCCCTGATCTGGTGCGGCCTTCGGACTACTACCCGCTGTTGGTTATACAGGCTGGCAGCGATGAGGTGGCAGAGAGAAGTCCTGCAGTGATCAAAAGGGACTTCAGGGCACTGGGGAGAGTGGTTGAAGGATCGGGAGCACAGGTAGTGTTTTCCTCAATCCCTACAGTGGCAGGGAAGGACACTGAACGGAACAGGAGAACACACCTGATCAACACGTGGCTCAGGGGCTGGTGCCATC
>NW_008825075.1:2799197-2810376 GCF_000699105.1 Pygoscelis adeliae | reverse complement strand
GTTGAGTCACCATCCCTGGAAGTATTTAAAAGACGGGTAGATGAGGCGCTTAGGGACATGGTTTAGTGGGCATGGTGTTGTTGGGTTGACGGTTGGACTCGATGATCTTGGAGGTCTCTTCCAACCTTAATGATTCTATGATTCTATAATATGTTAACTATTTGATGGCTCGACCTTTCATAGCACCCATTACAGTAATACAGGTATTTAAAATGTGATCTGGGTAATATCAGAGTATCAGACAATCTTTTTAAACGGGTATTCCAAGATCTTTTCAGTTACACTAAGCTTGTATCATTACTTAAAAATTGAACATTGGATCATTTTTTCTTGGAAATTTGAGTTCACTATTTTTAATTGACAGGATAGAGTTTGAAAGACATTTAGTTTTTCTCATGTATTATGCATGCACATATATCAGTTATTGAAGTAATCAGCAGCAAACTGGAAATACATAGTTTGGGGGCTCCCATAACATTGTTGATGAGCAATAATACTCCTGTTCCTACAATAAATACAACAATAAATGATGAGTACAGTGTTGCTTCTTGTATTTTCATATGTACATGATAAGTATTTGGAGCCTAAAATTGACAGATAAATATTTATCAGTGATTTAAGGAACAGAAAAGACCACTGTGTTCTATTCAGTTTGACATCCTGTGTAACAGAGATCACAGATCTTCAGTCTGAGAAAAATATATATTGGAGATATGAGCACTAGAGAATATGGATTTATTATGTTGTGACAGATAGAAGACTTTGGAAGGACAGAAATGTCAAAGAATATTATATTAGCATGTGATGTATATTATGGACACACAGATATCTCAAAGTTATTAATGCACAGTTGCGTTGCCATGGTCATAGCTGTGGTAATTAATGTAAATCTTATTAGCCAGAAGAAGTCTTGTGATAGAAGCTTTGTCCCTGGGAAAAAAAGAACTACTTATACCCACAGGCCTGACCTATAGTGAAGGTAAAGGATATAAAGAGACAACTGTAATCTCAGGTCACGGGATGAATTCACGCCATTCCAGAACCGACATGAAGAAAGGACATAATGAAACAGGCTGACTAACCTGCATCTGCATTAAGGATCTGATTGGGGTGATGGAATAAACCATACCTACTTTATCTTATCAGGCTTTATGAGACATAAGAAGCCTGCAGGAGTAGAACTGTAATATAGTTCATAAGCCTGCTGAGCATAATCACAGTGAGTTACAAATGGATTAAGGACCAAATCAGTGGTCTGAAGGGAAATGAACATAATGTCCCACTTGAAAAAGATTACTAACAGCTTGACATTCAGTATTTCTTCTGAGAAAGACTGAATGATCAGCAGTAGCATTAATCTGATAGTTATGGCACAAATATATTATGGCATTGTGTAAAACAACAAATCTGCATCAGATAATGAGAGAATTGTTGGAAGGTTATTTGGGTACTACAGATATATTTTTCCCACAATGTATTCCCATTTGAGTGTACTTCTATGAAATTATAATAATTAGGGTCAGATATTTTGCTACAAAATTGAAATTAGATCTCCTTTATGTAATTTGCAAAGTCAGATTCTGGGTATTAGTTTTCGCCAACTGCCAGACAGAATTAGTGCATTCTGAGAAATGAAGCAAAGAAATACTGTACTCAGAGTTCTCTAAAACTAACTACAGATAAACCACAGGGTTTGCTGTATCAATGAACTAGTACATTTGTATGCTTTTTTTTTTTTTTTTTTAATTTATTGACCTCCTCCCCCCCACCCCATTTTGAGTGAGGCAAGCAAATGAACACTCCTTGCAGGAGGACTGAGTTCATGACTGTCACAAAACACTGGAAGTCAGCATGATAATAAGCCAATTTGTGTGGAAATGAACTCATTAATGCTAATGTTTTGCTGACTCCCAACTGATTCACGAACTCCTTAACAAAATTCAAAACAGAAGAAGGAGGGGAAGTTTATGAATTTTGGAAGTGTTAAGTGAAGAAGCAAATGTGTCTCTTCCTTATTCATATTCCAAATTCAGTGATCTACCTGTGTTCTGATAATCCAGTCCCAGAATATACTCTGGGGAACATTAGTTCGTACAGAAGATCTCATAAGCTGAATTGTAGAAATTCCCAGTAGGTGGAAAAGAAAGTATTAATTCTTTCTAATTTTTAATTCTTTCCTAACAAAACACTTCTTTACTTTCAAATGAATAGGCTTTCCAACCTGAAGAAAATAGGGCTTTTTATGTAAGAAATCTCAAGAACAATTCTGCGAGGTATTGATTCTCATATAATACTTCAGATATATGCACAAATCTGTCCTTCATGCAAATGATGTTTTTACCAAGGCCATTTCCTGGTAGGGTTTATCAGCATCACAAGTAATTTCTACACCCAACCCACATATTTCAAATTCACCAATTTTTTTTTTTTTCTTTAAAATAAACCCACAAAAACCAGGGAACAGCTGATGTCTGCAACGAAGGTAATACATGAAGTTTTGCTATCTCAGAGGAGTATTGAGAGTTTTATCACTATAAGCTGCAAAAAGTTCAGAAAACCTCTGTTGCAAAGCATATTGGAAGAGCAGGAATTCACAAGGTATGTGCAGTTCAGATAAATATCTCAACTCTTAGAAAGATTAGGCTAGAAATCTTGTTCTTGTGTGCTTGAGTAAGGAGGTGCAGAACTGCATCACATGAAGTTACAACTATTTTATGAAAATTAGAATTTTTATTTTTTAGGAATTATGGAGAGAAATTTGCATTGAGTTTATTTTTAAAGACTGCTGTTTATTAGATTAAGTTAAGATGATACAGGGCCCAATTAACACTTAATAAATTATAATTATTTTATCTACTTTAATCCATACTTAAAAGCTCTAATTACCTTAATTAAAATTTTAGGAAATCATTCTTCTTGACGATAAAAATTACTTCAGTCAAAATTACATTAACATTTATTGTTACATTACCATAGTCAATACAACTGTATTTCTTTGCTACCGAGCTACATGTCTAGCAAGAAACAGAAACAAACGAATTTAACAAAAATATACGTGCATTTTATTTCTTAACAATAATCAAGATTTATGATAATAATTTTCTCAATGTGACAGCTATACAGTGGTAGTACCCTTTACACAATCTACTCAAATTAATAATTTTTCCTGTTTCTTCTTTTTCTTTTTTAATTAAATTGAAACACCTTGAGTGGATCAAAAGGCTTTGGCTTCATATCTGAAGTAGGATATGTAGGAGCATGATCATCTCCTAGCCTAATACCTAACATTACCTCACAGTCCTTTATCTTTTTCCTAAGGTAAAATATCACAACTTATTTTCCTTTTCAGTTCAGCTTAGAAATTCCAAAATTTTCAACTTGCTGATGGTTTGAATGAAGATCAAACAGTATAGTTAGGGGAAGTAAATGGCAGTGATGTAATTATGTATAAATTCATGTATTTTGTCTGTGATTTCTGCAGGCTAGTTTTTAATGATTGGTACAATACTGAGCTGTTGTGCTGCTGAAAAGTTTTGACCCCAGAAAAAGTTTTGACCCTGCAGCATAGCTGAGAGATAACTGAGCTAATTTTAAGCAAGTAGTACTATAAACTGGATAAAGCAGCACATCCAGGGCTCAATAAAGGATGTTTTAATTACCAAAACAAGTTCATTTTAATCCAGTGGAGGTATCTCTATAATACTATATTTTATTTACATACCTGAGAGGTATTTGAATGATACTTATCCCTCTTCTTCCTCCTCAATCTAGAAGTGTAATCAGATGGCAACTACATTTGCACCAACCAACACTACTCGTTGAGCCCATGACCTGCTCCCAAGATCCCTGTTTTTAAGTGACGGGAGACCCAACAACAAGCAGGTTGCTAATCACATTAATTGTACTGATGACTTACTGACAGAAAGTCCTTGCCTCTGGACCTCCAAAGACTTTTTCCTGGCACTTGGGTTTCCCCCAAGTGTCATATGATTGCCATTGCATCATATGACAGAAGACAAGCAGTGGGAAAAGGTCTAGTTAGAAGTGTGCTGCTGCAGACAGAACAGTGAACATAGTTTGCATCCTGTTCTCTGCCCACCTCTTATTTTAAGGAGAGGGAGTTTTTGGCAGCAAAAACATCTCCCAGAGCAGAGAGTTGCAAAGGGTCACTTGCATGCAGAACAGAGTTTTCTTGTGAGCAGATTACCATCAAGAAATGATTTTAATTTTAAAATTAAAATTAAATTTTGTTTATGTTTGTCTGTTTTCCCTAAAGATGTCTGTTTTCCCTAAAGACCTCTCATTGTAATTCTACCTGTTAATACCAGATGAATATCTGACCACACACTTTATTCACTCAACACAGTCAGGTAATGATCAGTAGCTTTAAGTTATTTCTTCAAGTGCTATTTATATGCTGTCTGCCATTCAGCCTTTGCAGCACAGAATGGGTGAAAAAAGGTTAGATATCATTTCTGGTAGCCTCTGAAGACTACTGCTCTTCAATGGAGATTCACCTGCACATAGAGCAGTTGATCTACAGAAGCATGTTTTGCACAGGTGGAACACATTATAATATAAAATGTTATTTCAGTATCAGTTTCTCCCTTGTGCAGAGAAATGTGTTCCAGATAAGCTTCAGAAACACATACCTTAGCACCAGAGCAGATATAACAGTTTATGCAGGTGGATAAAAGAACTATAATCTTGTTAGGAGGAGTTATACCATAGACAGAATTTCTTTGGGTATTTAGGCCTTTATTTATAATCTTCATAAATCATCTGAGCAGACAATTCAACTTTGAAAAGCTTAAACTTGCTGACAAAACAAAACTGCATATAGTGAAAAAAGTAGAACCATGAGTTAAGTAAGCAGTTCCCACTGTAGAAGGAGAAAAAAAATGGATTATGAGCACCAGCTGACTATCATCATATTAAAATAGTATTGAAACATCTACAGAAAGAAAAATGAAAATCATTGATTGCTTAAAAAGAGAAAATAATTGGTATAAGGTTAAAGCAGAAGCACTATGTGCTATGGATTGACCACTGTGCTCTGTAACTTCATTATGAAATGCTGAAGTATTGATGCAACTTAAGCTGTCATTCAGAGGACACTGATAAAGATTTTCAGTGTCTGAAAGCAAAAGAGTTTTTTGAATGAAAACTTTTTCTAAAGTTAAAAACCTGCAGTTTATAATAATTGTTATAATATTCTTAATACTGAACCACATTAAAAACTCAAAACAATATGTATACCAAAAGGTTATTTTGCCTTTTCTTTCCCTTTTCCCCACACCACACACGCCCCGACAGAGTTGGTGGCGAATCAAATTCATTGTTACAGGAAAGTTTCCCAAGTACGTGTGCATATGACTCTGCTTCAGGCTCCAGCCTCCTACTGACACTGCGCAGAGAAGTATTCAAGGAAGCCAGTGAAGCTTTAGTTAGGTTCATCTGTCTGCCTAGAGACATTTTCAGGATATATTCAAAAGCCTGTTGTATGATGAAGGGAGAATACAATGCACGACAGTATGATGCAGGTGTACCACAACTTTGTGGCTTGAATTGGGTTGGGAAAAAGGATAAAAATAATTTTTGTGACTACCGCTAACATACAAAAGTTGGAACAGACAGAACAGCTGGAACAGGTTTGTCTCTGTCCCTTTTGTCTACTGGCAAAGGACAAACATCTTTCTGTCTGACACAGAGTAAAGCATTGTCAAAAGAAGAATACAAGAAAAAAAACTCAGATTCACCGAAGAAATAACTATTTTTATCTTAAACTATTTCTCTACTTATATTTAAAATCATTCGTACATTTCTCTTTTAAATACTTCTTATCCTTCTAAACCAAATGTAAAACTATGTGACCAAATTACTTTAAAAAAAAATAAAAATAAAAAAAAATAAATAAATCGCACACCACTCTTCTCTGGTCTTTTCAGAAATACAGGAACAAAGTTAGATTTTGAAAATATCAGGAAATTACATGCCATCCACATACTGTGTAGCCTTCTGAAACTGCTCTATAACTCCAGTGATTTGACAGGAAAAAAAACCCCACCACCTTTGACTGAAACATTCAATTAAAGAATTTTGTTTCCACTTAGAAAGGTCACTCATCATGCTCCCTTTGTCAAAGCAGTCATTTTCTTTGCCTTGTATCTAATTAATCTAAACTTGGCATATATAATTCTTGAATGACAGCCCTTAACACATTTTGAAACTATGGACGATAATAGACAATCATACTGTTTCTCTAAGAATTTTCCTACATAGAAAAAATCATTTGCAGCAGTCTAGGGTGTAAATTTACAGCACAGTCATCACTTCTTATTAACTTCACCTGCAAACACTCAGTGCTCTATACCCATGGGGTATCATGCCATACTTTGCAAGTGGAGTAAATAGCCTCATGAAAAGACACTTGTAGTAGGTAGCAGAATTTTTCAGACAGATGGGCAGTCAATATTGAGTATTGACTGTAAATTTATGCTTTAATTTATGTTCATTAATTTTCATGAACTTCTCTGCATAGGCAAACCTTAATATTTCAAATCAAATATACAAAACATTTTATGCTGACCACTGTTTTCACTTCATTGATTACATTATGTATACACACCGAGGCTGATTTTCCTTCCCCCACAATCAAAACTGAACAGCGCCTGTTTCAGAGTTTCTCTAAAAGTGTGATATTCCTCTTTCTTACAAATGCACAACATTTCAGCCTGCTTTTTCAGATAAAACCTTACTGCAACAAACCAGGGAACAGGCGAAGAGGGGGCACAGAGCAACCAGTCCAAAATGGGGGGTAAAGAGTTTATCAAAATGTGACTCTTCCCAAAATCTAATTTTTATTCCCAAATACTTCTGAGTTCCACATCTTAACTGAAACTACTAGAGCTGAAGAAACCTGTCCTGTGGACATGAGGTCTTCAACAGAGGAAAACAACATTACTTCGAATATGTAATCCAAGAGGTGTCCTTGCAGACACCAAGCCTGGAAGTATAAACTGGAAGAAGAGGTACAGACTGTAGCAGGCAGCATCCCAACCTAGACAGTAGCTCTCTGGAGTGGGAGGCAGACGAGACAGCCTCAGCAGCTAAAAAGCATTAGGACCACTGATGCAATCCAACGAATAAGAAAGAGAACAATGACGTATAGATATGAAAAAGAAAATTAATATCATAGCATGATATGAAATGTATGCAGCTGCTGAGTATGATGCGGATGCTAAGTAAGATCACAAGTAAATGTAATAAGAAAGAGTAGATATTCAAAACCAAACAGAAATTAACCCATTAGAACAGAAATTCTTGCGTAAATTCAGAGATGACATTTTAACGGAAGCTTGAAGTCTCTCCAAACGAGTCCTCTATACGAACAGATTTAGTGGAAGAGGTTTCAGGTCCAGACCCTTCTTTCATTGTGTCAGTTGCTATTATAAAAAATTACTTTAATTTGTAAAAGGTTACTCCATATCATCTTATTTTATCTTGATCTAAATAAGGTTAAAATGCTGTCTATTCACTGCTTTGGAACTAGCCTATTTCTTCTGACTTTCAGCTGCAGAAAAGCCCATCTCCTATTTTCCTCACAGCCACATTTCTCTAATGATTATCATATATTATTTCTTATGTTATTTTATGACAAGTACTACTCTCAGGTTTATTCTAAGAGTTGGAATCAAATGATTGAGCCTCTGTCTGTTTCCAGACTTGCTGAAAGCACAGAGTGAGTATGGGTACAGAGAAAAGTTTATCTGTTATCCAGAGGTCTGTTAAGTCTGTTTTGAAGTTTATGGATAAATGAACATGTGGACTGCTTTGTTTCTTGAGAAAGGATCATTCTCTATCTGATCAGTAACTGTTTATGTGATCTGAAATTGTCAATGATTCAGTATTTTTGTTTGGTATTTTGCGACTTAACATCAGACCTAAACTAAAGCATTAAATGTTCATCTTCAGATGTTTGAAGAGACGTTAGCCAAATATATTAGCATGAAGAATATTGGTTTCTAAGTGCAGTTTGAGAAGATAAGGTATGTTTTCACTGCTAGAATCACATATGTAATTAAATATAACTGATTTTCTGTGTAACAAAGTGAATACTTTGTAAAGAAATCTAGGCATATGTTTGTAATAATAACAATGATACTTATCATTTGTAGTGTTCTGTATTTGTACATGGCTCACAAAACACTTGATCTCACAACATATTTGTGATTGAGGTATATATTTTTCCATTTTTAAACAGGGACAATGAAACAAACTATTCAGAAGGATGTCATCAGTTTCTCAAAAAAAATCAACTGAAGTACTTTTACCTTCTACTACTCTGTGCATGCCCAGTGTCATTATGGTAAAGTTACTAGTCTTCTTTCAAATGAGAATATTCAGCTTGAGCTTTTCTGAAGATAGGTGCTTCAGCTTATTTGAAGCACCATATTTAAGAAAAAATTACTGTTTCCTTTATATGACTTATCAGGGAAGAAGAAAATTATGAAACATTTGAAAATTGTTACTCCTAAGTTACAAAATTAATTGGTGGACTTGTTGAAAGACATGTTACTTAAAACTACTTTTAGCATTCTTTTTAATGAAGTGCAGTATATTTTCTGCACTGAAGATTTTAGGTTTCTTCCAGATGAAGCAGGGTATTGTAACATCTGTTTTCAGATTAATACAATGGGAATAATATATTATAGTTCATATATGATGTGTTTAAATGGCTAAGAAAACACAGCACCTTTGTATTTTCATTTGTAACTTTTACTTGTGTTAGTGTTTCTTATCCTAAAGCAATGACCCATTTGCAGATCACCAAGCCAATTCATTCACCTGTGGGCTGGCTCCTGGCTCTTCTCAAATGCAGCCAGATGCCCACCAGCCTACCAGCTGTAGGTAGGCACAGCACAGCTTATCTGGTGACACATAGCAAAGCTAGCACTGCAGGGAAGGACCAGATCTACTGCACACATCCAAATCAACAGCAAAGTATACATAGTCCTACAGAAAGCTTAAACTACGGGGAGAGGTTCAGTAACCTGACAACCTGAAAGACTGGAGCTAGCAGGACATACAATCAAGTACATAATAATGAGGTCAGATGCCTTTTTTATAGGAATCTTACAACTGTAAATGTTGGGTTGGTTCTTCTTTCTTCTGGTTCATCTCACTGGACTCTGCACACTAGGTAGCAGTTGAGCTACTCTCCTTGTCTTTGAGTATCGAGTGACATATTTATATATATTTTATTTTAAATTAAAATAATATCT
This sequence comes from Pygoscelis adeliae, assembly GCF_000699105.1. Classification (NCBI taxonomy): domain Eukaryota; kingdom Metazoa; phylum Chordata; class Aves; order Sphenisciformes; family Spheniscidae; genus Pygoscelis; species Pygoscelis adeliae. Next base: position 2,801,092 of record NW_008825075.1, on the reverse strand, counting down.
TTGCCTTGCTACATTTTGCTATCATTAGCTCATCTGTCCAATTCCAGATAAAGCCAGTAAAAAGGCAGCCACTGCACTCTTGCAGGTAGAGCTCAAGAGAATTTACATGTATTTCCCATTATGGTCAACTTCTGTTATGTACAGAAGAAATAGTAATCTTGGAGGCATGAAAAAGCAGAAAATTGCAGCAGTAATATGTGCAATGTGAAAGAGACCCAGTAAGAGTAAGGGAGCTTTCTTATAATTCTTATTACTTGCTTAAGAAAGTATTTGTGTACTGGTATAAAAAGCTGTCAATTGTCTTTGCAGATCAATTCCTTTATGATCTTTTAAAACCTTTTAGTATTCTTTATTTTAGGATTAGGAAGCTGACAAGCTACATTTGTTCCTGAGTTTATAAATAGGAGGTTATATTTTGGTAAAAAAAATTATCTTCTTCCTCTTTAAATAATTATTAATCACATTACTAGGGCTTGGTTGTGCCCTTGCATAACAGGTACAAGGCTCTGCAAGTGGAACTGAACAATGACAAGGATGATGGTTCATCTAGGTTGGAGGTGTCACCAAGGTTAAGTCGGCCTATGCCCTGCGTCAAAAATGCTTCCATAAAGAAAAAAAGATGGGTCATTGTCATAGGACACTCTCTTCTGAAGGGAACAGAAGGTCCAATATGCAGACTGGACCCACTTCTTAGGGAAGTCTGCTGCCTCCCTGGGGCCCGGGTTAAAGATGTGAGGAGAAAACTTCCTACCTTGATACAGCCTTTGGATTATAACCTGTTATTGATTTTTTATGAAGGCAGCAATGAAGTCACAACAAGAAGTCTGAGTGCAATCAAGAGAGACTTCAGAGCCTTGGGACGACTCATTAAGGGATCAGGAGCACAAGTAGTGTTCTTCTCTATCCTTCCAGTTTCAGGGAATGATGAGGGAAGAAACAGGCAGACCCAGCTGATCCATACCTGGCTCCGAGCCTGGTGTCACTGGCAGAATTTTGGGGTTTTTGATCACAGGTCAGTTTATATGACATCAAGCCTGCTGGTGGCAGATGGAGTACACCTGTCTCAAAGGGGGAAAAAGATCTTAACGCAGGAGTTAACAAGGCTCATTGAAAGAGCTTTAAACTAGATTTGAAGGGGGAAAGGAATAAAACCAGGCTTGATAGACATAAGCCTGGGGAGAGCACGCCAATGATTGACGGACGGTGTGCTAGCAAGGTCCTTTAGTCTGCTGTCTCAGTGGAGGTAGGGGATAGAGAGCCATGCAGCAGCAAAGATGCAAGGGTTATTAAAGTGTTAAAAACCACGGAATTGCCTGAAAATGGTCGCGTAGGAATCAGGGCTTCTCCCCCCACAAAGGTGGCAGGATCAATAGCCCAACTGAAGTGCATCAACACTGGTGCATGCAGCATGGGGAATAAACAAGAGGAGCTGGAAGCCATTGTGCAGCAGGAAAACTACGATACGGTTGCCATCACGGAAACATGGTGTGATGACTCACACAACTGGAGTGCTGCAATAGATGGCTATAAACACTTCAGAAGGGATAGGTAAGGAAGGAGACAATGTGGGGTAGCCCTGTCTGTTGGGGAGTGTTTTCATTGTCTAGAGCTTGATGATGGTGATGAAAGGGTTGAGTGTTTATGGGTAAGGATCAGGGGGAAGCCCAACAAGGCAGATATCAAGGAGAGGTGCTATGCTGGACCTTGTTCTCACCAACAAGGAGGGGCTGGTGGGGAAAGGGAATCTCAAGGGCAGCCTGGGCTGCAGTGACCTTGGAATGGTGGAGTTCAAGATCCTTAAGGCACCGAGGAGGGTGCACAGCAAGCTCACTACCCTGGACTTCAGGAGAGCAGACTTTGGCCTCTTCAGGGATCTGCTTGGTAGAGTGCCATGG
>NW_008825075.1:2795335-2797325 GCF_000699105.1 Pygoscelis adeliae | reverse complement strand
GGGAATGGCTTTAAACTAAAGGAGGGTAGATTTAGAGTAGATAGAAGGAAGAAATGTTTTACACTGAGGGTGGTGAAGCACTGGCACGGGTTGCCCAGAGAGGTAATGGATACCCCGTCCTCGGAAACATTCCAGGACAGGTTGGACGGGGCTCTGAGCAACCTGACCTAGTTGAAGATGTCCCTGCCCATGGCAGGCAGGTTGGACCATTAGAAGTCCCTTCCAACCCAAACTATTCTATGATTCTATGATTCAGTGTGGAATCTGACTGTAATATTTCACAAATTAAACCTAATTAGTCATGGTTACATTTTGAGGTTTGTTGTGGAAATCACAAATTATCAGTTGCATTTTTGCTAAAAGTTTAAAAACAAACTAATATTAGCTTTGCACAAGAAAAAGGTATTTTTTAATCACTGTTAAAATTTACTTTCTTTATAAGGTTACTTTAAAGAAATAAAAAAACAATATTATTGAAATATTTCTTTTTTTTGGTCTTTTTTAGGTTATTTACATTAGTAGAACACGTGGTAGAAAGAGAAGAAAAGGATACTGTTCATTTACATTTGTTTCTTGTAAATCAAAAGAAAAAAACAGCCTATATTTTTTCTTGATAGTGACATCATTTAAGAGCGAAATCTAAACTGACTTAATAATAGCAGCAAGTGATTTCAAGAAGTAAATCATGACTCAGAAATACAAAATATCATGAGGTCAAAGTCTCAGAAAATCCTAGGAACCTCATGGTTCATTTAACTAAAGGATAAATGATTCTCAGAGTCTCACAGAAGTACAACTCATAAACACAGTTTGAAAACCCAAATTTTTTCTCAATATGTGGAATTTTAACATCATTACTTCTGTTAAATTCACTATCCTGCTGGCAATTTCTGAAATAGGGAATAAGGACTGTATTTGTGAAAGGCACAGGTTATACAGATGAAGAATCAGTATATTAGGCTCAAATATGAGTCTTTCTGTTTGTACAGGTTTGTCCTTTCAAATACAGCTTTAGCAACTGTGAAAAGTTTACTAGTTTTCATATGAAGAAAGGGAGGATTGAATAATTGAAGTGAGCCTGAATAGATCCATGTTGCCACACCCTCGGGGTGTGCCAGGGCTAAGGAAAAGATTTCAAAGGGAAAACTGAGCTCAAACGGGAGTATGATCTGTGAGGATTATAGATCTCTAGAAGGGATCTTGATGAAGAATAGTGTCAGTCTTAGGCATCAAAATCCATAAGAAGGATGTGCATTAGATTATCTGTTTAATCCTCAGCTATTACTTAAGGAGCTTGATGCTGTTTCATCAGTGGCCACGGTGATAAACTTCAGACAGCTGAATGCTCGGGAAGGAAGGAAGGAGGTCTATAGATTCAGTTATAACTAGCTGTTTATTTCCCTCCACCCCTCCACCTTTTTTTTGTGTTTCTATAGCGAGTTAAATTTGGGAGAAATGGCAGGTGTCATTCTGTGCACTTTGAAGAATGTAATATGGGAACTAATTTATAGAGAGGGGGAAGACATAGTAAACGGAATGAGTCTTTTTCTTTGTTAGCATCCCTGGATTCCTACAGGGATACAAAGAAGTTAAGAAAAGGTTAGTCAGTAACGCTCATGATTTCCCATCAGTAATTATAACAGACAGTTGTCTAAAATATGTAGTCAACCAGTGACCAGCTATATGTAAAATAAATGGCCTGGAGTACTTCACTGTGGAGATGCTGACATTTCTGCAATCTCCACAGATTGTGGAGAATCTTGCTTCTACGCCTTTTGTTCCAATATAGCTCAGCACTATAGACCAAAAAATGACTTAGAATCATAGAATCATTAAGGTTGGAAAAGACCTTTAAAATCATCGAGTCCAACTGTTAACCCAACACCACCATGCCCACTAAACCATGTCCCTAAGTGCTGCATCTACACGTCTTTTAAATACCTCCAGGGATGGGGACTCAACCACTTCCCTGGGCAGCCTGTTCCAATGA
>NW_008825075.1:2772285-2790907 GCF_000699105.1 Pygoscelis adeliae | reverse complement strand
CCTGAGGAGGCCAAAGTCTGCTCTCCTGAAGTCCAGGGTGGTGAGCTTGCTGTGCGCCCTCCTCGGTGCCCTCAGGATCTTGAACTCCACCATTTTGTGGTCACTGCAGCCCAGGCTGCCCTTGAGCTTCACATTCCCCACCAGCCTCTCCTGGTTGGTGAGAACAAGCTCCAGCATAGCACCTCTCCTCATTGGCTCCCATACCACTTGGAGAAGGAAGTTATCATCGACGCATTCCAGGAACCTCCCAGATTGCTTATGCCCTGCCATATTGTCCCTCCAACAGATGTCGGGGTGGTTGAAGTCCTCCATGAGGACCAGGGCTTGTGAGCGTGAGGCTGCTGCTATCTGTCCGTAGACAGCCTCATCTGCTCGATCTTCCTGGTCGGGTGGCCTGTAGCAGACCCCCACTGTAATGTCACCTGTCCCTGCCTTCCCTGTAATCCTGACCCACAAGCTCTCGTTCGGCTCCTCATCCATCCCCAGGCAGAGCTCCATGCACTCCAGCTGCTCATTGACATAGAGGGCGACAGCCCCTCCTCGTCTCCCCTGCCTGTCCTTCCTAAAGAGCCTGTATCCCTCCATCCCAACACTCCAACCATAGGAGCCATCCCACCACGTCTCCGTGATGCCAGTAAGGTTGTAGCCCTGCAGGCGTGTGTATGTCTCTAACTCCTCTTGTTTATTCCCCATGCTACGTGCGTTTGCATAGAGGCATTTAAGTTGGGCCCCCGATGAAGCTGTCTTACTGTCTGGAGTTCCTTTGTGCTGCTCTTCAGGCGCTCCTCTGCTGACCTGTGTTCCTTCTCCAGGCTCTGGGCATCTATTGCTGGCCCTGGCATCAAACTGGTAGGAGTGGGATGGATTGAGGTTCCCTTCCCCCGGCATCTCTAGTTTAAAGCCCTCTTCACCAGCTTGGCAAGCCTATGACCAAAGATGCTCTTCCCCTCCTCTGACAGAGGGACCTGGTCAGCCCCCAGTAGACCAGGTTTCTCAAAGCGAGTCCCGTGGTCTAAGTAGCCGAACCCCTGGCTGTGGCACCAGTCCCGTAACCATTTGTTGACTCACCAGATTCAAACGCTTGCCAGTGAAGACCGAGGCAAAAAAGTCATTGAGTACCTCAGCCTTTTCCATATCCCAGGTACTAGGTCTCCCGTTTCATTCCAGAGAGGGTCCACATTTTCCTTCATCTTCCTTTTATCACTGAAGTAGTTATAGAATCTTTTCTTGTTGCCCTTGATGTCCCTGGCCGAGTTTGATTCTCTCAGGGCTTTAGCTTTCCTAACCTGATCCTTGGCTGCTCAGACAATTTCTCTGTATTCCTTCCAGGCTACCCTTCCACCCTCTGTAGGCTTCCTTTTTGTGTTTGAGTTTGTCCAGGAGCTCCTTGTTCATCCATGCAGGCCTCCTGGTATTTTTGCCTGACTTCCTCTTTGTTGGGATGCATCGCTCCTGAGCTTGAAGGAGGTGATCCTTGAATATTAATCATGACCATTATGTGTTCCTTCATTTTTTTATGGAACAATAGAGATCACTTTCTAAGGGTAAACAGAAAAAAATGCCCAGTTGCTAGTGAAAATTATTGTATATAGGTTATGGTAGATCTCAGTTAAAGCTATATGCAAGTTTTACTGCAGGAGGAAGGGGTCAGAAGATAATAGCCTCCAGACATTCTGTTGTGTCCACACTGTTCTATGTGTAGCCAGAATCACATGAGGTGATAGAGACTATAAATCTGAATCCTTCTCCCAAAATAAAAATGACAGCCTTTCTTTGTCTCAACACTGGTGTTTCTTCAAAGACTCTGTGTTCTGTAAATCACAAAACGTATTCTTTTAAGCATAGCTAAGGGTTACACAGTGCTGCATCTGAATTCACCTGAACAAATTTTATATGCATTAAAATAACAATTGTAAAGATTACTATTTGTCATTATTAGAAGTGTTACAAGAATAACAGCTAATTAGTGTTAAGAAATGAAATCATGGTGTCGTGGTTTAACCCCAGTTGGCAACTGAGCACCACGCAGCCGCTCGCTCACCCCCCCACCAGTGGGATGGGGGAGAGAATCGGAAGGGTAAAAGTGAGAAAACTCGTGGGTTGAGATAAAAACAGTTTAATAGGTAGAGCAACAGTCACGCACGCAAGCAAAGCAAAACAAAGGAATTAATTCACTACTTCCCATCGGCAGGCAGATGTTCAGCTGTCTCCAGGAAAGCAGGGCTCCCTCACATGTAACGGTGACTTGGGAAGACAAACAGCACCACTCCAAACATTCCCCCTTCCTTCTTCTTCCCCCAGCTTTTATATACTGAGCATGATGTCACATGGTATGGAATGTCACATGGTATGGGATATCCCATTGGCCAGTTTGGGTCAGCTGTCCTGGCTGTGCCCCCTCCCAGCTTCTTGTGTTCCTCCAGCCTTCTCAGTTGGTAGAGCATGGGAAGTTGGAAAGTCCTTGACTAGTATAAACACTACCTAGCAACAACTGAAAACATCAATGTGTTATCAACATTGTTCTCACCCTAAATCCAAAACACAGCACTGTACCAGCTACTAGGAAGGAAATTAACTCTATCCCTGCTGAAACCAGGACACATGGCTTTAACTTATTTTTGTTTCTTTAATTTCAAAATTAATCCTACAATTTTTCATGTCTGTATTTCTAATAAATAAAGAAGTATTACTTAATGTATATGACCTCCATTATATCTTTTGAGGCAAGAGTAATCTTTTGCAAAATATGGGGATTGGCAGGGAGATGACATGAACATCACTGTAACCAGGATTTTTCCCTTAAGTTTGTAGTTTTAAACTACCTACATTTGAAATGTTAAAATGAAGTCATTTATAAATTATGTGTCTTGTAAATCATTTAACATCTGGAGAATTTAAGAAAAGATGAAATTTAATTGTTGTCAGTGTCTATTCTAGAGACCATTATGTCAATAGGAGTCAGTTTATTAGTTCCAGTAGATTTTGCATCAGTCCCTAAACTACTCTACACAATCAGAAATTCAAATTTTATCCTAACGGTTCCCTTAATACTTTGCTTATGATCAATGTTTATTTTAAACTTCACAAATGAGATTGAAGCTTCATTTTAACTGAATAAATGGCATAGAACTAACTGAACCTTGACTATTAGTTTGCTACAAGTGTTTCCGTGAAACACAGATAGTAGTAACAACAAAATTTTTCATCATTACTTGAGCAGTCACTATGATTGAGTGACAACATGAAGTCATTTTTTTTGCGTCAGTAAGTCACCTAACAAATAGAAATGTGCAGGGTATTCAATATACTGTCTTCCTAAATCATGAGATTTACAGAAACACCTGCTTAAGTAATTTTATGCTGATTCACTTGGGAAAACAAAAACACAGATTAAAGACTAACAGGCTGTCAAATATATTTTTCCTTTACTTCAACATTTATTGTCTTTTATTCCTCTGGAAAACAGTATGTGAAATCAGTAAACGTGAATTTATTCTTCTGGCTAAACAATGGCCAAGATGATTTCTTAGTTTGACATAATTAATTCATTAAATATTCTCAAGCGGAGGATTAGAATGACAAGGCTTGGCCTCAAGCATACTTCACCCTTTGTTTTAAAACCTTGAAGTACCTGTACATAATATTGCTATTGACATGTTAGCTATACCTTGGGGAATAATGAAGATTTCAGAGGAATTAATTACAGCTTCCCATTCAGAAGCCAGCAAGAAAGAGTTAATTAATACCTTCTCTCTCAAGATAGGAATTTGTAAGAATGCCTATCAACTTAGGCAAAACTAATTGAATTGTGGTATGCTACATGCAAGATCTGCTTTACTGAAATGGAGCTAATTTTGGCATTAAGACGGAAAGAAGGATAATTCTTAAAAGGATTTTCAATTGACAGCTGCAGTCCTACATATATTCCATCAAACCCCATTTTTCAATGGAAAGCAGTCAGGAAGACTGCTTTCTATAGAAAAGTTAAGTTTTTAATAAAAAAGGCCAGCTTTGTAAAATCTGAAAACCTAAAAAGAGGGTTGTAGTTACGTAGTACAAGAGGTGAAAACTGTCCAGAGCGCCTTAGCTACAGAACTGAATAGCAGACTGAAACACAGGGACAATGGTTTCCATGTGGCACTGTGTTAACCAGTCATATGTCATGTGTTTCTACAGTGCTGCTTCTACGCTAGAGACCCAGCCTCAAATGTATCTTCTACATTATCCTGGAACCATAACCAGAAGCTATTCCAGCCATTATTTTCAGATGGGAAAGTGAGGCAGAGGGGAATTGATGTCTCAGGCACCATAGAAGCCTGTGCAGACCTTGAAACTGAATCCTGCCTAATTCAGCAATAGTTCTAAGACCCGAGTATCAGTTACATTGCATTACAAGTTGTGAGTGTTCTGTAATAACATCCTTAAGAACATTTTTACATGGAGGAAGAATTTTCCAGGTTCCTGTATTATGTGCCCAATTTCAGCACTAATGTGCTTTATAAAGCTGGACAAATCACTTTTTTCTCCCTGTCTTGTTTTCCTTTACCGCCAAAAGGTTAATGATTCTTGCCTGTCTTTGTGATGTCCTTTCAGAACTATGTTCTATTACTGCTAATAATTACATATTGTTTATTTTAAACTAATTCAAGAATAGATTTAAATTCATGGATTTCATAAGGAAAAAAATCTTCTGGTTTTGGGGGTTTTTTTTGGTATTCCCTTGCTGTACCCATAAATGTCATGTATTTTACTGACTTGTATTTATTTGCAATACAATATCACATAGCTTGGCAATTGTTAGCAGAACCTAGTTCAAGAACTCTTAAAAGCTTATGCTGTTGAATAATTGTATGATATATAATATTAGCCCCAAAAGAACTATAATAAAGAGAAAGGGATCTTTCTTAGCTTTGGGAGGGGCAGGGAAGTATCGGTCGGCTGGTCACCAGTGTAATGCAGATCAATGTTATCCAAGGATGCAGTGAATTACTTATTATTGGTAGGGATAGGAAAATACAAACAAGGTGTTCATTAAACAGTTATTTAGGAGGGAGATGGCTCCTGAGGTTAACTAGGGGAATCTTTTAGCTACCCCATAAAGAGATATAGAATAGAATAGAATAGAATAGAATAGAATAGAATAGAATAGAATAGAATAATTTCAGTTGGAAGGGACCTACAACAATCATCTAGTCCAACTGCCTGACTAATTCAGGGCTGATCAAAAGTTAAAGCATGTTATTCAGGGCATTGTCCAAATGCCTCTTAAACACTGACAGGCTTGGGGCATCAACCACCTCTCCAGGAAGACTGTTGCAGTGTTTGACCACCCTCTCAGTAAAGAAATGCTTCCTAATGTCCAGTCTAAACCTCCCCTGGCGCAGCTTTGAACCATTCCCACATTTCTTATCACTGGATACCAGGGAGAAGAGATCAGCACCGCCCTCTCCCCTTCCCCTCCTCAGGAAGCTGTAGAGAAAATGGAAAGACCTTGTTTGTTTAGCCTAGACAAATGAAAATTAACAAGGTTAATTATTGAGGTAAAAGTTAACGAATAACATAAGTACACAATTAGATAGATCCTGTAATGATATACAGAAACATACACTGATAATGAATAAATTTAATCTTATTTCTAACCTCTATGAGATAAAATTCATGATACATTTTTATGCTCTGCAGCACAGGACTTGTTCCACTTTCTGAGATCATCTAGGAGTTTTATTTGGCAAATATCCTATCATTGCAAGAACTCAGGATATTGGCAACGTCCATGGTATTTTGTCTCTTCTTCCTACAGTGCATTAGAGTTATGAATTTTGATCTTTTACTACATGTCGTAGGTTCATTGCAAAAGGTGGATTTAGTCTGTATTCTTCAGACCCTTCTAATCTAGACTTGTATTACATGCAGTTACAGAATTTTGGATGGCGTGGTACTATCCAGTTCTGTCTTCCTGGTTGTGGAAAACTAACCAACCTAATAACTTCCTTGAAAGATTTCAAAACTTGCTCCAGATTGTAGCTGTCTGTCAGTGTGTCACCCTGGAAACAAAATCACAATGCTTTCTCCCATCTGACATTTGATGCTAATAATAGTAAACAAAAAGCATAATGTCTTTCAGTGCATTTAATCTTTTTTTAATTTATTTATTTAAATATGTTAAAATAGGAACAAATACAACCAACTGAATTACTGTAGTTACTCAGCTGAGTTACTACGGTTACTAGTCGTTTTACTTTATCTTTTAGCTGGATCACTGTTTTGCAGTGACAAAGTTAAAATTGCCTTTCCTCACAAAGACAAAAAAACCAGCTTTTTTTTCTCCTCTGAACAAGTAATGAGATTGAACTCAGGTCTTATATAAATGTATTTCAGCTGTTTAATTATTTCTGAAATGCATAATGGGAGAAGTTAGTGAAAACAGCATTTTGGGAATGGAGGATCATGACTGTATGATACAAGGTACCTGATAGAACCCTTGCAGCCTCCCATAGGCTAAACTGTTTTGCATAGCACTGCTGCTCTCTTCAGAGGTAGATGATCCATCACCTCCTCAGCAGGAGGTATGGGAAATAAGAAACTGTAGGAGGGGAAAAGAACAGTAGTAACAATAATAACAGGAATAAAAACAGAAAAAAGACAATAATAGTGAGTATTTGCAAGTCAGGGATAATGTGTTCTATCTCAATCTTGCTGAATTTGCAAGCCTTACAAGGCTGTATTTTGACACATGCTGAGATACAAACCATTCAGCAAAGGATAAGGAAAGAGTACCTGATATGACTTTCTGCAAGACCTTTTCACAGACCCCAGTGGCAAATTGAATTTATATGCTGATTTAAAAAAGAACTAAACAGAAAAAAAACCCACCTAAAACAGAAATCAAAACTTAAAAATAGTATTAATGCTACAGAGATGAAGGTGAATAATTTTTTATCCATTTCTGATGGTTTCTATTCCCAGTTTCTTCAAGATGCTGAGGTCTCACCAGTACACTTTTGCAGAAGGAACAGACTTGCATTCTATTTTATTCTCTGAATTTGGCAGATCATGATTAGCTCTAAAGAATCCACTCTGCCTTTATCTTCTATGTTAATATATCATAAAGCAGTAGCACAGCAACCTGATTACAGTTACACATTCCCATCTGCCTGAGAATATAAGAAAGTGGAACTCAGGTCAAAGTAGGAAGAAGAGGAGGAGTGAATTCTGTCTTTCCTGAATGATTTCAAGGATACCTCCAGGAAATATGTTGCTTAATGTTTCTCAGTTTATTTGCTTTTGTTCTGTGACTACTTCATGGATGATAAAAGAGTCCTAAGGAAGGAGCCTTAAAATTACTATTTGGAGTTATGTTTCCCTTGCTTGGCTGATGAAATTGTTCAGCAGCTTATCCAGAGTGCTATGATGTTTTGAAGTCCACAGGCATTGCAGCAATTACCAGCAGTTTTACTCTCGCTGAACTGCTCCTTCCAGTGAAGTGATAATGAACTGAAGTTCACAGATTATTGTTCCAAGGTTTACAGCTTGGGCCAGGGACACGCAACACTAAGAAATGATACTTTGCAGATGTACAGTCATGTGACAGTTTTCTTTGGTATTTGAAGATGTTTAATTTCATGCTAATTACAAACCAAAAGCAAAAACAAAACCAAAAGCACTAACAGTCAGTAATGGTGTCAAGGGGGATTTTCCTTTGATATTAAAATTTGTTTGTGTATGTGTCATAGGATTGGAAGGAACTTCATACATCCTCTAGCCCATCCTCCAGACCAACATATACATATAAATTATTTCAAGCAACCTGGCTGTAAAAACTTCAGATTATGAAGATCCCAAAATGTCAAGGAAATCTGACGCAGAGCTTACCTAAAGCTGTTACAGAATATTTGTGTGAGGAGCTCTTGGATTAATTGCTGTAATCCAGTATTGTTTTACTATACTGATATCAGAGGAAAATATCTTGATACCATTTTCCTACTAACTTTAAATGAGAGCAAATTACAAGAGTATTTATTCATGAGATACTGTTACAGCTTCACCCAAATATAAAAGTTACATATAGTTTAGTAAAATTCACCTTTTTTTTTTAGTTTTGAAGAAAAGCTTCATCACATCCTTAAAATGGGTTTGGCATAGCTGAGGAAACAATCTTGTTATGATCCTACACAAAGACATATTGAAACTGGGAGAAACACTGGCAATTCACAAAGTCTTAGAGCAGAACCCAACAAGCAGTGGGTAGAAAACACAGAATAGGAGCACACAGACTGCAAAAGTGACCCAAAGAACCTCACGTACTCACAACATTATTTGACAAACAGTGATAAAGAATAGTCTTTGACTTTTCATAAATAAAAAGAAATGTACCTTTTTGGTTACCACAGACTACTCTGTAGTTCTGTAGAAATTTTACTTCTCTTTGGAACCGCAAGTCAAGAGGTCATTAAAAAAATTGAAAAGTTAAAAGACATTTTTTTTTTTTTATTGGGCATTTCAGAAGACATATTCAGTAACAACAAGTCACAGTTGTCTGCTTTGGCTGTTTTCATGATGTGGTATGATTTCAAACATATTACTTCCAACATCTAGCATCCACAATGAAAAGGAGTGGCTGAGAGACCAAAAGAAATAACTGAGAAAAATTTATAATGAAAGGACTCCATGTATGAGACATGCATGTACAGGTTAAGCCCAGTTCAGAAGACCAGGTGAACTGCTGGAAGAATATTGCTGTCAGCCCTAAGCACTCCTGTTGAAAGGATGATTAGCCAGATGTAACCCTCAAATCTCTTTAACTGTCTGAATAATGCCTGACAATTCCCCCTATTACAATTACATGTAATAGATCAGATAAATAACTCATCAAAACAAAAGACAAATAGCCTGAATAAGCAACAAAGTTGCTAAATTGTCCAGGATGATTATATATTTTGTTTTTAATTCATAATGGACAAGTACTTTACAGTAAGCAGCTGGAAGATACAAGGATATAAGAGAAAGTATAACAGGGTGGCACTGGAATAGTACTTAATTTTTTCCCTTATGGCAGTAAAGTTCTGTAGTCAGCACTGAAGAAAGTGACTTTTCTATGATTATGTGTCATTATTTTGAGAAACAAAATAAATCAGCTTACGCCAGGTGTCATTCTGCAGCAGCTGGGCTGCTTTAGGTACCTGTGCTAACTACCCTTACACTTACCTGAGGTATAGCTGTGCTCCACTGCAGACAGTGGAAACCCACTTGAAACAACACACAAATAATTATCTTTAAAATAACTCCAGACATTTTCAAGAGGTTAAAATAAAATTATGTCCTTAATCAAATTACTCCTGATGTTAACATATGTTCAGAAGTCAAAATTTCCATTACCCATATCCATCCCCTCCAAATGCACTTATTTCGACCATTTCTGGGGGTTGAGACTTTTGTACAGGTGTAAGTAGTTCTATTTTTGCTTGATATCCCTTCTAAAAAAAAAAGTCCTATGATTTATTCACAGCAAAGTAAGCCTATTAAAGTGTCAAAGGTTGAGAAATGAGAAATACTGGTACAGTCATCAAAATTTTTTTTGTTGGAACATGTTGTGTTATAGTTTAAAAAGAGATCAATTAAAAGGGATTATTTATAGTCACTGTTTTCAGATAGCCTGATTGTAATTTAACTTGCTTGTATAGGGTGTTTTTGGGGTGGATTGACGGGAAGCTGATTAATAAGCACAGCTGTCTTGGTGGTAACATGCAGTTTCTTTTAAAAATCATTACTGTATTTATATTTGGTACCATCACTATTGACAGTGATTAGGAAAAGAATCTAATGCATCTATGTTTAAAATATAATTGATAAGACATTTTTATGTAGTGCACATGGACATTATTTTTAACTTAGTAGTTTATGGAATTGTGTCAGTGTTTGTTGATATTACAAAGTGGAAAGTAACTCTGAACATTCAATGATAGAATAGTTCTCTGTTAGAGAACTGCCTATCTGCTTTCCTTTATAGGGCAGACTAGAAAACCACTTATATTTACTATGTTTGTGTCTCTATGATAATAATATTTGCCATAAGGGATTTTTTAATTTTTTGTTTTTTAGGAATTTAATTTGTGAGTGATAAGTATAGAATATGAAGTCTCAGATCAACCTTAACCTTTCTTGCATATAAAGGATTTACTTCTATGAAAAGTTTGGTGAAATTCACTGCTGAATTCATATGGAAAGGGTTTGCATACTCTTGGCCTTCCTTTCATTACAACTTGTTGTCCAAAGCTATATAGGGCTTTCGCATTACAGGGAAACTGAAGGGGGTTTTATTTTTTCTTCTTTTTTTTTTTTTTTAAATCAACAGTACGCTGAGTCAGAAAGCTCAGATACTCAGAAAAGTAACCAATATCTTTCAAGTAAGAATAGTCATTTATTCATGTTTTCTTTTTAATTATGAACTGTCATGGGTTAGTTATTTCTAATTGCTGTACTTTCCCCAGCTTTATAAAACCATCCAATTACATCCACAACACCTTGCTCCCCACTGCAACTCTATAAACTCAAAACAGTTCTTATGAATCCAAAGAAAAGCAATGTCGGATAAAACATCAAAACACAATTTACAGGAGATAATGAATTAGATTCCATACATTATTGTTTGCTTAGCTGTCTTAATCCTGTGAAAACTGGTTGTTAAGAAAAAAAGTTCTTTTTAAACATCATACTGTTTTTTTCAGATATTTTGTCCTAGCATGCCAGGAGCAATTGCAGTGCATTCATATGCCTTGTATTGCAATCATACACAAAACTTGATTAATTTATGCTATTTTTTGCTGGATTGAAGTCCTGCTCCAACTGAAATCAATAGCAAAACTGGTTTTGGCTTCCAGAAGAGCCAAGAGTTTGTCCTGTGCAAGGAATGCAGGGACTGTCTTTCCTCTGAACTATTGTTATACTCCAACATGATGTTAAGCAGTCCAGACCTTTTTCAGAAACTCTCTTTCACATTAGATGTCTATCCAAGATTAACTATTAAATATCCTCTGGCAGGTTCATAATGAGGGGGTATTACCACTGTGGGCAGATTAAACTGGAACTCAGGCAGTTGCATTCTTGTATCTCACACACTTCAGCAGTACTGCGCACATCCTGTTCTGAGCTGCTGTTTAGTGTCTGTTTATAAGCTTTGCTGACAACACCAGCAACTGAAATTGCCCTTATTTTAGTCAACTGCCAATGTATACAGTCTATTTCACAAATGCATAGGCAAGAAAGATTCTGTTTTGTAGACTAAGAATAGTAACTTAACTGTAATTAAAGTTTACCTTATGGTTACATGAGGTAAATGTTGGCCCTTCAGAACCAAGCTTCTATTTCTACATCTAACTTTTAAGGAAGAAAATAATTTTCCTTTATTAAATCCAGACTGTCAGATATCAGAAAGGAATTGTGTGACACAAATATTATCCTGTCAAAGCATATAATGGAGCCCACAACACTCATGTTGTTATGCTCTTCTCTGAATTCTTAAGGTCCCTAATAATAGCCCTTGGGAATAGAAACTACAGGTCCTTTCTTTACCACTGACAAGAAACAATTTGGTAACTGATTTTATCTGTGTCTGTGGAGAAGATCTGTAGCAGTCTTTCAGGAAGATACGCAGAATCTCAAATTTCATTAAGAGCAGAGGTCACTTTTTGTTTTCTCAAACAAATCTCAGTATCTACATTACAAAAAAGAAAAAAAAAGGAGATAGAAATAAACACTGATGTTGATGTGCAGCTCCTTATCCCAAGAATTTTTGGAAACATTCTGCAGTTATCTTGAAAGAGAATTTGTAGTAATAGTTCAGTGCTAGTCTTTGTTATGCCATCTGTGGTTCACACAGCAGTCAAAATATGAGTCAGTGAATAAAACTGATTGTCCCTCTTACCTTTATGGGTTCCATCAAATTACGGGAACAACCCAAGAAAATATGTTCTGAAGTAGACACATAGAAATTAATTTCTATTTTTAATCAAAAGAGCAAGTGAGAACTCAGCTGAAGTTAACAAAGTAATATCAGAACATAAATGTCTGGAAAAATGAGACTACACTCCACTTTCCCCAAGAAAAAAATAAAATGTACGTGAAATATTATCAGCAGTAGCTGTAATACTTTCTTTGAATAATAAAAAAATCTGAAAACATAAAAACTGTCCAGACCTGTTCTTCTGAGGTCACCGTGATAGCATAATTTGCCACTGGATTTAAAGTTTATGTTTGCATAGAGGGATTCAGGGCTGCTATTTGATCATGCTTAGTGTCAATGAATAAAAGACAGTTCCATTCAGTAATATATATATTATGCATACATACAGTCATTCATATGAATGTTTTTTCCTGAAGCTGAGAAAATCTGTAAGAAACATTGACTTAAAAAATGCCAAATTAGATAGACTAGAGAATGGAAACCAAGTTCTGCAATACAAATAAACAACAATTTGACAAGATTGTAACATAATCCACCCAAGCTGACTGTTAAAATAATGATAGCAATTACAAATTAATTTTAAAGAGATAGAAAGTAAGAAATAGATGTCACCAACCACAGATATCAAGGATGACATACAGAGTTCACAAAGCTGGTAAGGACCCCTAGGATGTCAGGTTGTTTGCCATTCTAAGTGTATTTCTGGATTTATCTCATGGACTATGCAAAACTTAGGAAAGCCATTGCACATTGTATGTTACAAAAGTGGATTAAAATAAAAAAAAAATATTCAAGTCATACATTTATTCTAAGTATTTCTGTACCATAATTGCAATAAATCAATGATAATAGTCTAAAAAAAAAAAAATCACCATTAAATTAGCCAATATTTACAAAAGATAAGCAATTTGATACACAAGGCCTGAATAATTAGCTCATAAGTGTCTAGTAGAATAATAGAAGATATTTCAAAGCCCACTTATGCTATTTTTTAAAAGTTAAATTAAGCAAAAAGATTTAGAAAGTAGCCCAGGGTAGCCTTAGAAAAGACGATATAAAAAGTTTAATGGGTTAAGTGGTCTGTCTAGATGTAATAAACTTATGGGGATTTGGGGTTGCATGAAGTTCTGATTAAAATATAACACAGGCAATTTGTCTTACATAGATTAAGAGGTTACTGAAAATGAATCCCATAAGGTAGCCATCATTAAGGAAACATCAGGAGAATGAAGTATTAATCAGGTGGCTGACAAGGGCAGTAATATACCTTTTGTTATTCAAAACTTCCACCAAAAAAATAAATTCAGTAAAAACAAATTGCTGAGATACAAAAAAATGATGGAGCAGGAAACAGGGAGGCATCCATACCAAGTGATTTAGGTTAACTAGGGCCAAGCCTTTGTCATCAAACATAAAGTATTCATTTAAGCAAAGAAGCCAGACAGGCAACAGTTTCAGAAGTAATGAGTGCTCATGGAAGAGCTTTGGGAGGAGGAGTTACTTGGATGCTTTGTCCCAGAAATCTTCTCAAAATTGTTGCTAAAGCAGCCAAGTAACTGTTACATGTGGCTTCTTATCTCACGAGGCAGAAAACAGAATTAACAGCTGTGTTGAATGTGTGAAGTCTCTTTGACTTCTAAGTCATTGACTAATTGACTAAGACAAAGACTAAGCCTTTGACTTCTAAGAAATTTTCACAGATTAACCCCCCCCACACACCCTAAAATCCTCTTAAATTGAGGGTTATTAAATTTCTTAATATTGCAGGCAAATTAATATCTAAATGTCAATCTCAAAGTCACTCAAAAATCTTGCCTATAAACTTATTTTCTCTACAGATTTATCTATAGAAATTCACTATAGAATTTTCCCTGTAGGCATACTCCTGTATGGGGAAGAATTAAATTCATTAGAAACTAAGACAAAAATTCAACAAAGCAGCCATCTAAGCTGTCCTACTCATCAGTCCTCAGATAGCAGGTTTGCTGTGCTTCCTACTACTGTGTGAGCTTTGGGCATCAGAAAAAGTATACATCAAAATGATAATGGCCTAATGACAGATGTAGTCCCCGTGTCATGTCTTAACCATTCTAGGATAAAGTTTCCTGGCTATATTTTTAATTCAAAAGTTCAGAAGCACAGATTCTTCTACCTAGCAGAGCCTGCCTCCAAGATTTTAGGAAAAAAGTAACTTGGAAAATCTGTTTTGGATTTATGCAACATGAATTCCTTGAAATGTATCATAGTTGTCTGGCATCTATTTCAGAAAAAAAAACTACACATGTATTTGTGAAAAACTTGGAGAGTTCTTACGTGGATGAAAAAGTTCTGAAAGGATACTGCATTATGAGTTTATAAACAATTCAATACAACCTATAAATGAATGCAAGTAAAAAAAAAACCAACCCACAAACCAACAAAAATTCCTAGCAAGGACTAGTCATTCAACATGTATCTCAGGCAAAAGAAAAAAAAAGTGTGTTAATACAAAATTAGAGAAGGAAAAATAGGTGATGAAACATGATTTTGAACAAATTCTGTGTTGAAACTAGATAAATATCTGAATGATTATTTTCTGGAATCTTTCACCCAGCTAGAAAAATATTACTCTAAAATCCTCAGATGAATCCCACTGGAAACACATAATTTTAACTGATATATATTCCCAAGGAAGTAATTCCTATCACATCACAACATTGTGAAAATTGATCAGGAAATGAAAGTTGCCCAGGAAAAACAAAGAAACAGAAACATGCATTTTAAAATTGTTGCTACAAGCTGCAAAAAAAGTATCCAAAATCCTTTTTTGCATGTATATTCTAGCTAAAACTATTTTTGTGAACACAATGAGCATAAATTGAATTTCAATTTTGCATCTGGACAGTAAATCCTTCAATAGCCTAATATCTCAGGAATGATGCCTTGTTGTAGGTTCAGCACTGAAAGGAAGCAGTTTGAAGTGTTAAATGTTGTGAGGGATGTTTTATGAGTACATTCACCTTGCATTTTAAGCTGGATATGGCCTTTAATTCCTGTCCTAAACTGAAGTGTTGCTGCACAGCTAATAAACATGGATGGATGAAATTATCCTTGTGTGCAGAATATAAATCAATTTGTAAAGCTCTTTGAGATGCTTAGGGGTGAAATATGTCATAGAAAATTATCAGAGTATTGTGTGAACATCAGTCCTTTTTTCTGCGTTATTCCCATAAGCTATCCATAATAGCATCATCTGATGATCAGACAATGACAATATATATTAGACTGAAGCATCAGGATGTTTTTTACCTCAGAAGAGGGTGAGATCAAACCTCTTTTCAAGAGTATTGACTGATTTCAAGCTGTAGTTTGGATTAATGGCAAAATAAGAGCTTGCTATTTTGGGTTATGATGAAAAAAATTGAAAAAACCCTGACATAGTGTATAGATATAGGAAGAAAATACAAAATAAGACATTGCAGTGTGTTGGATAGAATATTTTAGATGCCTATTCAAATAATCATCATACCAGTTAATATCCAATAGGACCACAGGCAGTAGATAGAGGGGAAGGATTATCCCCCTCTGTTCAACATTCTAGATACATTTAAATACTGCATCCAGTTTTGAGCCCCCCCCAGGGGAAAAACATTGATAAATTAATGAGTTCAGCAGAAGGCCCCCAAGCTAGTTGGGTCTGGAGCACTTGCTCTATGAGGAGATGCTGAGGGACTGGACCTTACTTAGTCTGGAGATGAGATGACTTTGAGGGAACCTGACAGAAGCCTGCCCGTGCCCAAGACAGGGTTAGCAAGAACACAGAGCTGGGCTACCACCATGGTGCATGGTGAGAGTGCAAGGTGCAGCAGGTTTAAGTTGAATGAGGGGAGGTTCTCATCAGATATAAGGAAGTTATGTCCATAGTGAAAATACTCAAGCATTGGAAAAGGCTTCCCAGGGAGGCTGTGCAGTCTTCATCCCTGGAGATTTTCAAAGTCTGACTAGATAAAGCCCTGACAAACTTGGTGTGAATTCAGTCTTGATCAAGCTTTGAGAAGGAGACTGGACCATAGACCTCCTGAGGTCCCTTCCCACTGCAAGGGTTCAGTGATAATGGCACTGCAGGGATAACAGCACAGCACAATGATCTGCCTAGGTGCCCACATAGTCCCATGGATTCCTTCAAGCTCTTGATATTTGCCAATCAGATCACAAAGTAAAGCATATTAGGGGGGTGAGATGGTCTGCTGTAGTCTGAGAGTACCTGATGGAGATCAGAGAAGGATCTTAAAAAAAATCCTTAGGTTAAAGAATAAGCAGAAGACCACATTTTTCTCCCTGGTAAAAAAAAAAAAAACAAAAAAACAAAAAAACAAAAACCAAAACACCACAAAAAAAAACCACCACCAAAAAAACCCCCAAAAAACCACAAACAAACAAAACCCACAACACCCAGATATAACAATAAAAAACAAGAGTAAAACAGGAAAGCAATTCCATTTGGACTGGAAAAATATTCAGGTATGTAAAAGTATTTTTAAACAGCAAAAGATGGCATAAATGAGAGAGATTTCTCTCACACTAACTGCACATCTGACAGTTGGATGTTTAAAGCACTCTTTTAAAAAGACATCTCTATATCTTTATCCATCTATATCAATATCTATATAATATATATATCTATCTATATATACACATTCAAATACTCTCAGAGAGAGGATTTCTCTCAAATAATTTACTAAGTAAATGCTCAAATTATTTAATTATTTTGAGTCCTGGGCATCCTGGCTTTGTGAAAATTGCCAGAAAATTGTTTTCTTCTGTCAAAATTATTTTTTAAAAAGTATTTCACTAAATTAATTATATTTTTTTCTTTTGTGGTAGTTTTTTCCCCCTAAAATAACTGCTAAAATCCTATTCCATCCTCCAAGATATGAGATGATGATCTGGTTGTCATGAATATCTGAACAAACCAAATGGTTTGACTAAATCTGAAAAAAACTACCTTTCCTTTTCACATCTTCCTACCATTGTTTTTCCTGGCTGAGCCAGAGTGGCCAACACCCATATTCTCTGTGGAAATAATTTCCAGTTCTGCTTAATCCCAAATGACATAGTTCTGCCATCTCCTTTGCAACACCTCTGGTGTATGGATGACCCTGTACTGAATCCTGTCAGTATGCTAACCAAAAAAAAAAATAAAATCACTTTTCTTTACTGAGTTATTTTTTGCTGGTTTAATGAACTGACTAGCTTGACTTTAGGTTATGAGCACCAGAGCCTGTGCAGGAGTGCAGGGGGGGGAGACAGCAAGTGAGAGCAGAATGGGGGGGGGCTGTTTCCTCCACTTTCTTTGGGAGTGTGGTGTCAGATCCACCTGACCATTTCAACTGACTCCACCTAAACTGATTTAAAATACAGTTTAAGAAACAGCTAACCCTGAGTGCCAGCTGCTGTGGGAGGTATGAATCCATCCACACCCACCCAGCCTAGCCTACTCTAGCCATCAAACTTCTCTCTCTTGATACAATGTTCAGATAAATGCATGGTTTTTACATGTTACATAATTTCAATAAACATTCATGCCATGTTCCTCTCTCTGTATACCATGTTCACCATATTTCATTACTCACAGAATTGGAGCAAAGCAGTCTATTTGGATGGAAATTAATCACTGCCTTGGCATCTAACCATTCTCCTCACAACTTTCTTCTCCCTCCACTCCAAGTAAATACCTTTGTATCTACTGACCCAATTAATAATGTCGATATGCCTATATGCACACTCCTTTCAGAATTTGATAGAGATATTTCTGCTTGGAAGACAGGCAAAGGCTCTTTGCAAATGTACCTGTTAATCTAAATTATTTTTGTTGTGTCAATACCACCTTTTATTACAGTCTGAAATCATCACACAAATTGGTCAGATTCTTTATGGACTTTTCTATTTTTTCTACCTTTCTGTCACATAGAGAAGTTTAGATTTTTTTTTTTCTTTTTAATCATTTCTGGGGTAGAAAATTTACTCTGAAACAGAGTCTAAGACAACCAGGGAAAAGATTCTTCACACAGACCAATCTAATTTGTCAAGTTAACTGAATTTTGCAGCCTCATCATTTTTTTGTTGTGAAAAAAGTCTCTTAAGAGGAAGCAAGTTGATGTTTTGGACGAATGGTCTAAGCAGGCTCTTATTACTCAACCATATTATGCCACTATAACAATGGTGTTCAATTGCTGTTTCCCTTACAAGAAATGCTTGATATCATAATAGAATTTATTTCTAAAATAAGAAACATGAAAGAATACAAGGTTATTTTAACCATATTGAGGTTATAAACTGTATTGCTGAAAAAGCTTTTTTGGTTTGTTATTGTTATTGTTATTATTGTTATTACTCTGTTTTTCATTTTGGCTGATTAGTTTTATAAAGGCATGAAATGCATTTGATGATATCAAGCGGTGTGTTGGTTTTGGTATATGGGTTTATATAGTCTACGTTTCTTGCAATTATAGAATCATAGAATCATAGAACCATAGAATCACTAAGGTTGGAAGAGACCTCTAAGATCACCGAGTCCAACCATCAACCCAACAACACCATGCCCACTAAACCATGTCCCTAAGTGCCTCATCTACACGTCTTTTAAATACCTCCAGGGATGGTGACTCAACCATTTCCCTGGGC
>NW_008825075.1:2754501-2769601 GCF_000699105.1 Pygoscelis adeliae | reverse complement strand
TCCAGCTCCTCCCGTTTGCCGCCCATGCTGCGTGCATTGGTGTAGATGCACTTGAGCTGGGCTATCGATTTCACCCCCGGTATCAGCATGCCACCCCTAGGCTCATCTCTAGTGAGCCTGGTTTTATCGCCTTTAGGGATAAAATAAGTATATTTAGACTTTAAAATAACAGTTCTTAATAATAATAATGTTCCTTCAAAATAATGACAAATATTATTTAACCTATACAGCTACTCTTTCAAATTGTTATATATTTATAAACTTTTCTACTCCCCAGTCTAGAAAGATATTTAAGCAGAAATCCTAAATGGAACTGCTACTACTTAAATTTGTTGCTGCATTTGGCCTAGAAGTAAAATACTAATTTCATTTAAATGAGTAATGCTCTGGAGATTGACATCAGCTGGACCTGGATTTTAATGACAGTCTCCTACTTATTTCTTCCACCAATGTCAAGTAAAGCAGATTATTGCTTCCTTTATTAATTAATAAAAGCTTTTCATGTGCTTAATGATGCAAAGATTAGCTCATAGTAAAAAATATCCTGTCACCTGAAAAGATATCAGTGATGTTATCCAGTCAGTAACAAGCCCTGACAGTTTTCTGTTGCAGTAATAACTGAAGATATTGAAATCTATTTAAACTGTTCCTTGCTTCAAACATTCCGAGAAATATGATTATAATTTTTGGTTGGCAAGCTACTGCTTTTATAGGGGACCTAGACAACATGCTATTTTTCTGCAGGGCTCTGATTTACCCTGCTGTTAAACAGCATAGTAGCACTGAAACTATTATAAGCTCCACATGTCTGCCTGTGAGGGTATGATGGCATTGCCATTCCGCTGATCTCTGTGAGGAGATATTGAGAGCAGGTCAGAAGCTACGTTGGAGGTGGGGATTTTTTGTTTTGGTTTGGTTTCTGAGTTGGTTGGTTTGGTTTAGATTGTTTTTATATTTTTTTTTTTTTTAGGATTCTGATTATTATCGAAGACCAGATAATGCATCCAAGTAAATGGGGGTAAATGTATATCCCCATGGTTCTAAATTGTTTTCCTTGACCTTTAAAACACATCCAGAGCTAAGTACTTTGGTCCCAGTCCAACAAGCACCTAAGCATGTGCTTAACTTTCCTCTCTGCCAGTGCTTACAGGACTTCATAGATGATGCATGTTGATTTGTTGCATCAAGACAAGATTGTTAAACATCCTGAAGGAGCCACCCCATGAACTGTCCCCACAGGCTCTTCTATTAATCAAATTCACATAGTAGTCATATCTTCTAGACTTAAAATAGATAATATAATTCATCCCATGATAATTAGTGCAGGATATTATTACATTTAATAAACCACATTGCCAAATCAAGAACTATTTTTTTAGACTTCATTCTAACACATTTAAAAATAAACTCTTTAGGTAAAAAAAAAGCCAATAAGAAATTAAATTAAGCTCATAATTACTATTAACAAAATACATTTATGCTTTTTTCTAACCATGTACCAGATTGCATGCGTAGTTAGCTAGTAATTTACAAATGAGCAATTATCCATCACTAGGGAATGAGAAGGAGACAGATAAGTTCAAATGTTATATATTGGCATTTAATGGTTTAGATAATAGAAAAAAAAAAGATCTTTAAAACAAAAGAAAAGGTTTCTTGGAGGATTTGATTTTAAACACTTCCATGGGAAAAATGTCAGTGAAAAAGAAAAAGAAAATGTAACTTATTGTTTCCAGGTTGTTTTTTTTTTTTTTTTTCAGTGCTAGATTCTGAGAGGAGACCTTCAGACAGAATTACTTCTTGCTTGAATGTCCCAGAGTGCACTGGCAGCAAAATGCAGGAGTATGAGTGAACAATCATCAGTAGCGAAATGGATGGTGAAGCACTTGTTGTAGAGTAGAGGAGTACATCTCATCTGTACCTGCAGTACTACTGAATTTGTAGCTTTGGTACCCATGTAACCTATTTATTTTCTTCAGGTAAAAAGGAAAGTTTTCACATAATTATTTAAAAAAAAAAATTTAAAAAGCTGGTGGACTTCACACAGACCAATATCCATGAATGTTTTCCCCTCCCCGGGGCTCTGCTAGACTGGGGGCTCTACATATCCTGTATAAATAGGATTTATCATACTTTATGACACAGTCTACCTCTCCTGCTATTGATAGTCTTAGGCCTTTGGAAGCAGTAGGTCACCTTTTTTCAGATTAGAGGAAATTTTTTTTCCAAACCACTCCCAGCCTGTCATACTTTTAGCGGCGTGAGTTTTGTTTGGTTTTGGGATTTCATTGGTTTTTTTCATTGAGATTAATTTCGGAAAGGGTAATAGAACTAATTTGAGGGAAAACAAACGAATGAACCACAAAATAACTTATCTCTGAGAAAGGTATGTAAAGCAGCTTAGCAATAGGAAAAAGTGGTGTCAGGGTGCGGCAAGGACTGCCTGCTCCTTAAGGGACGGGGAACTGGGAGCCAAGGTGACCCTAGGGCAGCCAGTACCTCTCCAATGAGCACTGTCTCTTCGGGTCTGACCATGTTGAGTGGAGCTGGGTCCTGTCAACAGCCCCAGGCAGGGCAAGTGATGTGATGCACCAGTGTCAAAGTACATCCAGCAGCAGATGATGGGAACAGAGACGTGGCTGGGGACATGGCTACAAGCATGCACCTGAGGTCTATCCAGGGTTGCTGGTGTCTGGGCTTAGGGTAAGGACTGACAGCCCTGGGGAGATTCTGAAATGGGGTCCTGGACCATGGGCAGTACTGGAGGAAGGCCCCAGAGAAGGCTGGGCAGGGTCAGTGACCTCAGGGCCCTGACAAGTGGAATTAACCATGTATAATAAAATATTTCTGTCCAACTGTAATAAGTAAAAGATTTAACAATAAGTCTCTGATTCTAGATGAAAAAAATGCTAGCAGGTGTACTTAAAGTATGAGGGGAGAGAGTAGAAAATTCTAGCAAAGCAAAAAAAGGCAATGATTGAACTTGGATTAAGAAAACTGTTTTCTAATAACATTTAAAGTATCGCTTTTTAAATTTGTCTGTTGCTTTGTACAGTACTGTCATTGTGGTCGTACCTCAGTTTGCAATTACTTTTATATAATATTTTAAAACACTGACAAGTTTTTATTCTTGATTCAAATTGTAAGATTATAAAACTAGCAAAATATTTTGCTTGCGGGTATAATTTCTTTATCTTTGTAGAATTTGTTAAAATAACCATATAGGTGGATGAAATTGGTTGGAAATTCTCCGAAGAACATTTTCCTACAAGTATCTTGAAACTACGAGTTTCTAGGGTTGAAAATGCCAAACATACTTGCTCACAGCAGTCGATTAATGCAGCTTCCTCTTCAAGAAAGCCAGGAAACGTGGAAATGTGTAAAATAAAATCTATCAATTTTTCAGGTGTTAGCCACACATTTCATGTGCTTAGTAATAGTAACCACCTAGTTTTAAGTGAAGCTGCAGGAGAATATTTCAGTTTTAACCAAAATTAATTTATTGTCCCTAAAAATTTTATTCATAGATTCTTTAACTGTACATTTCTAAAGTTAAGTCATAATTAAAAGAATTGGAGTTACTTAAGTGCAATACTGCTTGGATGATCGGAGGCATGTAAAATAAAAAAGAACAGTAAAAATATATTTATAAACCATAATGTAAGAGAGAGTTAATGATTCAGAATACATAAATACAATAGCTTTATTTCATTTTAATATAAAATGCACATTTTTACAGCATAAAATATGCTCAAGAGCAAAAACTAAACAATTTAGCATGAAGAATAATGCCCATGCATACCATTAATTCTTCCAAAACAGCAGGGGTAAAGAAAATAATGCAATACATATTTCAGGTTTAACATTGAAATTCTCACACACGGGGGGAAAAAAAGGCCATATATTTTCTAAAAACAACGAGAAATATATGTTACTGATTTTTACCTAAGGATTCTTGCAGGACAATACTTCTAAAAATGCCTTGGGATGAATAAAGATATACAACAGACACGTAGATTTTTTGCTCATTTAAATTCTTAATTAAAATTTCAGCTTTTGTCACTGCTATCTGATGAGAGAACATGCATGTAGGGATATAGCACTTTCCCTTTGGGGAATTCAGTTCAAAACTGCCTTAGTATTTTCATGAAAGCCACTAAGCGTCAGCCACCGTTTGAGCACTAGCACCTTGTAATGTTAGGTTATAATTGTCTAAACTGGCTGCTTGGTATCTGGTCTGTTTGAGTCATGGACAGATGGGAAGAAATGAGGAGGAAAAGAAGCACTACATCACTGCTGCAATCCCTCCAGGCCTTGTCTGTAAGGCAGAAGGTGAATTTCTCTAACAGTTAGAGGCAGATGCTTTGTAAGGTTCAGGCTTTTGTCTGTGATACCATAAACAGTGTTCAAACTCCTGTCCCACTGCAGCCAAACTGAATGTCGTTCCTTCTGTGGTTTGTGAAATTTGGAGTTGTGTAAACATGAGCTATATCCATAATATGGGCAGAATGGACATAGTTGAACAGATATACACAGGTTAATGTTAAATTTGCCTGCCCAGGTATAAGCATTGAAGATCCATCATCATGAAGCTCAGAGAGAGATAGTTTATTCTGTTTTACCTAAGTACTTGCAATAGGATGTTCATATTCAGCAAAACACACATTTCTTAATGAAAGAAATGCACTTCACCATCTGTTTAAATATTTTGCTAAATCAAGACCTTAATTAATCCTCTGCCAAAACCCTGTATTTGGACCCACCTATAATATGAGTTAAACCAATTTGATTCCACCTTCATAACCAGCTGTTGATACAAACATGACAGTTTTACTTTTTCTCTTGAAAATTTTACTTCAGTAAATTCACAGGTTCTTCAGAACTGTGTGCTGAGAAGAACCTGAGAGAAATGACATTAAACAGTCTCAGGTAAACTTACTCTATGGGGAGCTGTGGATCTCAAGACAGTTCTTTATGTTTTCATGGATTGCTTCCTGTGCTGTGGCTGATGGAGGATGACTGCTCTCTCCCTCTCTTTGGAGAATGTCAAGCCAGCCAAAATCCCAGGTTAGAGAAACCTTTAACACCCAAGGAAATCAGCTGTCATGTTTTTATTTTGTCTGGTAGACTTTCTATTGATGTGCTTGAGGTAGGAAAAGTTTTTTATCCATCCCTGCTTTGCTGATATTAGGTAATAACACAGTCATATCACAGCTGTGCATGTCATCCAAATAATATCAGATCTACAAAGTATTTTGATTTAATAAGGGCAACTGTCTTACAGGTATCTAGCTATTCCCTGTCACGAGCAATGTTCATAATGATCTTTCATGTTCAAATTGTCCAGCAAATGTTGGCACTACTTACCTTAACATTTTAGTTATTTTAATATCTAGTTCCCAATTCAAATCTAAAAACCAAGCCATAATTCCATCCATGTGTTTCTTATCTAGTTGGTAAGTGTGGTCTTGCTCCTGTAGTATCTACTCCCCTTCTTCCTTCAAAGCCTTGACTTCAACGTGGCTAGTTGAATTTTTCTTTAACATAAAGCCTGCGATAAAAATTGAGTGGAAAATCAAGAGCTCCAGACTTTTGCTGGGATGGGATGACAGGCCAATAAATACGTGGAAGCTTGGACATATTTTAGAAAAATCTCTAAATAGGCTTTCAACTCAATTACTGAAATGCTTTACTCCTGGTCTTATCTTTGTCTCTACAATCCATTATTAATATATAGCTTTTGGAGGTAATTAAAAAAAATG
The DNA here is from genome assembly GCF_000699105.1 of Pygoscelis adeliae. Taxonomy (NCBI): domain Eukaryota; kingdom Metazoa; phylum Chordata; class Aves; order Sphenisciformes; family Spheniscidae; genus Pygoscelis; species Pygoscelis adeliae. Next base: position 2,763,839 of record NW_008825075.1, on the reverse strand, counting down.
CTTTATGATGTTTCTTGAAGTCTATATATTTCACATGCAACTCTGCTTTTCTGGTACTTAAAAGCTTTAGTTTACAGTTCTTAAAATTCTGATAATGTAATTCTGTGCAATTAAAATAGAACTCCAGCTCTTGCAAGAAAAAATGAAAGTAAACTAAAAAGAAAACTATAAATACTCTTTCATGTACATGAATACTGTCAAAAGGTTAGCTCAAACAAATTTACACTTTTATAATTTTCTTTTAATTTTGTGTATTTGGATTCTACCTGCATGTAGCGGTGTTCAGGTCAGTTACCAATTATTATCCTGTTTGGCAAATTGTTATTCAAAGATAAAAAATGAAAGGCTGTTTATGTTAAAGAGGGTATTTCTGAATATGAAATATAGAAAGAGCTCTACATCTTCCTCATGGTTCATCACGTGTCAAGGAACACAGCTATTTCGGTTAATGACAAACAGCATATGTTATCCATCTACAGAAGTACGTTATACACTCTGTCAGTTTCTGCACTCTCTGCTATATACTTTCTGCATCTGAATGTGATTATCAAAAAAGATTCTAAGAATCTGCAAAAAGTACTGATGACAAGATAGGATGGGTATATCTGATGCATGAAAGAAAGAATATGTGAAAACCGGAATCTCTGCCATGGCTTCAGAGCATGAAAATTTTATAAATCTGCAATCAAATATTTAAAATCTCTTCTAAACCTATTAAAACTTATACTGCAGATATATTTCAAACCCTATCAGATGTTTTCTTCATTGCTAGTGTTGCAGTGCAAGTTTAGAGAATAGCAGATTTTTAAGTCTGATGGGCAATTTAAATGAACTGCAGAAAATTAATTAGTTTGGAGCAAACCAAATATTGTTATCAAAATTGTTTTTAAAACCTTTAAGGTCACACTAAAATATTTTATTCGATCTGAAATGTGTGACTAACTAACCCCTCTTTATCATTTTTAAAAATGCCAATCTTAAATAAGAATACATTCTTTATCAAAATGAAAAATGATTTATTTTAAAAATGAAAGGCTTAAAAAATTCTAAAATAAAGCATTCTATTACAATAATTCCAAATAGAATGCTCTGAAATTTTCAAAACTTTCTGTTTGCTTGTTTTTTTTAATACCAAACCAAGGACACATGACCTAATTTAAATCCTTCTGGAACTATTTTTCAATTAATAAAAAAGTTGCCAAATTCTATGTCTGTTTTCCAAAGATTGTAAATCATCCATTTACATAAAACATGCGTTCATCTTCCCGTATACTATCTGTATTTCTGAAATGAATCTCAAGAAATCTCTAAATTCTTCTAAATAGCCAAATTTAACCAATATATCAGTAAGTGATTGAATCCTCTTATCATCTTCTCATTTAATTTTCCTTTTATCTTTTTTTTTTTTTTTATTGCAGGGGGAGGAGTGTCATTTCAGTCAGACCTATTTCCTTGCCATGAGCCTTTGTCTTAAGGAATGGTTACCTAGGAGTCACCAGCCCTGATTTTCTTTTAAAGGACAAGATTTATGAACAAACCTTGTTTCCCAGAACCAACCAAGAGTCCTGTTACTTCTGTGAGGCCCTATGCAGCTCAGTCAGACGGAAGATAAGATATTGGTGTCTGAAGAAGTGTTTTTCCATGTAGCCCTATATATTAGAAAGAATGGGTGGAGGGTAAAAAGCAGTTTAATGCTTTCTGCTGGTTTTGGCTTGGAGAGAGTTACATTTCTTCATAGTAGCTAGTATGGGGCTATGCTTTGGATTTCTGCTGGAAACAGTGTTGATAACACAGGGATGTTTTCATTATTGCTGAGCAGTGCTTACACAGAGTCAAGGCCTTTTCTGCCTCTCACCCCACCCCACCAGCGAGTAGGCTGGGGGTGCACAAGAAGCTGGGAGGGGACACAGCCGGGACAGCTGACCCCAACTGACCACAGGGATATTCCATACCATGTGACGTCATGCTCAGCAATAAAACTAGGGGGGAGGTTGGTGGAGGGGTCACTGCTCAAGGACTGGCTGGGCATTGGTTGGTTAGTAATGAGCAATTGTTTTCATTTGCAACATTTGCCTTCTTTTGGGTTTTATTTTTTGCTCTTTGTTATTTTTTTCTTTTCTTACTTTTTTTTTCCAATTATTAAACTGTTTTTATCTTAACCTACAAGTTTCCTCTCTTTTACACTTCTGATTCTCTTCCCCATCCCTCTGGGGGTGGGAAGTGAGTGAGCGGCTCTGTGGTGCTTAGTTGCCAGCTGAGGTTAAACCACGACACTTTATTAAACACAATCAAAATTAATGCATTTGCATAATTAAAAATAATAATTTAGTTATAAGAATCTGAAATGCAGTTCTTTGTTTTCACTGCTATTGCTAATAAAATCAAAAGTTGTTCCACATAAATTTTTAATTTGGGGTAAACCACCTTTTTCTTCTGAAAATTCTTTGATCTGATATCTCTAGATCAGTTTTATTCCTAAACTGAAACATTTAATTTTGCTGCCTTTTTACATTAGTGAGTGATTGCACATCCAGTGTTTTTCATCTCTTCTGACATCCTGATCACTGTGAGAGAGAGAATTAATCAGAATTACACTTTTCTAGGGATCATAATTTGCAAGGACTCTGAATGCTTTGTGCAGTAGTTGCTTCCTGCAAAGTGCAGCATCTTCATTAGATAATATATTACAGTTTAGATTTGTAAAAAAATTCATTGAGACATATTTCTGCCAGGCCACTGCTAAGGATAATAAAGACTTGAGTTCTTTCATTTTTAACCAAAGCAAACAAGTGATATGCATTGTACTAAAGGGAAAAGGCACCACCGTGATGCCTGATAATAGAGAAAAGAAAATGCTTCTGGGCACTGTACCTCTAGCATGGTTTCAAAAATCACCATTTCTTACACTCTAAGTATTCATGCTGTTTTCATAACAGTGAATTACTTTTGTCAAAATATAAATGATGGTAGTAAAAGATGGTTCTGTTTTCTAAAGGACAATAAGAGTTGGTGGAGGTTACCCAGTTGTCACATCTGATTGCAGCAATCCAATCAGTCTTTTTTAAGAGTGTGTATAATTGCCACATGTTCAGAGACACCCTTGAATTTCAGGTCCTCTTCCCATTTTTCTGTTGTTTTCCAGCTGGCTATCACTGACGCTTCCCAAGACAGGTATCCTTCCACCAGCTGGACACACTTCCAGCCACCTCCTGCAGCTTGGAGTTGCTTTGCTGCCCCATGCTCTTGAAAATGCCTGAACCTCTGGCACTCAGTAACCTATACTTCCCAGTATGCTTCCCATTGCACTGTATTAGAAAAAGAGGTACCAACAAGGTTGTAAAGTCTTAGAGGCTTTCCTCTAACACTTAGTTGTGAAAAGAAGTTTAATAAGGGTGTCATCTTATGACTTACTTACTTATTAATGAAAAGCTGTCCTTTGATATGCAATGATGCTTTTGAAATAAAATTTTCTCACTGGGCAACCATAGGCAACATTATCAACTATCTGTCTAATAAACAATCTGTTCATACACTACAAATGCAGTTCTTCCATCACCTCTGCGTTCATACAAGTTTAAGTACATAAACTCTCTAATAACATAGTTCAAGGTATTATAGCTGCAGGTGAATGACTAGTTTAAGAGAGGTTCAGCTAACTGACAAGGACATGGAAGACTACAACACATGGCATGAGAAACTGCTGGACATGACAGAAAACAGTGTGAGAAGCTGACAAAAGTTACAGGTGGTGCCATGAGGGATGGCTGGGTGTCACAGGTGGTTAAGGGGGAGTTATGGGAGAAGTGACCGAACCTCACAGACAGTTGGAGGGGAGCACTGGGAACATTTCTGGGAGCAGAGTCTTGCAAGGCCAGTCCCATATAGGGCTGAGATTACCTAGGCAACAGTATCATAAATACCAAGTTTGTGTACAGTTGCAACAAAACTGGGAATGTTGGAAAAAAGAGTGAATAGAGCAGGTTGCTTAGCTAGGTGGAGACTGGGCTGGAGACAGGGAGGTACAAGAGTGGTGAAAATTAAGGTCAGGGAATAAGAAAAAGAATAACAAAATATGCAAATCATGCGCCGGTCCTGTCTGGGGGTACCTGTCGGCAGCCTTGGGTACAACCACTGACACAGAAGCAGGACAAAGAAACAGACCTGTTTTTCTGACCACACCACAAGTGCCAGACCTGTTCCCATGGTCACAAGGGCCACAGAAGATGGAGCAGGTGCTGTCTCAGGTGAGCAAGGGGAACACATGGATTGACAACTCAAGCATCCTGGTATCATCAGATCAGTGACTGCTGCAGGTCTGGTGGCATCGGCAACAGCCCACCACTTCATAACACAAAGCAGCGATCCATGCACAAATGTATCAATGATATTAAGGCATAAAACTTTCTACTAGCTCTTGACAGAGAACAAATGAGGGAGGAACCAAAATGTGTTTGCGAATAGCAATGGATATAAACTAGTCAGTTCATCAAATACAATGTGCTGACATGAGCAAATTCCATCACAAAAGTTGGATGCTGAGATGAATAACGTGGGCCAGGACACTACTAATTCATATATCAGTGCTACTGATAGAGTAACATCAAAGATCCACAAATATTTCAGGAAAGGGTCATTTGAAACTGCTGCCACATGGAACAGTCCCATGCTTTTCCTAACCCTATCAGACCAGGATTAGGGAGACAGGAGTTTTTCCCTTCATATGTGTAATTCTGGCATAAAATAGCTTAAAATGCTCTCAGAACCATTGCATGTTTCTGCATTATTTCTAGAGCACATATCAGGCAAAGGCTAAAGCAGAAGTTTCACATCACCAGATGCATGATGCCTATATATATTCCAGGTAAGGTGTCGCCACTCCATTATGAAAGCAACTGGAGATTTGGGGGAAGGGAGTTGTGATTTTGGTGAGGTTTTTTAAGCAACAAACTTGAAATCTCTTATTTACTTTATAGCCCCTCAAACTATTCCAATCTCCAAACAGATATAAAGGCCCAGATCTGTATATTTTCAACACATATAGAGGTAGTGAAACATGGATACAGATCTTTTTTGGGGAGAGAGCTCCCTACTTGCTAGGTGGTTTTAAGTCCAAGTATAACCAAAAGAATTACAATATCTGAAGGTATAACGTTCATATTTGTTCCCTTCCCCAGTAGTTTACCAACATTGTATATCTTTAAACGATCAAATATTTCTCTCAAACTTTTTGTTACATCTTGTCTAGGAAGATTGTTAGGGTCAGTTGTAATTTTTCAGCAAAACAGGTATAAAAGTTGGGCCATATTGTCTCACTATTTTGAATGGATTATACAGGTTCATTAATTTTATAGTTTTGTCTCTGAAAGGTCTGGTTTTATTTCTGTTATCTATTTTTTTCCAACTTACAAACAACACAAGAAGATAAAACTCATAAAAATTCTTTATGGACAGTGTATCCATAAAGATATGCCAAGACATTTACAGAAACAGTTTCCGTCTGCTGACCCTGAAAGAAAACTTGATTAAGTTATAAGGTGTTCAAGCACATATCCTGTACTGTATTTGTTAAAGGGTTAGAGAGCCTCATATTGATCTGTTTGCTCACTGCTACACTGCTCTTGAAGTATGCACTGCAATAAAGCCAAATGTCATTTAATAGAGCAAATCATATGTGTGCGTGTGTCTGTGTGTGTACACATTTTCACACAGACAAAGCAATAGGGAGATTAACTATAGAAATCTTAGATGAAGAATAATATTTTTTTCTGAAACTTCATGATTTTAAAGCAATACTAGTAAGTGTCATTAAACAGAGCTCACTAGACAAATCTGCAGGTGTGAGTAACCATGACAAAATAGCATGTGAAACTCAAATACTTTTCAGCTTCTGATGGAATGGTGTAGTGTAGGAGCTGCTGGGAGAATAAGGAAAACAAAATAGAGGACCAGAGTCATGAAATAATTAAACAAAAAAGTAAATAGGATATAATCTTGTTCATTTGCAAGTATTCTGTTTTATTTAGTTTTAGAAATGGGGCTTTTACACCATTTGAAATTTGTTAATTTGCAAACAAAATTGAAAGTCCACATCACAGAATGGTCTGCTCCAAATTAAAAGGCTGTTATATATTGCATAAATGGATGTAAAAATGAAATGTACACACATTTGTCCTGCCTCCTGGTGTCCCTTCTGCATCTGGTTGTTTGTAGCTATAGTCTCTGTGGTTTCTCTTTGCTACCCAAATACTTACTTATGCTTGTGGGAAATAGCCACTGGTTGGTGGGGATAGCTATTGGTCCAGGAAGACAGAGCATAATTGCCATCCGGAAAGGCAGAGAACCAGGGGAGCCAACAGTTTGTCAAGAGCAGACAGCAAAACAAAAAAATGTCCAAAAGAAGGTGAAAGAGAAGGAAGTGGCAGGGCAAAAGCTGCCACTGCAGAGCCTGACAAGCCTTGTGGTTTGTATTTGTGGTTGAAGTTCTGCTCTGTAAGAAAATGTATTGTCACATCTCTGAAAAGTACTGCAATTTATAAGCTAACTTTGCTGCACAAGCCAGTCCTGTGACAGCCTAGCAGGCATCACTGTCAGGGGAATTGTTTAGTCTAGTAAAATATGGTGTATCTAGGAATAATGGAACTTAGATTGGGACATATCGTATGCTATTATTCCATTTAACATCCTAAATAATCTCCCTCTTCTGGTGTTTTCTCACCCTTCACGTATTAGTGGACTTTTGTCAGCCACCCAATCTATGCATATTTAACTCTTCTAATCTTTCCTCCTAAATGATCCCTCCACCTCCCTAATTTTTTTTAATCCTCTTCTCTGAAATCTCTTCAATGTTTTTCTGGCAACGAGGTGCCCTACATTTAATGCAGCATTCTGAATATAATCACACTGCAGCTGTACAGAAAATAATATTCTCTGTGGCAAGACACCTGTGAGAATTTAGCCCCAAATTGTATTAGCTATTTTTGCTGCAATATCTCATCGCATACTCAATGTTAGCTTGCTGCAACTGTGACCATGACATTTCTTTATTCATTATCGCTTCCTAGATTTTTGAGGTGTTAATCCTGCAAAGACCCACATGGTGCTCAGCATGGAGTATGGAAGTGCTGCACTCTGTTACTACAGGTGGAGAACCGCTGTAGGATGGGCAAGATGTGAAGGCAGCAGCTCACTGAGGCTGGAACATTGTTTCTCTGTCCCATTTAGGAACTATCCAGGAACGATGGAACAAGTTGTTCTGTTTTCATAAACATTTCCAGCTGTTACTGGGTCACCAGCCATTTTTTTGCTACAGTGCATATCTGACCACTACTAGCATCTTACAATTGCTGTACCTCTTATCAAGATCCTTGACACCCACCCCCACACCCCACCCCCACCCCCCATAGCTTCCTTTGCAAACACCTCTCCCAAAATTCCTTTAGGAATTGGACAGGGAACTGAACACCCTTAACACAAAGAAATCACTTGTCCTGGATGCTTGCCACCAGAAAGCACCAGTAAAACACTCATTTACTTTTTGCTTTGCCCAACCTTTCCATAGTTTGCTATAGGTACCAATTCCATAACAGTTCATTCCAGACCATCAGGTAAAATATAAAACTGCTCCTTTGTGGGAAAATTTTACACCATGGGGAATGCTTACACATCAGTGCCAATATTTTTTGGTAGCTATCAGTACTTTTGGTTACTGAAGATTAATAATTTTTTATTTTCTGTGAGAAATAGAATTAGTATCTGTGTGCAATATCCTCTGTTCCAGTGTTCTACTATCTTTCAGTCACCTCCTGTTGGGAAGATGCCTTAGATCTGCTCTAAATCTGTTTCTTAATGATTAACTAAACCTCAAAAACTTAGTAAGGTGTACAATTATGCACTCATCCTGCTTGTGTCCTGCTTGTTCCTTTTGCCAATGAAATATATCTTTGCCTGCTTCTGAGAGCATATAGACCTAAGCACCATTCCTCATGAATAGATGTTGTTCATCATACCTTGTCTCTTTGTATGAACCTACTAATACACTATTGAGATTCTGCAGTGAATGTGCAGAGAAAGCTGGGTATGCACCACCGAACCAAAAGCGTAGCACTTTGTTCACAGATTCACGTCAGTTTCTACAACTCATCCATGTGATTCTGAAAAAAGACAAGCCAGAATATGCAAGCACATATAATACACTGAATTATCTTCCCATTACACTAATGCAACCTTAATGATACATACTCTTGGACATCATAAAAAACATTTTTTTTTTTAAAGTAACTTCTATTCATGTGACCAAATAACCAGACTATATTGTCTATAAATTTATACTTCTTCCTTTAATTATCCTTAAATTGACACTCAGAATGAGAATAAACTTCATATGTGTAAACTCCCAAATTCTAACTGAGCCTTTCCTTGCTGAATCCCTTCCTGGTTCTGCAAGATGTTGTCACTCAGTAGCCAAAGCATCACAAAAATCAGTTTCTTAAGAGAATTTTCCCTGCCCTCACCAGCAGATAAGTAAATTCTTCCACATTTTAAGAATTTAAATGAATATTCAAGGTATTGATGTCTTGTCCTGAGACAAAACTAGTCTAGAAATAAATTATCAGAGGCTTAGCTGTGTCCATGTGAGCTCCTTGCCAGTTCCAACAACATTCTCGTATTCTACTTTACAATCTGAGTAACTTAATGAATGAACAAATGCTATCATTGCACACTGAAGTTTGCTGACTGGTGCTATAAAAGGACTTCTCTCACTGTCAACATTGTGAATTTATCAGGGAAGAGGATGATTTAATTAGATACTATGAAGGCTTTAGCTGATCCTTCTCACTTCCATTATCCTCTGCTTCTGCACTTCTCTCTCCATCCCACTTTGGTACTGGAAATTGCAGAGCTCTCACTGGTGTGGAGTGCCTTAACTTCTTAACTTTTCCCTAAAGTCTCTAAAATCAGAAATTGCTGAAGGATATGTGTCTTTCCTCTGTCCTTTCTAAGCCTCTGTTTGGTTGCATCACTCTTCCCCTAAGATTCAGTTAACACCATCAGCACAAATCTTCTTCTGTGAGGATCCAAAGCAAATATCCCAGCATTGCATTCACACCATTTTTGAAGTCTGATTCTGACTATGCAATCTTCTCTTTGCAAAAATAGCATAACATTGGTTAAAGGATTGTTCTGTTCTCAATAAAATCCCTGTCCTTTCATTTGCTTTTAATAATAAATTAGGTCTGGCCATGGTTGAGGAGGCAGTCAATTGTCAGATGCTAAATACCTATCCCAAGGACATCGCATGTGTGAAATTTAAGCTGGCTGGGCACGTTGCTCACACAAAG
>NW_008825075.1:2754187-2754485 GCF_000699105.1 Pygoscelis adeliae | reverse complement strand
TTGTCTGATATTCACACTCCTGCTGATTTATATCCTCAGTAACAATATCTACCTCCATTTTTCAATTGGACTCCAAGTGCACCCTGGCCTAATTGGGTGACAAGCTGGAAGTATTTTGAAAATTTAATTTGTTGGAAGCCTTCCTACCTTTCCAGCCACAAAATAATTAATTCACAGGTTTGTATTCTCCCTTGTATCCAGCTTTGCTGCAAATAAAAAAATAATCTAGAGGCATCCCTCTTGCAAAACTGATTTTAATCAAGAAGTGATTTGTGGCTGCATGTAAGCAGTGTCAGGG
>NW_008825075.1:2736763-2754131 GCF_000699105.1 Pygoscelis adeliae | reverse complement strand
CAGGAGCATGACATGAACATCAGCTTCATGTGCTGATCCACAGCGGGCAAGCACTGCTGCACACAGCTGTTCTTTTGTGAATTGTTTGCACTTCAAATGTGCCGCCTGTTTGTCCTTATTCTGAGTCTAGGGTGATACCATTCTTTGCTGGGACCCTTCCAGGTGGAAGCTGGAGAAAAAAGCTACACAACCACAAGCATAGTCTTGGCAGGCTTCCCTACTGTTTTTTTGCTGGTTTTCTTTTTTTGTGTTTTGTTAATTCAAACAGGTACTTTGAAGGTGGAGGCATAACTTAGAAGTGCTCATATTCTCTCAAATGATTCTTACCACTTCTTGAATTCACACGCCATCTCCAATCCATGAGGCGAAGTTCTTTTAGGTCATGCAATTTCTTTTTCATGATAGACAAAATGGAACTCCTATACTATTTTGCTTCTGAGGTTGCAAAGGATACAGTGTGAGGTGGAGGTCTGCATAGGAGCATGCCATCCCCATGTCCTGGTAAAATTCTAACCCTTATTAGATTTTGTGGGAGTTTTACCATTGATTTCAATAGAGCATGATTTCTTAAACTTCATCCCTTGCACTAACAAATTCCCTTTCTCGAGCAGTTATTTAATTTCTTTTAGTGTCTTATATTTTAAGAAAAGGGGGGAGAAGGGAGATGCATCAGGAGAATGTCTGAGGACACAAAGGTTTACTTGTGATCCATATCATGGTAAATAAAATTGTGCTTTCTTTCCTCATTCTCCTTAATCCTATTTCCAGGTAGTAACCTAGGCCATAAAACAGAAAGCTTATTAATGCAGGATCACATTTACATATTTCTAATATTATTATACTTTTATTTTTAGGTTTCGTCTGTGCTTTATAGAATTTACATCAGCAAAGAACTTAAGCATAAGCTTAATCTTAAACCTGTGCTTAACTGCTTCATTATTCCACACAACATGTGAGCTTATGATTAACACTTACTGAAGTCAATGAGAGCTTAGAATATGCATAAGAATTTTGCTGAACTGCAGCTTACCTCACAAAAATTGGATTTTGGAAAATTTTACATAAAATCTCTTTGTTGATATTTTTCAGCTTTTGGTTAGGATTCAAGTTCATTTTCTGCATTAAAGTGCAGAAGTACACCTCATAGCACTTTAGCCTTTATAGTTCCTCTCAAGTTAGTACCCTCTGCAAATTAATTAATGTGCTGTTCATTCTCCCTTCTAAGTCATTAGTGGAGGAACAAGATATAACCTGACCACCTTCTCTGGTAGTAAACGAGCAGTCATTTCCTCCTAAGTTACTATTTCGCAGCTCATCATTTCCCTTTGTTTATTATCTTCCACCAGTGGTTATTCCACATAATAACATACATATTCAAGCCAATTTAAATTAATTTTGAGAGAAGAGCTTTTCTTTCATCCATTAATTTTATAATTCTATCAAAGAAGCAATCAAGTTTATCTGGCAAATCTTTATGAAATAATTTTGCTGCTTAGCTCTAAAAATGTGAGAATGAATCCAAAGCTCTTTCTCACAAACATTTTTCCTTATCCAGAGTGGAATCAGTAGATGTTATGTCACAAGTGAAAGTAGCAAGAGAAAAAAAACCAAACACAGATCTACAGGATTCTAATATTATAGCTATATTATAAGAAATTATTTACCGAACAACTGTCCTGGTTTCAGCAGGGATAGAGTTAATTTCCTTCCTAGGAGCTGGTACAGTGCTGTGTTTTGGATTTAGGGTGAGAACAATGTTGATAACACACCGATGTTTTAGTTGTTGCTAGGTAGTGCTTACACTAGTCAAGGACTTTTCAGCTTCCCATGCTCTGCCGACTGAGAAGGCTGGAGGTGCACAAGAGGCTGGGAGGGGGCACAGCCAGCTGACCCAAACTGACCAAAGGGATATTCCATACCATATGGCGTCATGCTCAGTATATAAAGCTGGGGGAAGAAGAAGGAAGGGGGGGACGTTTGGAGTGATGACATTTGTCTTCCCAAGTAACCATTCCGCGTGATGGAGCCCTGCTGTCCTGGAGATGGCTGAACACCTGCCTGCCATGGGACGTGGTGAATGAATTCCTTGTTTTGCTTTGCCTGCATGTGCAGCTTTTGCTTTACCTATTAAACTGTTTTTATCTCAACCCATGATTTTTCTCACTTTTACCTTTCCGATTCTCTCCCCCATCCCACTGGGGGGGGAGTGAGCGAGTGGCTGGGTGGTGCTTAGTTGCCGGCTGAGGTTAAACTACAACAAGCAAACAAACAAAAAGAATATGGATAACCTAATGATTAGGGCTTTCTTCTTTGATTCTGGAGACACTGTTCTGCTAAAAACTTCCCAGCTGATCCCCAGTAAACCAGTCACACTTCTGCACCCTACATCTTCCTCTGTAATGTTTACATTTAAAGTCCTCAAAAGTACTTCTCCACCTCATGAGGGTGTAATGAGAGAAAATACAGCTTTTCTCTAGCAAGCAATGCCCCCATATTTCTAAAAGTCAAAATTCTCATCAAGTTAAAAATGTCTAGTGTATACTGCTGTCATGAATATTAAGATAGGGCAGTATGTGACATCAGAGTAGAGATGGATGCATGTATATATAGCATCAATCTAGACTTCATTTAGCCATTTGAAGTGCCAAAAGCAATTAAACCGCAGCAATCTGAGCTTGCTAGTGCCTATACAAGAATGTTGGAGATGCTTGAAAGTAATCTGGCTGCCAGAAGTCTCTTCACAGCTACCCCAGTGCTGTCGGTACCCAGGCTAGTGTAGGCATGACCACAGGAGGTGCAATTATATCCATGGATATTGAGCGATCTATATACTTTGAAAATGTAGCAGACATTTGCTGGGGAAGAACACAAACATATTGGCACAATACCACAACCTCCTGCAGCTGCTATGCAGTTGCAGCAGGTAAGCATACACATCAAGGAAAGCGAAAGAAAGTAGACTACAATGCCTGAACTGATAGCAAAAGCCTCACTTATCTCACTTTCTGGAAGGCCCAGAATAGGGAATTCAGAGGATTAGCCTTTCACCTCTTGATTCTCAAGGGACAAAAAAAAAAAAAAAAGAAAAAAAGAAAAAAAAGAAAACCTTGAAGATTTGGGTTTTTTTAAATAAACTCAGGTACAAGTTTTAAAATCCTACTACTTGTAACCTGATGTCTGTGTTTTAAAGGGAGATTTTAATCTTTAGAACAGGTGCAGTGGAGTAGAGACAGCAATAGGAACATTAACAAAATTAAAATGGAATTTTTGAGTTTTACAGTGATATCTTTCACAGATTACTACTGAATCAATAATAATCTTAGTGTTTTCAAATTAATTAACATTTTTGGTCTAAGTGAGTGGTACTCAAAGGACAGAGTCTATAGCATAGGGCTTTCTGTTATTACTGGTAGTGCCTTGCAACATTTTGTATGAAGCTGTCATTAACAAGAAGATAAAAAACAAGCAAAGAAAAATGCTTCTTACTTGTCATTGTTCTCTATGCCTTGACAGTGACATAGTCTAAACTCAACTAGAGACAATGGAGGGACTTTCGCCCTATGCTGTTTCTATTTTTGCACATGGAGGGCTCTTTTTAGTGAATTAAGCTCTGTATTCTGCATATTCCTAGCTCCACATTGTCATCGTACTACTGCTAATGTCTCTTGTCATCTCTGGGCAATATCATCTCATATTTCCTCTTCTATCATTTGGCTTCATAGCTAACCAATGATGGTATGTGGCCATACCTTAAATGATAAGACAACCAGTGCTCCATTCAAGCAAAATAACTGTTCCACATGAAACAAAGACAACACTGGTGACAACACTGGTTTAGACATTGTTGTGGGATCATTGCAAATCTTTCTTTCAAAGGACTGTTTGCCTTTTGGACTGAAACTTAGTTCACAGTTTAACTGCACCAATGAATTTTTATAACAACAGAAAGGAGCTTTTAATTTGATCATATTTAATTGGCCTATGGCATAACAGGATTTAAGTATTTGTTCAGCAGTAACTTAAGCCTCATGAAGTCTTTAGAGGTGACAAGATACAATAATAACAGTAAGATAAAAGGTGTAATAAGACCACTGAACACAAATGACCTCATGGACAGTGATTAGATTGAAGAGCTATCAAGTAAAAGGTCTACCTACCTTCAGGCTGTCTGATATTTCTTTCAAATGAAATTGACAATTCTAAGAGGGGGAAAAAGAATCATTTATCTACACTAAAGTTACAGTAATGCTTTGTTAAATCCTGGATGAGTATTAACTCTTCAGGACTTCACTTCTGAAAGTCAAAAATTTTAGGATGGATTTAAGGATTTTAGGGATTTAATTTGTTTTTCTGTAGGTTGAACTTAACAAATACATAACCTACATATTCTTACTGGGTTTTCCTGTTTAGTTTGTTGTTGTTTTGGGGTTTTTTTGGGGGGGGTAGAGGGTGTCCTTATTTTAGTTGACTTCCCTCCCTGCCCAGACAATTTCAAAAAATTGTCTTCAAGTCCTGTTCATCTTTGACCACTAAGATCCGTACCTTTCTGCATAGCACTGCAGATGCGGGAAGGAGTTCAAGAAAACTTCTAGTCCAGAACACCTGAGCTAAGATGGGACAGAGTATAAGCAGTTGTTTATGAGGGATTTTTTTTTTTAATGTCTCATTGAAATACTACTCTGAAGGAGATGCCAAAACTAGGTGCTAGGTAACTTTACCTAGTATTCTGTTATTCTTAGAATAGAAATATTTTTCCAGTATCAAATCTAGATTTTTGCAAGAAAATATATTTCCCCTCAGTGCATTTCCAACTGAATGAAGAAAAGTCACAAGACTCCCACCATATCTGTCCTGCTGATTTCCTTGTTTTTGTTTTGTTTAAAAAAGACTACTAGCCTCTGATCCTAAACCGAGTAAATTCAGGGACTAAACTTTCTTAGTATATAATGTTTTCTAAAATGCCTACAATTCTCACTTGTTGTAGCTTTCTGAAAGCCTGGTTCCTCAACTGCATACAGAACCTGAAATGAGATCTTATAACTCCTTGATCAGTAGAGTAGAACAACCTGGTTTCTCATGTATAACTCACACATTAATACATACTGGATGAAATTTGTCTTTTTTTATACAGCATTACTATTGCCTTATATTCCCTTTGTGATTCAGTTCAACCCCTAAATCTTCTTCTGCTGTGCTTCTTAGATTGTCATCTTGCATTTATGCAGTGGATACTTTTTTCTTAGTTCAGCATCTTTGCACCTTTCATCATGGGAGAAATGAAGAAATCTGTTATGAATTCCCATACAGTCCTCCACCATATGCACAGTGCTTCCCACACTGGTGTTTCCAGCACAGTCAGTGTGTTTTCCATTACCCAAGAGTTAATGAATTGATTACAACCAGGCTAAGGAGAGACTATCTATTCCTAGGCCCTTCAGTTCTCATAAGGAACCAGATACCATTAGAATCTGAGTTTTTCAGTCAACTGTGATTTCTTGTATATCAGTGTTTCACAGACTTTTTACAGATGAAAACCCCTTTTATGGCTATCTATTGCCTGATGATCTTTCCCATAGCATCTGGGAATGGGGAAAAGCTAACTCACTTTAACCTTTGGTAGGAGCTTAGGTGTCCCAGAGCCGCGGAGTAAAAAGAGACAGGAAGAATTGATTCAGAGGTCTTAGCCTATGTCCACAGGCCAGTAACATCACATGAAACTCTCTTTCACCCCAGGTCATTCTTTCAAGCAACAAAGTAGAGGTTACCTTAAAATGGAGCTATTTCCATATTCAGCAAAAACTCTAGAAGTCCAGATTCGTTAATCCAAAATTAATCTAGATTAGCTTCACACGATGTGTTCTCTGTTTCCTATGGCAAACCACATCAACCAATGTCTTACCAGTGGAATTCTCTCAGGGAACTGAGAACCCTAGGTAATGCTGTTTTAGTGGAAGTCAACTGACAGCTTCTAGGTAGATCTGAAGACAATACAGAGGTAGGTGTTCCTGGGCTCCTGACTCTCCAGAGTTGGACCATCGGAAGAAAAAAAAAATGCTTAACAAACAGAATTAGCCAGGGAAGTTGCAGAGCGAGAGGAGATTGTTAGTGTCATAACTAGGTGATGAAGGCAGCTGAAAACAATTTGCAAATTTTTTTTCAAATATTTAGTGAATATATGCTTGCAGTCCCCATTTGTTTCCTTTCACTTCACGCTCTAGCGATCCCCCATTTACCTGTTGGGAAGGTTTACTGAAGAGGTGACGGTGCAGATATAATTTTTGAGTCAGCAAACAGAAACTTTAGTTCAGTCTATTCAAAACAGATAAAATATGACCAGTAAGTACAAAAAGAAATGGTTAAAAAAAAAAAAAAATAAAAAAGACAAGACTGTGGGACACAAACACCTTTGAAGGATCAATGAGGAATATATTCTGAAAGTCTCCTTCCACAAAGTACATATATGCAACCAAAATTCTTTAAACACATGTAATCTTCAGGATACAAAGATATTTGAATACCTTTTAGTAAAAGTATTGAAAGTCACCAGTAGGCTGAGATATATTCTTATAAAACATTTATAGGCAAGTTTGTGTATTAGAAAAGAATTTATGGCTTTTGTGACATATTGAAAGCAGAAGAAGACGCTATATTAGCAAGTAGGTAATTTTTTTTGTGAAGAGCTCCTCAGTTTAATTTGTATTATTTTTTTATTTCCTCTAATCTAAGCTCTTCTTTCCTGGAGGTGTAATTTTACTCCCTTACACAAGACAAAGCAAAGAAATACAACACCATTAAATACTTTCTATTTATATTACAGCTGGTGAATAGGTCATTAAATAATTTTCCATGATCTTTCCTAAGTAGTTTTTAAATATGTTTTTCAGAGATTTTCACAACTGAACACGCTTTGATCACCTAAGACTCAACATAGCAAAAGTATCTTATTTTGGAGGCTGAATCCCAACACTTTCTGAAACAGTGAACTAGATATAACTTTTTAGTCTTGTAATTCCTTGCTAGAAGATTTCTCTGCATTTCTCTCTTTCCTGTCAGAATGCAAATTTTACTTGGCTTCCATATCTAGATCTCAGTTTTGTAAATATTTACAACTCTACCTTTTGTACCATGAATGACCCTATTGAAATCAAAGGAACTGACTGCATCATTAAGTTGTGTGTAAGTATGTGGAAGACAGAGGGCAGACTCATCACTTTAATTAGCATTTCAAACACTTTAATCACCATTTGATTCATTTTTCAAATAATGTTGAATTGAATAAGTTATCCACCAAGTGAATGAACTATAACAACATAAGTACTGTTATACGAGGGACATAACCTACATTCTGATGAGATAAACTAAACTAGCATTTAATAACTTTTTACACCCATAATTAATCATAATGAAAAATGGGACAGTTACCTACCTAATTACCTAGATGTTTCATCAAATCAGGTAACTGGATAATTAGACTCCTAAATGCCGTCATGTATACCTTTAATTAATTGTTGTTAATTATTATTAAGTGTGGATTAGCTCTCACTGCACACTTTTACCTACACATTAGGAACTATTTTATGGTCATTATTTATTCTGCAACTGAGTTGGGTTATTCTGACTGCTTATATATTTAAAACATCTCATATCATTGAACTGGAATAATTTAAAAGCATTTTTAACATTCTTTGTTTCAGCTGTGCTTCAAAAACCTTGAAGTTCAACGAAACCTTGTCTTTCACCTCCTCATGCGAATGTGTTATTTCTCAGTGTATTAACCAACTTATGCTGATGTCAGTCATATTACCTTGCTAATTGCTTCATAGTTTTTAGGATTTGCCATCACATTGGAATAGACAAAAGAGGTGGATTTACTAAAAAAATCATGAGGTTTTAATTGCAGCAATTTCCCTGTCTTTTTCCTGATAGAAAGCTATAGCGGTTTATAATTTAACTTCTATTTTCCCCTCCCCTTTAAAAAAAAAAGGAGTGAATCTTCATTAATGTGAAACACAGTCTCTTACACTGTTGCTTTAAAACCTCTTTGACAGTTTACTTTGTTTTGAATATAGAGCATGATTTATAAACAATTTAAAGCTAGATTAGCTGTCTTTCTTGTGAATAAAGTGTAAGGAGTAACTGAGGCTTTTCCTAAGTGGAGATTACTTAATCTTTTGAGAATAATTTAAGGGGAAGAATATCCATTGCTTAATGTAATACTGTACACCAGTCTGTATCTAAATACCATGGTGACAGACTCATTAGAGTTACCAAAAGCAGATATGTATATCCATTCCAATATTTTATGTTGACCTTTTGGAAGCCTAATGAGGTGGAATGAAATGAACTCATACCTAAGTGGCAATGAATGGGGAAAAAAAAAAAAACAGTAAAGATAGTAAAGTAGCTACGTAGAAAAGAAATGAGGAAAGAGCAGAAGTAATAAGAAAGAGACTGGTGCAGTAAGCTTCAGTGGTTATTTTTAATGCCAGAGAAAATGGGGAAATTAAGGGGGAGGTCTTAAGAGACTGAGATAAAGCGCAGAGCAGAGAAAGGGGAAGGAGAAAAGAAGGGAAATGGCAGTTGGGAGGTCAAGTAGCAAAGAAACTATTGTACTTCCATAATAAGGGAACAGCAGAGAGTTCAGCAGTTAAGATAAAAGCAACCAGCAGATGATGATTCTATTTTTAAGATATTTAGAAAGTTGACTTTTTCAGATCTGTGCAGAAACTGAACACACTTGGAACTTCCCACAAAGGCACATTTTCAATATATTTCATTTTGGAATGCAATGTTTAGAAAAGCATCACAAAAAAGTTTGGAAAAATAACTTAATTCTTTTACTTGCAATTTGATGGGTTTTTTTCTCTTTTTTCTCGTTTTTAGTTTTTATAAAACTGCATTTTCACAATGAAAATAGTTCCATTATTTTTTTTCCAAATATCTGTAGGTGTTTTTTCACCAATAATGATAGAACCTCACTTGCCAAACTCTTATAGAAACAGAAATAGATGGAGGATTAAAAAGGTGTATACACACTCTAACTCTTGGGGTCGGGGGGAGGGTTAAAGCCTAAACCACTTTAAAAGTAGTTAATTACAGGAACCTTTGATGCTGATGGGGAGAAAATGGAGAGTGAAGAAGAAAAGGGAGATTTAGTTTCTCATAAACAATTAGTAAATGTTAGGACCAATTAGGATGGTAAAGGTAGGTTGTACACAGAATACATTTTTTAAAGGAAATCTATAGAATATGCATACAGGGTTTAGTGCAAAGATATGTAGACTAGCTCTGAACATGGTAACAGGCCTCCAAACAGGGTGCAGTAAAAGATTGTTCAAAGGGACCAGCTCAAATCCTACGAGAGGCTTGCATGGGCTTTTGTGGGGAGAGAGAGGGGGAGGGCAGTTGGCTAATTAACTGGGGCAAACTATTACTCAAAGGACACGAGTGTGGTCCTTAGCAGTTTTACTTAAAAAGTCAATATTGACAAGCCCTTGGAAAATTTGCATTATCCATCCAGTTTTACTTTAGAACAGTGTTTTGACTGGTTCCCGATTTTAGATGCTGGTGGGCTTTGTAACTGGCTGAAAAGAGATTCCTCTCTGAGGCTAGTTGAGCTACAGAACTGTCTGAAATGTTCAGAGGAAATTTTGGACTGCTGGTCCATACACCGGCTTTCTAAATCCTCTGGTTAGTTCTTCATTTGCTCCAAGTTTGGGTTATCTAAACAAGAAGAATAGGTCCAGCATAAATGAGATCAATTGATTCTTTCATGGCAGTAATTTTCTACACTGTCTCTAATTTCACTTTCTCAGTGAAATCAATTGAGAGAGACTACTTATTTTAACCTTTCATATGAGACAGATTGCACTTTTGCTCGTGGTTCACCTTCCATAATGGGCCATTCCACAAAGCTACACAGATTTGTGGATTATGCTTTAAACAGCTTGAGGCAACATTAAACTGTTGGTACCTCTCATGTATTGGTTTGTGTGACTGTCAGACACATTTGTTCTCATCTTCCAAAGCTCCTGAAATGGGTGTCTGATCCTCCTTACACTGATGTCTACGGAAGTCAGTGGTAGTATGCACGCGCAAAACTTGTGCAGAAATTATATCCTCAGTTTGATGAATACCTGCATTGTGAGCTAACAGACATGGTCTCTCAGCGGTACTGATAGTAGGCCTAACTTAAAAATTTCCATAGAGAAGTTTGCTGTCTGTAAAGAATGTTCTGTTGCAACTGAAGTATTCTACAAGAACCCATTCATTTTCTTCAATGCTTCCAAAGGAAATAAGTCAAGATAAATCACATTTGGTTCTCTCTTGATAGCTAAAACCAGTCACAATTTTCTAACTAAACACAGCTTTATCATTAAGAGCCAATGACTGAACCTGAAAAGTCTCTCGGGCAATATAATGCATATTAAGATGTTTCAGAGCACTGAAGTCAGGATCTAAAGGCATCGCACATCAGATCCCTCGCACATTCTAGTGATGGCAGCTCTGTCTTAGCTAAGACCTAATAACCTAGGTTTTGAACAGCCTACCTTGTAAGGCTACCCTGTAAGTCTACTCAGACTCCCTGCCATGAAGCCAGCAAATGAGCAACTGTTCTAATTAAAGATTGATTTCTGGATCCACCCCAGGTCCCCATAGCCTTCACAAGGCAGCCTGTCACATTTTTACATTCTGAGGTCCACAAGAATCCCAAGAACATAAAAATAAATTACTCCCATAACTCTTTCCACTCAGAATTGACTTTTCATGGTAAATTTTGAGACATCTGACTTAATTCTATTTGGCTCAAAATAAAATGTCAATCCTGCATATTAACCAATTAAAAGGAACAGAATTTTCACAATGTAAAATCATTATTGCTTAGAAATACATGAAATATAAAGGTGTGATATATTGCTAAAATATCAATCTTTTCACTTTCTTTAAATTTTAATATGGTTTTGACATAATGTAATGACTGAATAGCATTAAAACAAAAAAAAAGTGTTATGTTTCTGAGTATTTTTCTTTCTTTACCATTCTCATTGTAAAAGAAATGAGAGCTACTAATTTAGTTTTATTTTAATATTGTTTTATTCTGTTTTAGACCAAACTGATGGTCTTTTGAGCCAGGTTGCTATATCACTTTTCCTTTTGATGCATATTAACTTCTTGTTAAAGAATTTTGTAGTAGTTTTTTTAATGAAGTTCTGGGAAGGAATTTACAAATGTGTGCCCGTAAATCTTACTTGTTTTCTCCTTGTAGTTACTTGATCATATCCATTTAATGGTGCAGATATCTAATTGCTTTATGATTTAAAGTTTTCCCTGGTTTCTCTGAACACTGGTTGAGCTTCTCTAAGAGTTGGGATTGGACTGATAAACATACTAGATAAAGCATTTACTTGGCACCTAAATAAAAGGATAATGTCTCTATTATGAACACTAGAACTCTTATCTTGCTGCTTCAGTGAACTGGTATGCAAAATTTCTACCTGTAGAGATCTGAGCTCTAATTCAAAAATCGATTTAAGTACCTACCTAATTTTCAGCTTGTGAATAGTCCCACTGAGGTCCTAAAATTATCCACTGATTATTTTACAAATTAATTTATCTTGAGAATATATGATTTTGAATTCAGCGTGAAAAGTAGGGATTTTGCAATGAGATGAGAAGCAGAATGCAAAGTATGTATGGAAAACCTGAGGACAAAACAGAGCTCTCCAAGTTTAATTTATTCATCAAAATCCTGTGCTTATTCTCAACACAGGAAATGCATTCAGGTGAAATACACTTTGGCTTTAGGGTTTTGGGTGTGGATTTGGGTTCAGTTTTAAGTACTCCACCAGTCCTTCCTTTGTGACTACTCAATCTGCAAAAGGTTGCCATAGAGATTAGCAAGAAATGAGAATGTATAGCCTATAAGAGTGCCAGGCATAAAAAGTGTACTTTTAGACTTCATTAACTTTTTGTAGTTCTTTCCTTCACCACAATTTCTTCACCAAAGAAGGTTGACATATCCAAAAGAAACTTCCTAGCAAAAGAGCAAAAAGTAATCTAATATTTCTACATAACATTGGTAGGATAGGGTGTGTCCAGTTCTGTGGCTGTTTTAAGAAAATCCTGGAGAAAAGTCGAACACAGGCAATAAAAAAGATTCAAGACTACATTGTGAAGGGATAAATATATGAAGCTTACTGTAAAGAAGATTGAAGGGTGCTTTGCCTCTGGGCTTATGTTCTCATATCTAAATAGTTGGAACTTTTCACTTTTTTCAGGCAAAGGTATAACAATACACAAAGGTTGAAGTTATCTAACTGCTATGAAAAATTATGGCAAGGTGATTATATACCACTTTTGTTTTGACAGTGGTTCAAGATTAAGATCTTGATCTGTGATCAGCTACAGATGTTAGGACAGATGTGTCTTCTTGATTTGCAATTGACCAGATGGATTTTGCTGTATTTAATTTAAACTTCCCTAAAATTTCACAAATTGACTACAGGAGAGGGGACAAAATTATATCATATAACATTCCTTCCTTCAATTCTTGTTTGGTGAATCTTGCTGACAGTCAAACTGATCAGCTGATGAGAATCAAAAAGCAAACCCCACCTCTCCCTAACACCCTGGTTATACTGGCCAAAACCCCCAGACAACCAGGCCAAAAAAAAAAAAAAAATTATTTTTTTTCCTTCCTCTGCAGCATGGTTTGCCTTCTAGCATCATCTGGGCATATTTCACATAATCAGTCTTTTGCCATTACAGATGTCTGAGAAGTAGCTGCCACTTCAACTATATCCATGTGCCCGACATACATAGTTGCACAGTTTTATCTCCAAGACTAAAATGTTTTAGTTTCATTAAGGTTGTTGCATTTAAAATAGCAGTTTCTGGATTAACTTTACTATGTGATCTATCAATCCTCTCCAGTTGCCTGAAAATGGAATTTGAAGGAGCTGAAATTAATAAATACACCCTGTTTTGAAATGTGCTTTGAAAATCCCAGCATGCCAGAAGACGACATTTCCACTGTTGTCAATGATGGTTCCTTGTGTAACATTTAGATTGCACTTTTCTTATCCAAACTGTGAGAATGGACTCAATCTGTTTTCCAGATTAGAGTTTTCACTACATCTAAACCATTGTTTATTTCAGAGAATGAATAAACAGCTTAATACGTTCAAACACTTGTATTATTTGAAGTGTCTTTGTTGGAACAAGTGATTTTATGGATCTGTGTCGGATTGTTCAGTGCATTTATTCACAATCACTGTTTGCACTGCAAGGCAGCAAGAGAGCACATCTGGCTGTTTGCATTGTCCTGGATGCTGTACATGAGCTCTGGTGGAAGCCTTTGGAAGGAGGGGAAACTCTGCCTTTCCTTGCAGCTAAATCAGACAAGTTTGGAGGGAAATACTTCTGTAATTTGGGGTGGGACAAGTAGAAAAAGAAAATTAGAAAACCTGCTGAGAAAAGCAAAAAGCAGACACAGTTTCAGGCTTCAAAGGCAACAGAAAGAAATACTTTCTAGGGTGCCTGAGGATACCTGAGGATGAAGAGTTTCCTGGAACCAGTAAGGTTCACTCAGCTGCTGAAAGAAGGACCCATTCCGAAAAGATGTAGTGTGAGAAAAATGTTGCTTATTGTATTTCTACTTATATCTTGTTTCATTCTGAGGATTCTTTTTCCAATTTTGAAAAGTTTCTGGTTGTAGTTTCTGTTCTAATAAAAAAGCTAATCTCCAGAAGACAAAAGTCCCTTGGTGTTTTGAGATTCTCAAATGGGTAAAGGAAAAAGCAGGTTCACCTCAGAGCTCTGGTCAGCTCATGAGTCATCTCAGCCGTAAAACAAACACTAGCACCGGTTGACTTTAAATACACCAGAAGACTTTGTTCTCATTCAGACAGTATTTCACATTGGAAAATATTTTTAAAAACCCAAACCACAAGTATTTGCATGTTTAGTTTGGTTTAGTTTGTGCTGCTTGCAGGGGAGGAGGTAGAGGAGTTGGGAATAAAGGAGTGAAGTTGAGCCTGGGAAGAAGGGGGTGTGGGAGGGGAGCTGTTGTTTTAATTTGTATTTGTTTCTCACTATCCAAACCTATTTTTATTGGCAAGCAATTAAAACAATTTTCCCCAAATCAAGTCTGTTTTGCCCGTGGCGACTATTGGTAAGTGACCTCTCTGTCTTTATCTTGACCCACGAGCCTTTTAATCTTATTTTCTCCCCCTGTCCTGTTGAGGAGGGGGAGTGGAGAGCAGATCAGTGGGTGTCTGGCAGCTGACCAAGTTCAAGCCACCACATACCATGCAGTGATGTTAAGCTAAGTGTAAAATTTGAATTTTTTTCTTTAAAATTGTCTAAAATCACATAATGGCATAGATGAAAACTTAACTTCAGGGAAGATCTCAGAACCTGGGAAGGAAAATATAGTGTGACTGTAGAGTTATGAGACGGTATTTAGTGGCCCATTTGAATTAAAGGTCAAGTCCTATTTATAACTTCAGGTCTTTAATGTTGGAAGAGGTAAACTAATCAACACTGGACGAAAAGATTGTGGGGGAAAGAGGGAGGTGTGCATATCTTTCTATCAAGCTGCTAAGCAACAAGTGGTCTGAAACAGAACATCCAAGGCCATGTTATGCTTTAGTCAAAAGGTCTTAGGGGGTTTGTAATCTTTACAATAGTTGCTGGCATATTTGTCAAGAAGGGAATTGTAAATAAAGGAAGGAAAGAGGATTAAAGTAAAACTAGGTTCTGATAAAATTTTTTCCTTTGCAAAGCAGGCTACAGAGGGATAAGCTGTTTTCAGGACAAATGTTTCTGAGAAAAAAATAATTTCTTTCAAGTTTGTTATTGAAACAAAACAAATGCTTCCATTAAAATGTTTACCTCTTTTTGTTAAGGAAAGGGAAAAACCTTTCTGTCAGATGTCTCTCTCTCTCCTTTTTTTTTTTTATTTTTTGTTGTTGTTGCTGCTGCTGTTGTTGTACGTGAAGGGAGGTGGGATGAAGAGCTATGTTTACTGGTTTGTAGAAGACAAAAGGTAAGCAGGAAAGATTCACAGAAAGAATGAAGTTGCTTTTCCATGGCACAAACATGACAGAGTAGAACAAGGTTATTTTGGCTTTCAGCATTAATTTAAAGATATAGTCATGTGAACTTTATTTTATCTTGGACTAATACAACATGAAGTAGGAAGCCGATCCAGCAAACTACTTAGTGATAATAAGTGGAAATAGCTAATTGTGTATTTGATTTAGGCAATATCTAACTTCTCTCCTCTCAAAACCCCCAAATTAATGCTCTCATAGGTTTTTGTTATTTAAATGCTTATTTTTACCAAGTTTATGACTGTCCCTTTAATCACTGCCTACTTGTCTCTTTTTTTTCCAAAAAAATTAATTATTTGTGTACTGAAATTTCTATCACACAACATGAAATCTCAGGACCGTGGAGAGTCATCACACGCTGTACAGTGCTCTACAATACTCCGCTGCCAGTGAAGGATCATCATCTTTTTGCAGCATTGCAGTTAATCAAAGACTAAGTGATCTGCTCAAGAGAAGACCCATAGCCAAGAGTTAGCCATGTGCCTGACTGTAAATAGTGTCTTTCAGCTATTTGACCCTCTGGAGGGGAAAGTCTATCTCTTTTTTTCTTTTCTTTCTTTTCTTTGAGGTGGAATAATCTGTTACCAGAACATGGAACATGAATTGCACCTTTTACAAGTCCATGAGAAAAATTCTCTTGAGTCTCAAAATCAAACTGGCAATGAGAATGTTTTGCCTTTGTCTGGCATCTTGGTGCTTCGTATATTCATCTGCAAAGTGGAGCAATAGGAGCTAATCTCTCTTCCAATTAATATTTCAATCTAGAAAGTGGAACAGGGCCAACAAGAGATACTGAAAATTCTGATTCCAGAGTATCCTGTAAATCTTCCAGGTCAAACAATCTCTTCAGAATAAGAAAATGTAGTTTGAAAATCATCTCAGACTCAGGCTGTAGTTTCATGTATCTTTAGTTGTGATTGCCACCAAAAAAAGAAATCTATCCTTTTGGTTGCTTGTACTCATCCCTGTACTGTGTGCGCACAACCACTAAGAAAGACAACCGAAACATTTTCTTCCTATCTTTCACCTTCTCTCTCTCCACACAAAAAACTACCAGATCTATTTTATTGGGAAATTGTTGTGTTTTTTTTTCTTTTGTCATTACAATTTCTAACATAAAGTCATTTAATTTCAAGTCATAAAGTTTTTTCCTTACAAAATTGAAATGTTATTTCAATATATATATTTATAGTCTAGTTATGAATATGTCTAGGTACATGTACAAGACTGTGGTTGTGCACTTGAGTGCACAGCCACACATAAATATATGTATTTTAGAACTGCAGTTAATCAAAGAGAATCATAGAATATGTATTTTATTAATTGCATTTCTTGTTTACATCCTTGTCAAAATAGGTATGTATTTTCCATTTCATTTTTTCTCTTTGAGAGCTTAAGCAATGAATGAAAGGGGAAATAACTTCATGCTCCTTTTAGATGAGTCACTGCACCATTTTTGTAGGGCAATATTAGTAACTAGGATGCTAAAAAGCACTCTAAGCCTTCATAACTGTGAAGCATACATCTCACATGCACCTTAAATGTAAGATCTGTGTTTGGATCTTTCAAAAAATTCCACTTGGAGGAAAAAAATGGGTTCTATTAAACCTGCTACTAAGAGACAGCTCTCTCAGCTTTTTGAAAGTTTTACCCAGGTATTTTCTAAACTGTGGTCACTTACCTGAAGTCTGGGAACTCTCTGGTTTTAAAATATTTTGATGTTACAAATGTACGTATTTCCAAGCGTATTTTCAAAATACCCTGCAATTGATCTTTTCAAGTCTTTTGTGAGCTATCCAAACCTAAAAGTGTCATTAATGTTCCTTATTGGATGTAAGGAAAAATTTCTTTACTGAAAGAGTAGTTAAACATTGGAACAGGCTGCCCAGGGAAGTGGTTGAGTCACCATCCCTGGAAGTATTTAAAAAACGGGTAGATGAGGCGCTTAGGGACATGGTTTAGTGGGCATGGTGTTGTTGAGTTGACGGTTGGACTCGATGATCTTGGAGGTCTCTTCCAACCTTAATGATTCTATGATTCTATGATTCTATGATTGTTACTATCATGTTGTCGTGGTTTAACCCCAGTTGGCAACTGAGCACCACGCAGCCGCTCGCTCACTCCCCCTCAGTGGGATGGGGGAGAGAATCGGAAAGGTAAAAGTGAGAAAACTCGTGGGTTGAGATAAAAACAGTTTAATAGGTAGAGCAAAAGTCGTGCACACAAGCAAAGCAAAACAAAGGAATTAATTC
>NW_008825075.1:2727469-2736616 GCF_000699105.1 Pygoscelis adeliae | reverse complement strand
AGCATGGGAAGTTGGAAAGTCCTTGACTAGTGTAAGCACTACCTAGCAACAACTAAAAACATTGATGTGTTATCAACATTGTTCTCACCCTAAATCCAAAACACAGCACTGTACCAGCCTCTAGGAAGGAAATTAACTCTATCCCTGCCAAAACCAGGACACATGTCAATTCCATATTATTTTTCTTAAAAGTTTCTTCTATTTTACTTTTTGTTTGTGATAATTCTGATCATTTTCTTCTCTAGCAGTGTCAAATTGAGAACATTAGGAACACTAATCTCATTCACACAAGGGGATGGATTGACAACAGCACACTCTTGAAGTAGTTGAAATATATCCCATCCTCTCAGCAGGCAGGAAAAGACTCAAGCAGCAGTCAACAGAAACAGAAGTAAGAATCCATTAAAAAAAAAAAAAAAAGAGGAAAAGAGAAGAGAAAA
The DNA here is from genome assembly GCF_000699105.1 of Pygoscelis adeliae. Classification (NCBI taxonomy): domain Eukaryota; kingdom Metazoa; phylum Chordata; class Aves; order Sphenisciformes; family Spheniscidae; genus Pygoscelis; species Pygoscelis adeliae. The sequence continues at coordinate 2,736,176 of NW_008825075.1, read as the reverse complement.
AATAATCTTAACTCTATTATTTTCTCAGGTATTTCTGGATTTCAGGAAATTTATCAATGGTAGTCTAAATAATAACTATGCTCTCTATAAGAAGGAAGATAATAATTTTCTAAATATTCCTTCAGAAAGTACCCCAAACTATGGTGATTTGTACTTTACATTCCTTTAAATACAGGCAAAACTTAGGGCTTGGTTTCATAAGTGCTCATTTACATAGGTAGATCTCAGTGAATGATTCATGAGAATAGGCTTTGGTGGGAGTGTTAAAGAGAGAACTTTGCAAAGCAGGCCCTTTTTTTTTTGTGCAGACAAACCTGTTTAAATTAAAATCTGTGCTTATGTTTGCATCCATCTGGATACTCTCTTTTCTGAGCCAATTTTTCTAATTCTAAAGGCAGTTTGGCACAAATATCAGTTTTAAATAACTAACTACTTTCAAATACTATTAGCTGACTATGAAGGAAGAAACCTGAACTTAAAACTTCTCTAGTTTGCATAAGTTGTAAAAGTTAATTTATTATTTGGAGACATAATACAGTTGGTATAATAACTGTTTATTGTTCCTACCCATAATGTATTTAACATTAGAGTTGATCTTATGGCTGTGATATTCTTCTATGGCTGACTGAATATGAGCCTGAGAAGAAAACCTGTAAAACTGCTCCTGAAGTCTGTACATTTACGAAACAAGGTTCAGAAAGTTCTGAAAGCCTTATTCTCTTCTCATGTTTACATAGCAGTTTGTACATACAGTGAGGCTAATAGGTTATAAAAGTGAAAGAAGAAAAATTCCTTGGGGAACTGGCATATCTATACATCTACCTATAGAATCTGAAGTAATCTATAGCTAATGCATTTTCTGAAAATGATCAGATAAACCTAAGGGGTTTACAGTGCTTTTCACAGTTAAGCATTTGTGACTTGTAATACAGTAGATTACTCTTTCAAAGTAACTATAGCCATCCTACTGAGTGGGTAATCAAATAGTTCCTTCTCAACTTTCTTATTCTGAATTTCATATAAATTTTTAATTAATGCCTTGCAATACTTCAGCTTTTATGCAATTACATGATAAATTATTCAATTTTTGATGTTATGTTTTAGCCAGATGTTAAATCAAAGAAGTTAATGATTAAACATATTTTAATAGATTTGCCACTGTAGCTTTTACTCACTTTAAAAATAGGTTTTGGTTGAATTTTGGTGCTCATGAAAGTGAAAGGCTAAGGACCATTTTTTCAAAAGGCTCTTTGCTGAGTCTCTGACTAATTACACAGTTCTGTAGACACTATGAATTATATTCCATAAACAAAAACTTAGATTAAAAGGCATTAAGTGGCATTAAGCATGACCCACCCCCCCCAGCCTAAAAGACTTAAGAAATAACAAAGTATAACACACTTCTTAACCTCAGCCTGACAGTCACATGATTTCCAGAGTCAGACTCCACACTTTAAAAGGGGCATTTCTTCTGATTCTAAAAGATTAATAAACATGCTAAAATTACTCACCATTAAAGTGTAAAGCAAATCTTTACCCACTGTTTTTCTGTGAGCATTATTCCATTCAAGGGCTGTTACAACTCAGTATCATTCCATATTTTCTCTGCAGAACTTCTCCTTGGACAGTGGTATGACTGTAAGAAAATAGTAGGATAGGATGTAGGAGAACTATTTCACCAGTTTCACTTCAGATTCCTGCTCTGGCTGGCTGGGTCCAGCATATTTGTGTTGCTGAGGAAGTGCAAAACCACCAAAACAGGAGGAAAAGATACAACTCACTTGCAGTTGCTTCTTCTAAGGAGAAGATCTTCAGTGATATACTTTTACTTACCTTTGTGCGATAACTTCTGATTTTGTGCTTGTGTGCAAATAATGGGAGAATATGACCCAGTGTTGTACTTAAAGAATGTTGATAGGAAGAGTCAAGACATACAAGCACAATGGACATAGAATCATAGAATAGTTTGGGTTGGAAGGGACCTCTAAAGGTCATCTAGTCCAACCCCCCTGCCATGGGCAGGGACATCTTCAACTAGATCAGGTTGCTCAGAGCCCCGTCCAACCTGACCTTGAATGTTTCCAGGGATGGGGCATCCACCACCTCTCTGGGCAACCTGTTCCAGACATACACAATGGAAATTAAACTGTGACAGTATACAGCCATCTACATTCAATGCCATCGACTGCTAGAACTCAGTTCTTCAACCAGCATCACCTTTGACTTCTATTTGGTACTAAATTTGGGAAAATGCGGGTGGAGAGCAACTGACCCTAGCATTTATGCCTTAAGTTATTGGTATACTGCCAGCTCTGCCCAGCGGAGCTGGCTGGGTCCCTCTCTTACCTGCTCACAGCTTCCCATAACACTTGTACAGCACAGGCAAAAGAGCTCTTTGCTGTTCTGCTGTATGTGTTACTCCAGACACTCTGGCATATATACAAAATCATTCTGCCAGTGGTTTATGAGTCTGTAATTCCCTCTCTATGCATCCAGGAAAGCTGGATTCAAACTACCTACAATAGCATTAAAATTCAACATAGACTGGCACAGTTTTAGAAATAATCCTCAAAATAATGGCCTCCTCTAGCAAAGAAATAATGAAAAACAATAAGTTAGCATTTCTTTATCCCATGTGATGTAAACTGAGTTTAGGGGGATAGAAAAGGGGGCAGTGCAACCTACAAGAATAGTTAGACCTTGCACTAGCCATATCAAAGTACCTGTATCACAAAGAAAATCTTATAAAGTACTATAAAGCTTACAAGCAATTTTATTTAAAGACCAAGTAGAAATCTACCAGCAAACACAAAGGCTTGTTCCTAGATATAGGCACATGCTGAGTTTTTGATGTAATTTTTTCCCCTTGTCTCCAGAATGGTTTTTTTGGCATGTACCTTCATTACTCTCCACAAGTGCATGTAATTTCTAAGTACCTTCACCTTAAAATAGGAAGCCCATGTGGAAGGACAACATTTCCACACTTAAAAGTAATACACAGGATGTTAAGTTATGTGAGAGGAAAACACTGCTATTTTCAGTCTGAAGACTGTTTATAGTTCCTTCCATCCGTATTCCTGATACAAAATAAGTACTATTGCTCCCAAAGTTTCTCACAAACAAAAAAAGAAACCTTTACACTGGTAGCATAGAAATATAAAATCTCCACAAAACATTCAGTTTTGTTTTCAAGCATACAAACACCTTTGGTTTTGTATCATGAAACTATCTGACATCTTTATTTTAAATATTATGATCAGAGGGGAGGGAAACAAAAAATTCAGAAGTGACCACCCATGACATTGGTTAGACTACAAACTCAGTTGTAGATACAAATATTGCAACTTTCTCTCTAAATAAATGACTCCAAAATTCCTAGCAATCACAATCTGAATCATTTTACCCAGTGTGGGTTATAATACAAACGTTATGTTGATGCGATGCTATAATATGCTGATCCAACCATTTATGGCCTGTGCCTGCCATTTCTGAGAACAGGGGATGTTTAACGTTTACATTTGACTTTGCAGAAAATGTGTTTGGGTTTGTGTGTGTGTGTGTGTATTTATATACATAAGCATGCCTGAATTGTTTTTTACTTACGTACCTTGGGTAGGTCATCCTTCACATCTATCAGTGAAAGGCATTCTGATTTAGCTGGCAAACATGAAATGAGAATAATGTTATATCTGATTTCCCATCTTATTCTGTAAGACTAGGCTGCGCAGAATATAAAATAGAAAAAAAAAGGAATGACGAATGGAAAATGTGGAACATCATTTCATAAACTGATATTTTTTTAGTAGTTCTATCAGCATGCATTTTTGTTCCCAACTAATGATATTGCTCCAAAGTTGACCAGGCAGAGGAAAAAGGCACTAACAGAATTCTACAGAAATGATAATCGTCTCATAATCTGATGATGAATATTTGCTTGTACTGGTAACTAGGTACCACAGATTTGAGAAGTCAGAGACATTTTAATACATGATTTCCTGATTTTTGAGGATAATTTAAAGGAAACACTGTAAGTTCAACTCTCCTAACTTCTGCTCATCTTTTAATGCTTTTTTATATATATATATGTATACACATACAAGTAATATATTACTTCCTAAAGCACCATTTTTTCAAAGATCATCTATTATCTTACAGTTATTAATGTAGTTTCAAAGTATCCCTTCTTATATACATTTTGTAATAAGAAACAATTTTTTTTTTCATTTTCCCAAGACATCACACAATAACCTTTACTATTTTTTTCTGAGCAGTTTCCTGACTGAAGAACTTCTATAAAATGAGAATTTTCACACTCTGAATAATCAAAAAGCAAAAAATTGCAAGTTTGGCAGCAAGTTATTTTCATTTGAAGCAAAACTCAGCCTACACAAATTCACACCTGTAATACACATTGCCTGAAATAGTAAAAAATAAATGTACAGTAACTGGATAAAGTGATTTAGCTTTCCATGTTGTATTTTTGAAATATTGTTATTCATCACCGGAAAGCAGATGTCTTTGAACAGAAGACAGAAAAAGTATAATAGCCCATGTGCATATGTATGCTTATTTTGCACTTGATTTTAATATCACTATTGAAGTTAGACCTATAATGAGATTAAAGCAGAAAAAATGTTATTAAGAATATTTATTGAAAAAATATTTTGTATAATTTGTGCAAAAAAAACTTGGTTTCCCTGATTCTAAAACAGAAATAAAATACTCTTCATTTTGTGTGACATTATCAATACAACATAAAATGAAATGTTGATAACATTACACATATATTTAATGTACTGATAAATCTAGAAACTGAAACATTTCAACCAGGAAAACAAATCAGAAATGAATTCTTTGATATTCTGATGAAATTTAGCACTTCGATGATTTCTTGAAAGTTTGATTTTTTGATTGTTTATATTCCTCAGCAGCAGCAAATGAAATTTTATTGCATAGAGTAATGTCATTTGGTGTTGTGTTCTTGAATCTGTGTGCAGTCTCAGGGCAATTGTTCTCTGGGAGGCAGCCCTTCAGGCTATCTGAAAATGCAGATTACATTTTCCCCAGAATAGCAAAAGGTTGCTGTAAATCACACTGCATATCTCACCAGATCCTGAGCCTGGAAGTAGGTTGGAACAAAGAAAAATCTCTTTAATTGCATTCCATATAAATGAGTTCAATCATAGTAATGAGGATCACCTTCCATCTATAGCAGAATGACAACACAACATGAAATGGTGAGAGAGCATAGGAAATGGTCTGGAAACGAAAATCAAATAATTTTGGATGAATAAGCAAATTACTATTATAGCTAACATTCACTTTCATAACTACTGGCATATTAACAAAGTTATTGACTGGATACTTAAATTTATCCAGGTGACCTTTCCAGAACAAATACAATAACTTTAGGATAAGACCATTATTTTAATATTTTCTTTAAAATCACCCTGAGGGGTGGAGAGTACTGTAAATTTTTTATTTAGTGAGCCAAAATTAATTCTATTGAAATCCTCTATGAAGTATGCAGTTTTGAAATGATTTCTCTTTGGACAAGAATAAAATTTCTCCATGAAAGTCAAATACCATTGCTGCTTCATATAGATTTTCTATTGAACTTCGAGAATGTAAGGACTCTTCACCTCAATATCCTTTCTCTGGGCAGTTCTATTTTTATTCTTCTGCAGGGTTCATACCAGAGAATATAAACACACGCTGTAGGAGGTGACCCTGAATTTGCTCACAAAACAAAGACCCAAAATTCTGCATTTTTGTAAACTGAGAATTTCATACTTTTCTTCTTCAGTATGAGACCCTGTTGTTGCTGCTGGGAATCAAACTTCCCACTCAAAAGAAGAGTGGAGAAGCTACCAAAGGCTGTGGCAAGACTGAACATGAAAGCAAAAGATTTAGAGAATTAATCAACAGGAAACTGTGCAATACTCCATCCCTAAAGAAAAGGCAGGATATAATCCTGCTGTCTTTATTGTGAAGCTCCAAACATCTCTCTCAGTGGGCTGAAACATTGTTTATTTTTTGATTCGATCTACCTTTTCCACCCACAGTTATCTGCTGGCAGGTAGCATGGAGCGTATTTAAACCCTTCAGATCTCTGTTTACAAATGAACAGAAGTTTCTTGGATTGAAATAAACACTAATAAACCTTCTTTTGGAATTAAGGACCATCTCAGAGGAAAGCATTGACAAAGGAGCTGGAAATTACTAGCAGGCGCTTTTTTTGTGCCCATAATTTTCATGCAAACTGGTGGGCAATTCTAACAGATGTACATTTATACTCATGGGTTTTGCTTCCAGAATGCCATGTGCTCGGGACCATACTAGTGCGCAGGCTCAATCACAACTTATTTGAACTTTGAAGGAACTTTTTTTCTGCCAGTAGAACTGATGCATCTCTTGGCTAAGCTCTACTTGCAACAAAGAAGGAGGATGTTCAAAACTGAATCAGAATGAGTGTGCCACGGTAACATATTCAGCAGGGCCCCTCCTAAACATATACTCAAAAATAATCGTTACTAAAGGATTAAATTAAGTGGGCTAGACATATGCAGTTCAAGTTAGCAATGTTTTTTTGTTTGTTTGTGGTTTTTTTTTAATAAAGATAGGTTCTTTTCCCAAAGATTCAAAAGGCAGAAGGTTTTTTTTTCCATATAAAATAGAGACTTAAAAAATGCTATCTATACAGTTTTTCTAGAAACCTTAATTCTGTTGTCACTGTGATATGAATGAAATAATGCTATTTGGAAAAAAGGTAGAATGAGTGTTTCAAGTTGATCATCTTGAAAACTGACGAATGAGAGAAAACACTGTAATAATCAACTGCAAATTTGCCATAGCCTTGCATATATAGAGTCTTTCAAAGTAACTTTTTTGCATGGTCAACCCACAGCTTGTATTTTTTTTTTTAACTTGGGAAACACAGTTGTACTAGTACTAATACAACTTACTGTGCATTAATAGTGGAGGAGTTCAGCACAGAAGGTTGTAACTGGAGCAACAAATCTAAATACCTTTGTTAGCCAGCCATAGCAGATGGGGAGGTAAACGTATTTTCAGAAGGGAGGTACTGGTACACTATGTTTTGCATATGTCCTGGTTTCAGCAGGGATAGAGTTAATTTCCTTCCTAGGAGCTGGTACAGTGCTGTGTTTTGGATTTAGGATGAGAATAATGTTGATAACACACCGATGTTTCAGTTGTTGCTAGGTAGTGCTTACACTAGCCAAGGACATTATTGTTTCCCATGCTCTACCGACTGAGAAGGCTGCAGGTGCACAAGAAGCTGGGAGGGGGCACAGCCAAACTGGCCAAAGAAACATTCCATACCATGTGACGTCATGCTCAGTACATAAACTGGGGAAAGGCCAGGGGGGCTGCTGCTCGGGGGCTGGCTGGGCATCGGTCGGCGGGTGGTGAGCAATTGCACTGTGCATCACTTGCTTTGTGTATTATCATTATTATTATTATTATTATTATTTTATTTCAATTATTAAACTGTTTTTATCTCAACCCATGAATTTTTCTCACTTGTGCTCTTCCAATTCTCTCCCCCATCCCACCGGGTTGGGGGGAGTGAGAGAGCAGCTGAGTACTGCTCAGCTGCCGACTGAGGTTAAACCACAACAGCATAGGGAAACTCATGAGTCCCTTCCTCCATGTGGAATATCTAGAGTGTTCTCAAAGTAGGGCATTGGCTACCTTGATTTCAGCAGAATTACTTTGATATCTCTTTGACCAAAAAAAAAAAAAAAAAAAAAAAAATTAAAAAGAAAGAAAGAAAAGCCAGAGAACATGGGATTAATTAGGAAGATTATGGCCACTCTCCTATAATCACAATGCAGCTTCTTTATCAGGGAAAAGTCTAGACTATCTTCACGATACTGTCTACTTTGCAGATAATTTCAGACATAGAGTATCTGGTAAGACAGCAAATGGTACACCATTGTATTTCTGAACATTGCTATTATAAACTGATCTTGCATTTAGATACTACTCATCTTGTAAGAGAGGAATTCATACAGTTCCTTGTTTAAACTCCACCTCTACCCAGAACAACAGATCCATGTACTGTATGATGTCATACATTCTTAGTCGGAAATTTTATTTAGCTATCGTGATTTTAGAGTTGTATAGAACAAAGAATAAGGCTGTAACACTACAATATCAAACACCGCGTGCTGCATACTATATAAACATTAACTTTAAACATACTGTACAGCTAAGACCTTCACAAATAGTCTTATTTTTACCACTTTTTAAAGAAATCACAACTTTAGGAAGAAAATTGCATATAAATGGCTGTCGTGGTTTAACCTCAGTCGGCAACTGAGCACCACACAGCTGCTCGCTCACTCCCACCCCCCATGGTGGGATGAGGGAGAGAACTGGAAGAGTAAAACTGAGAAAACTCATGGGTTAGAGATAAAAAAGTTTAATAATTGAAATAGAATACAATAATAATAATAATAATAACAACAACAACAACAATAATATACAAAGCAAGTAATGCACAGTGCAATTGCTCACCACCCGCCAACCGATGCCCAGCCAGTCCCTGAGCAGCGGCCACCCCTGGCCAGCTTTCCCCCAGTTTATATACTGAGCATGACGTCACATGGTATGGAATATTCCTTTGGCTAGTTTGAATCAGCTGTCCTGGCTGTGCCCCCTCCCAGCTTCTTGTGCACCT
>NW_008825075.1:2687699-2724195 GCF_000699105.1 Pygoscelis adeliae | reverse complement strand
TGTTCAATTTTGGGCCCCTCACTACAAGAAGGATGTTGAGATGTTGGAGCGTGTCCAGAGAAGGGCAACAAAGCTGGTGAAGGGTCTGAAGAACAAGTCTTATGAGGAGCAGCTGAGGGAACTGGGACTGTTTAGTCTGGGGAAGAGGAGGCTGAGGGGAGACCTTATTGCGCTCTACAACTACCTGAAAGGAGGTTGTAGCGAGGTGGGTGTTGGTCTCTTCTCCCAAGTAACTGGCGAAAGGACGAGAGTAAATGGCCTCAAGTTGCATCAGGGGAGGTATAGATTGGATGTGAGGAAAAATTTCTTTACTGCAAGAGTGGTTAAACATTGGAACAGGCTGCCCAGGGAAGTGGTTGAGTCCCCATCTCTGGAAGTATTTAAAAGATGGGTAGATGAGGCGCTTAGGGACATGGTTTAGTGGGCATGGTGGTGTTGGGCTGATGGTTGGACTCGATGATCTTAGAGGTATTTTCCAACCTTAATGATTCTATGATTCTACGATTCTAGTTGAAGATGTCCCTGCCCACAGCAGGGGGGTTGGACTAGATGACCTTTAGAGGTCCCTTCCAACCCAAACTATTCTATGATTCTATGATTCTAATTTATATTTTTATTTTCTCATATGCTAACAAAACATGAAATCCTCTTGGCCTATAGAGACAAGACTTGTTTAATAAGAGCTCTATACTGACATCTTTACTGATTGAAATCTATCTTTTCCTTGACTATTTTGAAATTATTTGAGAAGTTAAAATGAATAAAGGTAAGAAAATGTCCTTCAATGTGAAATTGTTAGGGCACATTTTTTATGTTCATATAATGGAATTTGCATTTAAATGCAGGTCTAGAAGTGCATGCTCTGACTGGGCATATACCACTCTACGAGGGGCTAACATATATGGTTTCTATGATGCACATGTTGCTCTACAAATAATTACTCTATCTAAGGCCATTAAAAAAAAACTCAATTTAAGGCTCAGCTAAAACAACTCTGGTTTTTCACTCAACATTGCAAAATTTCACTCTTGGATGTACTGGAGCAATGTAACAGGATTATTAGAAATTTGTGGAGAAGTGAGGGAGAGAGGGATTGGATTCATTTTTGAAGCAAATCATTATTGTCTCAGGATAATTTAACAGAAGTTATGATACTTTAAATCATATCTACTTTAAAGATAATTGTGTTTATAAATGACAAGTGAGAACTGGAAACATATTACATCTGAAAAGAGAACTCCCCATTGCATTTTAGCCATACATACTTAAAAAAGACTCATTTATGGTGCTACAAGCATAATAAACAACACAGTTCCATTGAGAAATCTGCGCACATCCAAAACCAATTCTTAACGTCATCAGGTTAAAATATCCAAGCTTTGGTCTCCAAGAAGAGAAGCTTTTCGTTAATCTTTATGAAGATTGGATTCACCGGTATTTTAAAAAATGTATCATCTTTTAATTTATCATCTTTGTTTTTGGAAGCTCAGAAAGTAAAGAAGAATCTTAATCAAAATCTGAAAAAACATGTTTCTTGTCTACATAAATAATATGAAGCTTCACAAGATAACATATTGCCAACTTAGGCCCATTTTATCAACAACATCTTCTAAGGATCTAGCATCTGATCCAAAGCATATTAATGTTAATTAGAGTCTTTCTGTTGACTTTGGCTGACTTGGATTTGATATATGTCTCTATTTATGAATTCATAAGAACTGAAAAAAAATTATATTCTAACTCTCCCATGCTTTGCTTTTAACATCCTATTTTTCCTCCAGGATTGCCATTAATCAATAGCTGAGCATAAAGTGTCTTTTCCATGTTTGGAAATTCTTTTGACCTTCAAAAGGTTCCATGAGGGTAAAAAGTCAAAATCTAGACAATCTATAAAAATTAATACCTCAGATCATTCAAACAACTTTTAGATCTTCCAAACATTTCATTTCAGTATTAATAGTTTTCATTCTACAACAGTTAGCTAAAAATTCTCAAGACGTTGTGCTCAGGTAAAATAATTTCTTATTTTGAAATGTAAAAATGTAATGGTTTGATAATTTCTCTAAGAAATTTTCTCTAAGACAAAGTAAAACATGAGTTTTGTCGATTGATCCTTTTCTGTTTTCAGTTTTCATAAATCAATTTTGTCCAGAGAGAAAGCTTACATAAAAATTCATAACTACTCCTTATTAGAAACTCAGTGGTTGTAACACTGCAAAACTGCATTGAATTCAGTAAAGCAAAACCCTTCACTGAGACTGAGACTTTGAGGTGTTATATATCTCCCATTGCTTCCTTCTACAACAGAATGATGGACAAGTAGAAAAAGTTTGTGTATTACGTTGTAAAATGTAGTCTTTCCATCTATTTTTAATTATTTAAATTTTCTTTTTTAAGGGAAAGAAATCACGTTTTCCTTTTCATTTGCTTTTTTTCTTAAGAGTTCTGCTGATGTTCTAGCTGTTCCTTTTAATCCTGCCAGAAATAACAACAGATAAATTTTGCCCATGAAGTCCAGTAATTTAAAAAAATCCAAGTTACTGAAAAAATCTTCAAAGAATAGCTGGAATGATTAAAAAAAACAGCAGCCCTTCCTTAAAAAAAAAAAAAAAAAAGAAAAAAAAAGAAAAAAGTCCACCTGTACTTTAAAATGGCTCAGCGTTCCCTGAGGCTACAAATCTTCAGCGGTGAAGTGGCATCTGGATTTCTGTGGCTAAGCATACGTGCAGTCACATATATTACAATAGGGATACTGAATTGTTAAACCCCAGCAGATTTCTTAAACCAGCCTTTTTTTTTCCCCACTTCTGTCATGTTCAGAGACTGAACCAGAAGATGAAGGTGACTGGGAACCACACCATACACCTTGCACAAGAGAGAAGAGCAAGAAGCAGGGTCACAGGCACTAGTCCGATGCCTGTTCTTTGAGTCACAGGTTTGAATGCCAGCCTGTCCTCGCTCAGAAAGCATCCCAAACACTAACTGGAGGAGGAACTAGAACTCAGGGCTCTGAGGTGAGCAGTCACTTACTCTGCAGTTTAGTCTCTCTGGCTCATTCAATTAATATTTGGAAAATTTTATATAACAGAAACACATTTTCAGAAAGAGGTAAAAGAAATCCATTCCAGAACTGGTAATACTTAAGGCATGCTATCTGAAGATGGAAAGTCAGGGTTCAAATCTGTCAGATTATGTAATAAACAGAGCATACCCACAGAGGAGCACAGGGAGACAACAGCAGCCGGGGAAGCCCAAATAACACCCTGCCTTGGCTGGTCCCAGGCCCATCCCAGAAGCCAGCAGCCCATCAAAGGCCCATCTCTACAAGATCAGAGGAGTACAGAGACACAAATGCAGGCAGGAACCCACATTGAGACCTCAGAGTAAGGGACACCATTTCCAGGCCTCTCCCAGGGCAGTTACGGGAGACCCTTAGTCACAGTGTATGGAAACCCATCACCATGACTCAATCGTGGAGCATACTGCCAACGGAGCGGGGGTTGCTGCCTAGGATTGGAGGACACATTACGGGGTGCTGGAAAGAGCATTTGGGGATCACACAATTTATTATGGGATGTTTATTGGAGGAGCCAAAGGTGGGGAAAAGGAGGGATCAAAGTGATTTGGGGATGAAAAAGTATGGGAAAATAGAGGGATGAAAGGGGCCAGTCACATGTAAACAGCTGGCAGGTCATTAAAGTTGACTGGTCATGCCCTGCACGTGGTCAATGCAGTCTGTCCTACCCTCTTATAAAACTGCTCTTCTAACTCTTTTCCTGGACGAGGGACTCTCTATCTGTGTGCATGGGGGGGTATGGGCGTGTCCGTGCCAGCAAGTGGTGTGGGACCAGGGGCCAAGAGGCCTGTGCATCTGTGGTACCAGCACTGGGAGTGAGTGTGGGTGTGTGCATGTGCATGTGACTGCTGACAAAATCCAGCTGGACCAGCTGGTGGGTAAGTGAAGAGGTGGCCTGGGAGGCCACTGATAAACACTAAGTTTATGATGAGCCAGCAATGTGCTCTTGCAAAGAAGGCAAATGGCATCCTGGGCTGTGTTAGGCAAAGTATTGCCAGCAGGTCAAGAGAGGGCATCCTTCCCCTCTACTCAATGCTGGTCAGGCCACACCTGTAGTACTGTGTCCAGTTTAGGGCTCCCCAGTATGAGAGAGACATAGACATGGAGATAGTCTAGTGAAGAGCGACAAAGATGTCGAAGGGACTGAAGCATCTCTCCTATGAGGAAAGGCTGAGAGAGCTGGGAATGCTTAGCCTGGAGAAGGCTCAGTGGGGAATCTTATCAATGTATATAAAGGGCGCAAAGAGGATGGAGCCAGGGCCTTTTCAGTGGTGCCCAGTAACAGGACCACAGGTAATAGGCACAAACTGAAACACAGCGGTTGCCATCTGAACATCAGGAAACACTTTTTCACTGTGAGGGTGACTGAGCACTGGCACAGGTTGCCTACAGAGGCTGTGGAGTCTCCATCTGTGGAGATATTCAAAAGCCACCTGGACATGGTCCTGGGCAACCAGCTCTAGATGGCCCTGCTTGAGCAGGAGAATTGGACCAGATGACTTCCAGAGGTCCCTTCCAGCCTCAACCCTTCTACGATTCTGAGATTCTATATGGGGGTCAAGTGTGTCTCGTAAGGGCAAGAGCACAGGAGGAGCTGGAAACTGGGGGACTTGAGGACTCCCAGTCCCCCATTCCTCCCCGGAGAGACTGTGGGGTCTGGAGATCTCTAGGTGTGAGACCTATGTGCATGTGCATGTGTGTGCACCTCTTTCCCCCTCTCTCTCTCGGGTTGAGGCAACTGAACCGGCTACTGGGGAAATCTGGTGTGTGTGTGTGTGTGTCTGTGTGTGTGTTCGTGAGCAGTACTGTGGCCCCAGGGGCTCGTATATCCAGGTGCCAGCAATTAGGGAGATTCAGATCCAGGGGTAACTCATGGGAAGGCTGAGTGTCTAAGCATAGCTGCTGGAGGGATCCACACTGTACATATGTATATAGGTATATATGTGTATTTCCCACTAAAGGATCTTCATCCTGATCAGCCAGAGAGGGGAACAGGATGAGGCCACTGGTGCTGTTTGTGTTTGTGTGAGTGCTGAGTGTGTCTGTCTATGAAGACCAAAGTGGACAGCCATGTATATATGTATATATGTGTTTGTATAAGTGAGTTTGTGTATGTTCTCATTGGGAATACATCTTCAGCCTTGCTACTGGTTGGATCAGCACACAGGGAGCTGTTGCAGCCTCACCTGGAATGGGCTACTGGATTTGGCACCCCCTAACAAAATCAGCAGAGAAGAAATTTTCATTTCGGTTATCAGTAGAGTACTGAAGCCATCGCAGCATCTAATAACTAAGACCCACTTACTAGTGAAAATATCTCATCCATACGAGGTAATATAATGAAGATTTTTATATTTTGAAGCTATACAATCCTACCAGGTTATCAAGAAAAAATTTCACAGATTTTTTTTTGGTTTTATGAACTGTATAGGTTTTCAGAAATGTTTCAGAAAAAGAAACTTTGTACATTCTTTAACACCCCCCAAAAAACCCCACAAATCCCCAGCTTGCCCTTACATTAAAAAAGAACATATCATTTCACTAGAATTTGAACAAAATGTTGTCACTCGAGATTTAGAGAGCTGGTAGTTAGCATCATCTATGGCAAACATGCATAAATTTAGTTTGCTGCACTTTCTGTCTTATGGCTATACATATTCAACAATAGAAAAATCAAAATAAAAGTCATACATTAGAATAGCTGTACTGGCCATTTCCCTTCATTATCAACAACAAAAAATCTGTCTGAAAGCTATTAGGTTTTTTCTGCCATTATATTTATTTGTTTTTAAAATAAATGTAGGTTTATCAAGAAATTAGATTTCCAAGTTTTGGTGTTTTTTCCCCAAACTGAACATGAGTACTTTTTCCCACCAGGTCCAGAGTCCACTAGTTTCTTAATTAAATTAGAAATTCCTAGTGTTCTCACTTCATTTCACAGCAGTAGCTGGCACTAGCTTTGACAGTGAATACAGGGAGTACCATTTAAAGACACATTTAGTCACAAATAGATTAATGCAGGCAGGTGCAAGCTTAGTCTCCCCATTGCAATGCTGAAACCGAGAGGAAAGGGAAGATGATACTAAGACACATAAAACAGGTTAATCTGAGCCAGCTTGAGTCCAGGTGCAGTACAGTAGGTAGGCATGTGCTGCAATCAAACTAATAAGCCTCTCCCAGGCTCAGTGCTTATTAACTGGTTCACAGCACTGATTCAGCATGATTGTGTTTCTTCCAGATCCAGACTAGCAGGTTTGTGTTGTATTGTATGGGAATTTAGTAATTTTGATCTTTACTTGGATTAAGCATCTTTGCATTGTGCTTCATTGCTTGATGTGGACGTACAATAACCTTGCAGTCTGGAAAGGACTCCTTTTTGTTGTTGTTGTTGTTAGCAAATGAGAACTGAGAGTAGGAAATGGCAGCGGGCAGAAGAGGAGGCCTTGTATGCTCTTGGTGGACATAGTTGCCTGATTATTTTCTCTCACCACTATCATTATTCCATTGAATTTCTGATAGTTACTCCCAATTTACCCTACTTTGAGACTGGCTTGGCTCCTAAAGATGCCATTGCACTTTCCTCAGCAGCAGGGGATTTCCATGATGTACTAAAACTACATTTTCTCTCCTCTTTCTTTCTGGCAGCATGCTGTGCCCATCAGCTAACTAAGAGCTTCCATCCCAGAGGAGGCTGCATTTCATTAGTGATGTACTGTGCAGATATATAGTTCAAATCTGGTCTGAAGATAAAAATATTAATAATTGGATCAGTAGTGTTTTGAATTCTTTATGGCCTCTATTTCTGTGCTGTCATTGTCTCTCTGTGCGTATGAGGATGTGCACAAATCTCTGGCATAATACACTTTCTGTCCTGAGCAAGCAACAAAACCCTACAGGGTTTCGAGAGACCATTTATTTTTTTTTAAAACAAGTTTTTAGCTTACTTCATTGCCCCACTCTCAGGAAGCTTCATAGCCATAGAAGCTGCCAGCCTCTCTTCAGGACTTAATAGGAAGTCTTCGCTAGCACACAGATCAATGTGGACGAGATAATGATTACTGCTGTCACACTACTCATTTTTAAATGTGAAATCTGGACTGCCTTTGGTTTGGTGCACTGTATGCAAGAAACCCAATTTTTCATGTGATCAAGGACACATTGATGGATAGTGCTTGATATGACATTAAATTAAGTGCTTCTTACAGGCACCTTTAAAGGAAACTATTACTGAACTAATGATGTGCAAGTGATTGAACTTGTTCAGTTCCCATCTCTGTGATGTCATTCTGATGAACAAGAAGACACTGGCATGTGGCTGGTAGTTAATGGAAGCAGATTTTGGCTTGGCATGCATCTGTCCTTCTACATTTAGCAAAGTTCCCTGTATTCATTTTTTTAAATAATAGCTAAGGTTTAAAAAGAAGGACTTAATAGTATAAGGTATTTCTATAATAATAAGCATTCTGACACTCTTGGCACTTCAGTTCTTCAGCAAAGCCATTAATATTAATCTGCCTAGGTCATTTCCTGAACCTTTCCTTATATTACACCTTTCTAGTGATAGTTAACTTATAACACAGCTTTAAATAAATAAATAAATAAATACTCTTCTTAAGAGGGAACTAGAACCTGAAAGGAGAGTTAATTTCCTTTCTAAGCCCTTCTACTGACTTTTTGAGTGATCATGAGCAAATTAATTAATTCACCATGGCTTAAGCCCTGCCTTTAAAATAGAAATTGCATTTCCTTTGTACATCCTCTCTATTTAAATTTATAGCTCTGTGAAGAAAGCACTATCTCTTGCTGTATGTTTTTAGAATATTCAAAACAATAAGATGCTTATCTCTCACATTTCAGCTAAATCCTAAATATGTTATTATAATGCAAAAATTCAATGAAATATACATAGTCAACATGTACACCAAGAAATTCTTGTTTCTTTCTTTGCTTACTGTATTTTAGAAAAAACAGTAAACTGTAATTCACATTCACCTCCTCCCAGCACTACAGAGAACTTTGCGGAGCTTGGGATGAACGTGTCTGGCTTCAACCACACCACCACCCTCATCTCGCACCAGTCTCTGTTCCTTTCTTTCATTCTTTCTCTTATCGAAACATGGTAACACAAGGTCAACTGCAAAGTGCTGGAGCAGCCTCAGAAAAGCAGGAAAATGTTCTCCTGAGATAGTAAGGGAATGATTCTTTGGACCAGGATGGAGAAAAAGGTTTTCTTTACCCATTATTATCCCTAGCTCTGAGGGAAACGCCCTCCTTTCTTTTCCATTCACAGCAGCCTTGCTTCCCCCCTGCTGACAGCAGCACAACTGCTCACTGAAAGGCAAATTCCATTTTGGGACAGGTAGCCCTTTGCTCTTGTCTTATTCCTCTCTTCCCACCCCAAGACTGATGACCTGGGTAGATCCTACTAGCAACTCAGAGGACAACAGTAGCATGGGATGGTTTCTTTCCTGGAGGGCTAAGAGACTACTGACTATAACCTTACGTTCTCAGTTTGGTCTGGATTCCTGCCCAAAAGATACGGAAAGAAGTCACAATTCCTAGGGTTTAGCAGAGTTGTGCTACAAATTTGTCTTGTTCCATCTATTTTCTGATCACAATTCTAGTATGGAAGAAAAAGGAAGCAGGAATTTTGGAATTACATAGTGCAGTTTGTAAAACTGGAAATGATGGATTAAATAAAACATCTTATTTAATCTACCGTCTTCAATAAGGTAAATCTACAAATCCCAACATGTAGTTTTATCTCCCCTAATGATATCAAGCCAATGCTTGGCGGTTAATCTCCCACATTATTTTGTAGTTTGTTACTTTTCAGCAGTTTCCCTTCTATCTCCCAGAAGTTTGACAATGCTGTGACTGAAAATATTTTTTAAAATAAAATTAATATCTCACACTTTTTCATTGATGCAACATGTTGCTCTGACATCAGAGCTTGTGCACTGCTTACTATGTAATTCTACTGATTTTACGTTTGCACTCGTGGAAGTTGAATAACTACTGTGGAAAAAGTGCTGCTTATGTGGCAAATCTTCAGACCTTTCTCCTTGTTCCTTCTGACTCTTCTAAGAGAAGTTGCTAATGGTTCTGTGTTTCACATGAAGTTTTTTGGGCATTAGATAATTTTCTGCCATTCACACTTAAAGAAGAGTTAGTGTCTATTGTCATGAACAACAAAACCACTAATGATTTGTAGGAATAAACCCCTTGAATGCATGCCTGGCCTTTGATTGGTGCTGGTCCAAAATGTCCCTTACTGTTTTATAGAACACACGCTGTTGTTGAGTATGATGGGATTAGCCCTTTGTGTGAAGTGGTGCAATATATCCATACTTACAAAAGTGTTTGGGGGGGTTTGTTTCCCTGTTTGTGGCTGTGGTTTCATGAGAAAAGTTGAGCCAATACAACTGCTTCTGAGAAGGGCCTCTCCTACTCCCTTATCTCACCTTTCTTCCAAGCACGTACTCCTCATCATTTGCACCTCACACCAGTTCTGGTAATAAACTCAGGAGGAAAAGAAAAGATCACTTTTGTTGGCTTACTGAACTGCATTGTTCCAGAAGGGTCTAATGAGCACCAGAGCAGGAGTGATGGAGGATGCAGGACTTAGCTCAGGGGACAGGGGAAAAAAGGACCCTCTCCTGTTGGCCTCCCCTCTCCTCTCCTGTGAAAAGGTATCTCCATGTGGAATCCTCATTAAATAAAAAGGACCTGGGGTGGCAGGTACTAGAAATTTAACCAATTAACCTAGTAAAATGAGGCCATTATCTAACATGGATTGATTAAAAGCCAAACAAAACAAACCCCTGGAATTTAACATTACTAACTTGTAGTTAGCTGATTTCAATCAAGATGATAAATCCTTTTTGTAAAAACATTGGTGAATTTTCTCCTACTTCAAAATGCTAAAAGGTAGGTTTATAATCACCTTTTCTATCTGACATATGACAGCATGACTGTAGACTAATAGTGGCTAGGTAAGGTTCTTCCCCTCTCCTCCATAGCATCTTTTTTTTTTTCCTCCCTTAGTTTTGTTGCACTGATAAAAATCTCCTGTGGTGAAATTCAGTCTAATACAAAACACCAGAACAAGCCCTGTGCAGCTCCTGCTTATGCTCTTTTCTGAAGAACAGATTTAAAGAACCAGCAGGGGAGGAACAAACAGACATGTTCATTGTTCCAAAGCCTTGGCTTTCAAATTTTAAAATGAGTGATAAATCTCTGTTACATCCATTAGTAAAAAAAAAAAAAAAAAAAGAAAGAAAGAAAAAAAGGCATTACACATTTAAGTCAGTACATCTATTTCACAGATCATACCAATGTATGGAAAAAGAGAAAATCCAGTAATTTCTGGAATGTGATTTTTCCCCCTTCATTTCATTTATCTCCTCATTTTCTCACACACCCACATGTATTTGTGTGTGTGTAAGGAGCACTGAGAAGAGGTCAGCAATCAGATAGATAAGCCACAGAGAGCATCCATACTATGTAGGACTTTAAGCAAAATGATGACACTGTTGTAAAGGACTTTTATTTTCCTAACAAGGGAGGAAACTTTCAGCAGCTTTGGGTTATATATTATTTATTCTGTGGTCTGACATATTGTCCTTGATGCAATTAAGCCAAGTTAAAAAGACTACTGTCACAAGGTTCTCATCACAGTTCATCCCTCAGTATAAACTCAATACCACAACAGAAGGTCCTGTCTCCTCAGACCTGCCAGATTAACTGTGTGCTTGGTCACTCTTACACTGCTTCAAGCAAAACAGTCAGGGCTCGAAAAACTTACTGTTCTACCATCAGACCAGGATGTGTCAGCCTTGCCTAAGCTGCATCTCTCCTGAGCAGAAGAACTATTTTCACCCATAAGAAACCAAAAAGTAACCCCAAACGAGCACTCTTCTGTGGCTGGCCAAATTTGTAACGTGTTTTTCACAATTCTAGCTAATGCATGCCCCATAATAATCAGATCCTTCTGCTTTTGGACACTTCCAGTCAAAAGGAATTTTAATTCCAGCTATGTGGAAAGATTTTTTTTCCCTAATTATGTTTCCCAGTATACACTCATCTTAACTATAAAGCTGGGGAAAAAAAAATTCTTAAAATACATGTGTGTGTGTGTGTGTGTGTCCGTGTGTCCCCTCTTTTCTTTAGAGAGGTGCAGGCAATGTACCAGAATTGTTTCTTGTCACATTACTGAGAAAGATTAAAATTGGAACCAGAGTCATTTGAAAGCTGTATTTATGTCAAACTTCCCAGCTTGTTCTTCCCCTGTAGATACAGATTTGGAATGTACACTTAGAATATATCCATTTGTCTCTTTTACATTCAATAACTGTTTGTGAAGAGCTTTGACATCTCAAAGAAGGCAATAAATAGAAATATATTAAGATATGTGGCTCATCAGTATGGGTCTAAAGCTCACACTAAATCAAAGGCTAAAATAAAACTTCACATACTGTTTTCCCCACTGGGGTATATACTGATTTCTCAGCATGTTGCCTGTGTGTTATGTTTTAAAAGGGAAGTGTGTTTTTGCTGCAATTGTAAGCAATTGATGGGTACTTGCCATTCAGGTACTCTTTGTGAAATATGCAGCAATCTGCCATAGATGGTAAATAGTCTCCTTGCCTTTTTCTTGGCCTGTTGAACTCTCTTGTTCATATGGACACCTTTCGCTTTATTGCAAAAAAATCGTAAGACAGAGGAAAGTTTCAGGTAAAAGTAGAAAGTAGAGATAAAACTGAATCACTTCCAAAGAAAAAGAAGGAGCCTGACAAGACCACCTAAAGCTGATATTTGTACTGCCTAACGTTGCTCCTGTACAACATGATTTAGTGTCCTGCATGCTTGAGGCTATTTGGCAGTGCTTTGGTTCTTGAAGGATCACTATAGTAATTCTGAAGTCAAGTACTATTTGACGTAAAAGGAGCATCTGCATGACAAGAAAAACCCCAGATCTTTAACATCTATGCCTTTATGCTTAGCCAAAAAAACAAACCTCGAATTTTCTAATGTCACGATCAGAAGCTTTTTGCAAGTTAAGCAAATTGCCCAAGGGAAGCTGTGATCACAAAATGCATCCCTCTGCAGTGGCTGTGGCAAAGCAGCAGTCTGATAAAATATACTTTCATTCTTCATAGTTGAGAGTGACACAGAGTAGTCCAGTTTGCAGAAAAATTTCTTTAGAGACTATCTGTATTGAGACCCATGGTTCTGTCCGGTGATGCCTGAACTAACTCTTTGCCGGAAAAGGTATGTCAGAATGGCTCTTTACTTGCACTGATTAGCTGTCCTGAGAAAAAGGCTATATTACAACTGCTTCTTCGGTCTCAAACTATCAACTTTAGAGCTGTGCCTGTAAACATATTAGGTTGGTAAGTGGATATTCTTGGTTATTGTTGTCAAAGGTGACATCCCAGTGATCAGAAATGGTTGTTCCATAACCAGCCACAGCTGGAGGGAAAAAAAAAAAGTATTGTTGATACATGCCTTGGATATTAGCAATTGCCTTTTAGGTATCTATCTATCTATCTATCTATCTATCTATCTATCTATCTATCTACCTACCTACCTACCTACCTACCTACCTACCTATCTTCTTCAAAAGTCGAGTCTGAAAGACAAAATACAATGATGGAAGCTATTAGCATGTTGATAGTACTACAAAATATACTAATCTACCTCATAGAAAGTTGTAGAAAAGTTGCAACAGAATACAGTGCTGAAAGTATAGGAATATCCTAGGATGCTCAGCTGTGTTTCCCAAACAGTAATGTAATCCTCAGTCAGGCACTTTTCTGCCAATGGAGAACTCACCAGGTATGCCACTGGTTTATCATGAGCTCCATATAAACTGTGTCAGCAGTTAATTTAAGAATTATTCACTCTAAGGCTGTCATGGAGATGTTGTGATGGAGATGCCATGCTGATATTTTTCTTAATGTTACGAGGTTTTGTGGCAGTCCCTGGAATCATTTAAAGATGGATGTTATTACGGAAATAAACGTATGAGCTTGGCATACAAAAATAACTGAGTATTCTTGAAGGCACTAGCTTAACTGAAGTACTTGCTGTTGTCATTCATGAATTTGGTCTAAAGTACTGTTTAGGCTAGATGCATTAGAAAATATCTTGTTTCACTTTAACACACTTACAAATCTTTTTTATACATCCTCCTTGCGCCTCAGATACCAAATGTTAAAATACAAAAAAGACAATAATCACTGTTATATTTACTCAGCTTTTGATTAAAAGCAAAAACAAAACCAACAATCACTGTAGTTCTTTCTACAGTATTGTATTCCATGAGATTTCAAGGTAGAGCAGATTGATCTTGCTCTAACACAAATCTTGTTTGCCTTATGAGCTGAAACCTTCTGGTACAAAATCTCTGATGAGAAATAAATAATGTGGAACATGTAGGTGACATTTTACAAGGTCACTTTTCCAGCCCGTTACTA
The DNA here is from genome assembly GCF_000699105.1 of Pygoscelis adeliae. Classification (NCBI taxonomy): domain Eukaryota; kingdom Metazoa; phylum Chordata; class Aves; order Sphenisciformes; family Spheniscidae; genus Pygoscelis; species Pygoscelis adeliae. The sequence goes on along the minus strand of NW_008825075.1, from coordinate 2,710,638 downwards.
TAATTTAAAAGGTAATTCCTTCACTGTTGCCTATTCATTGCTGCTTGGCTATTTCAAATGTTCTCACACATGAAATTAAATCCCACTTGCCCTTTATTTGGAAAGAAAAATTGGAAGGAAAAAGTATACCTGTATACTAGAATTGCCAGAGCTGATTCTCATATTACACACAATCAGATAAGGCAGGAGCAAATCCACAGTAGTCTATACAGTGATATTTGTATGAGCAATATGTGTTGTCACTGAAATAAAAATTGGAAATGTATTTTCCACCAGTGTATGATAGATATTTATCAAAATTTATTCAAAAAATGAAAAATAAAGTGCTATTGATTCTATTCTAAAGTTTCTCTTTTAGGCAAGAGCTACATCAAGAAAATATGCATCTTAGCGTTTGATAATGCTTCCAATGAACTGGACATCAAAGAACACATCCTAACTGAAAAAGGAACATAGCTTTCTCTTCATAATTAATGACTATCAGCCATTACATTTCAGAAATTAGAAGTTAGTTAAATAAAAGCATCATACAAAATAGGCATTTTTTGGACATCTCATCAACCTGATATTCATTCTTATGTGGTACCTAAGTCACAGAAGCTAAAGAAAGGGAAGAAAGCAGTGTACGCAACATATAGTCCCGCTGAGGATATACCATCCTGCAACAGCCTCACTGTATACTTTTATTTCCTGTGGAATACACTCCTTGAATAAGCAGGACAGCGGTCACTAGTTATTTCTCCTTAGTTTCATACTGAAGACTTAGCTGTACCTTGACAACTGCAAATACCTGCACAGAAGCAGCGCTAAATATAGTTGATTTGTGTGCATTTACAAACAAAGGAACATTATGGCCTTGTTTTACCATCAGTCAGAAGTTACACTTGGGAGTGCATTTAATGGTCACTAATGCAGTAAGCATATTGTATATGCTGGTCTGTTATGGATTTTGCTTTTGCCTCTATTCCCCATCTTTCACCTGCTGAGAAAGAGACAAGTCTTATGTTGCATTTGAGTGGCCATGGCTTAGTCTGCCGTCTACTTGAATGCCATTGCTAATAAATGTTTTCAGTTGTATTGGCAGAAACAGCCCCATGCATGGATCAGTTTCAGTGAAGCCTACTTGTTCAAATCTTAGTTTGTAGACAGTGTATTGAAAAATTTCAAAGAGAACCCATCTTTTTCCACTGCTTTCCTGTGATGTCTCCCTGCTCTCCATTTCCTTGCATACTTTGGTTAACAGGCTCATTGTACTTGGTTTTCTGACTTTCCTCTTTATTATTATTACTTTTTAAATAAACCTATTAAATGAAGCTAGCACTTGCAAAAAGTATTAGACAATTATATTTAACCACACAGTCTTAATAACACATACATGAAGAATGTAAACAGAAGTGTGCTTATACCTCAGTTGCAGGAACCAAGTCTAGAAAAGTTATCCCTGACCACAGTAAAAAGAGTTTGAAGAAAGCATACGAAAATGCTAGTCATCATTTCCCAAACTGTACCAACATAAACCAAGTCTTTCTGGAGGTTACCCAAGAAACACAAAAGTTTTAGATTTCTGCTGTTATAGCTAATATCTCTATTTTTTATCTCATACATTTAAGGCTTAAGAGAACATAATGGGGAACCAGCAAATCTGTTTTGCTTGTCCAGTCGATAAGCTTAACCATATAGTCATGCCCATGCATCAGCTTCATTAATATAGACGTGCAATTTACTAGAAAAGGGGAAGAGAAAGAGGAAGAATTTTCTTAGTCCAGAGACATTTCAGTGTCATGAAACATCCAGAAGTCTAATGATTACATTTTGGCCCTAACGAGGTCAATGATAAAAATCCTAGTCTTTCCCCCTACGCTCTAAAAAATACGGGAAAGCTGGCATGAAGATGACAACAGGTGAGTATCACACTTGCCTAATTCAGCAAGATCAGGAACAAACCTGCAAATATCTGTTTCAATCAAGAATAAAAGTAAGTAATTTTTGACTGATTTTGAAAATTCTAGATCAAAATGTCATGGGAAAGTTGGGGAATGTACTAATAAGGACGTTAATTTCTCACTACCGGATTTCCTTGGAAAAAGTACCAAATACCCAAGGTTTGTTCAAAATACAAATTATTTGACCCCAAAGATCTTAACAAGGCAACCTCTGTATCTTTATTGCCCCTAAAATTCACAAATTTTATTTTTAAACTCCTCAAACATATCCAGTTCAATGGAATCAGTCTTTAAATTCAGACAGAAAAAATCTACCCACTTCAGAATTTTAAACAGCAAGTACAGAGGTTTTCTGATGAGAGCTTAAACTGTAAAAAAATAGTTTTAAAACAATGTCATATTGGAGTTTAATGATTCTTGGCTTAGCATATTAACTTCTAAACAGAAACAACATAAAAAATCCAACAAAACAAAAGAAACATTAGACAAGGGTGAAAAAAAAAAAAGGGAAAAAAAAGAAAAAAAAAGAAGAAAGAAACTGAAACCAGAAATATACTATGTGCTGCTGTACTGGATTTGTGAGATTCCATCAGTGTTAAAGGACAGCAGAATTTGCATTTGCCATTGAAATGTTGATACCAATACTCCTGAGGGCAACTGTCTTCCATTTTTCTGTTCCAACATTCTCACCGTTTTGTCTCTTTTGTGCTAACAAGAAAAATGTAAAGCAAAATACAAACAGGTAAGACTGATTATGAATGGGAAACAAATCAGGTTTGTCATTGTCCCAAACAATGACAGCACCATTTTTTACCAGTAACTAATCAGGGAAGAGTCTTCCACAGCCGAAAAAGTAGAGGGTAAAAAAAGAAATAGAGAATACCCCATGTAGTCTTCGGAGGCAGGAACCTCCCCTCCACCTACAACCAAACAGCTTTTGTTGTGATGAAAGTTAGGTCATCTTACATATATACCAGAATTGACAAGACAAGGGAGAGGGGAGTTTGTGCTTTAAATTAAAGTTTATTGGCCAGTGTGCAAAAGAGCCTGTATAGTCTATTAAAGTAATTTAGAATAATTCTTCCTACTACAAAGTAAATCTGGATTACCACTAGTAAATGTCAGAGTTGCATTTACTATTCTTGTCAAGAGACACACCACTGAGTGGTGAAGAGATGTGTAGTAACTATGTTTTAAAAATAATAAGTCATTAGAAGACAAAATTAGAGTCCTTTTTAAAGGTAATTTATAGTAACAAGAAATCAGTAATTCAAAGCCTAGAAAAAGGAACCTTGGTACAGATCCAGATCCAGGTGGACAGACAAATTAGTCTATAGTTAATTATAATAAAGATACAAAGAATACGGAACTAAAGATGTAAGAGGAAATAATTTATATTTCTTCTCTTATTGGAGACCTCATCAAAGCCAATATCACAATTATAATATGTAGTTTGGTGCTTGTGGTACATGAGTTATTTATAATTCAGGATTAAATGGGGAGGAAAGCACAGGAATTATACCATGTGATTCTCTCCAGCAGAGATTTTAAAGCTAGTCATAGCAAAATAAAATGAAAGTCTAAATGAAGCCTTAACATGATTAAATTTTAAGAAAAACTAGACAAAATAAATGATCTATTTTAACACATAAGGAAAGAGCCAATCCAGAAAATGCAAAGATTCCTACCTTTAGTACTTTTGCTTTCTCCAGTATCAAATCTATTTTTTATAGATTTAAGTTTCAAGCCCATCTAGCAGGACACAGGCAGAATCTCTAATATAAGGGTAATTCCCACTGAGATAGATAGATAGATAGATAGATAGATAGATGGAAGAGTTTGTTAAAAAAGTTCACCAATTTTTTTATAGAAGAAAAAAATCTGCCATCCCTGTTTAGCTACTCTTTGACATTGAGACTTTACTGTGGGTATTTAAAATCTAAGGAGCTTTGGACTCCTACATGAAACTTGTCCAGAGTTCCATATTGGCAGTATAGTCCATGGATACTGCCAGGGAGTGACTCTTATAATTTCTCCTCATCCATCCATCTCTTCTTCCTAAGCCATTATGGGCTGGTTTACTGAGTTCAAAAGAAGATGAAGTATTTTGCACTTTCTTCAGGGATTGTGGAAGACCCATAACTGAGGCTACCAAGGATTCCTCCTAGAGACTCCAGGTTTAGACCACTGCCTGGTGTCTGCGTGATGACTCATGGAGCCAGGGATACCAACCACAGACTAGCAAAGCCACACAGCAGTCGCTAAAATAGTTTGATGTTGCTCTTCCCAGCATAAAATAGAAAATTTCAAAGCATTTAAGAAAGGGTAAAAAACAAAGCCAAAAGCTGCTAATATCAAGTCTTTAACAGAATAATTTGAAGAATAAAGGAAAAGACAGTTTAAAATGTATGGTGTTTGATAGCAATAATACAACTCAAAGATTCTTCATTTCTTGGGAAAACAATGAAAATATTTTCAGTTGGCAGGTTCAATTAGACTTTGATAATATTAAGGCTGAAAGCATCAGATTCCATTAAATTCAATGCAGATACTTGTGTTCTCTGAGCACTTACCTAAAGGTTTCTGAAGTGTAGTCCTATGGCCTTGCTGCCAACTTTTGTCTTTGTTTTCTTGTGACTGATTTGGGTTTCTTTTTCTTTTATTTTCTAAGGAGCAGGAAGCAGGCCTTTAGAGATGTCCCTTGTCTCTGTGACTTATGTACATCATAGCTATGGACAGATGTAACTTGAAACAATCTGTCTGGAAATTTAAAATGTATCTGTAAAACAATAATGTGCTAATATGAATAATAGTATTTTTATTCACAAACTTATGTGATTGCACAGAAGCAGGATGTAAGTAAACAGAATTTCTTCCCAATGAAAAAAAATTACTTTGATCCTCATTTTGTGTGTTTGTAGTTGGTTTTCATCTTCCTTACCCTCTCACTTTTTCTTTCATAAGAAAATAATAAGAGGAAATCCTAAACTCCTCTATATGTCCCAGTCAGATATTTTGACAGTGAACCTGTTTTAAAAGGTCATTTGAGTACCCTTGTCTTTGAAATATAGTCAATTGTTGATCCAAATACATACAAATAGTTCTCTGTAAAGCACCAGTAACATGGCTAATACTTCCTTCAGTGACTTTCTTCTGGATTGCTTACTATTTCTGCTTTCATAAAAGCAGAAGCATAAAGATTAATGAGCCATTGACACTTGGATAATAGAGCCTGGTGGGACAAATTCAATGCAGCTAAGCCCTATTGGTTCGTACTGCACTTTTTGCCTAAAGCAGCCTGAGACCAGCCTTGGAGCAGCCGCAGAGCTTTGCTGCTTTTGAACTGAGCAGAGTCACATTCTTCGTCTCAGCTGAGGTTTCCATTATTCGAATTTCCATTTATTAGCCAGAGTCATGTTACCATTCCTATACTTCAATGTTCAAAAGAAAAAAAAAAATCTACAACTAATTAATGATTTATATCGGTCCCCAAACTACTTGATTCAAAATAATGGACTTGTAAGTACACAGATCTGTACTCAGAGATTCAGAACACATATATATTACTAGTGTAAGGAAGAATCAGATGGAACAAACACTTCGTAGCAGGAAGGAAGAGGCGTAGTCTTCAAAATATGATGAAACCCACTTTTTTTTATTAAAAGAAGGAAGCTTTTATGAAGAAAATCAGCATAATTTTGGGTAGTGGTTTATATATGTTTTTTTCCTATGCAGAAATATGATGTTATCAAAAGCGAAAGCTTCCAATTTTTAAGGCATAATAAAGCATTAAATAACTTGCTCATTTCAGGGAATTTGTTAAATCTCCCTCTCTCATCTTTTTTTTCTTTTTTTGTCTGTCCTCTAATATTAGGAAAGTTTTAACCAGCTACCCTTGAATTTTTACCGGTTGCTTCACCTACTTAGTATAGGCAAGGGTAATGCAGATGTCTAAAAATCACAGCAAATAGATGGAGACATGCTACTGGGATTTCAGCAATGGAATAAACATCCTGAATTCATTCTGCCTTAAATTATTTTTACTTACATAATGTTCCAAAATTTTCACATTTTTATATGATATGATTTAATCTTAAAATAACCTTAAAAGGTACAGTCTGTACAGAAATCTAGATCTTTCTGTTTATTTTAAATGCTGAATGAGACATAAGGAGCTCATGATTACGCACTGTGAGATAAGTTGCAAGGCTCTTTGCAAGGAACCAGTTACTCAGTATAAATAACTGGAAAACAAAAAATGATGTCATCACTGAAATATTTTCCAGTTTCATTCTACTGTGGTTCTAGGTCTCTGTCCTAGTTAGATTAACCCAGGTATTCACAAAGTACAAGCCATCAGTTGTGCCATATCAAAGTTCTTTGCAAACCTCCCTTAATTGCTTCTATAAATGTCACACCTCTCTGCAGAGTATCTTGTTACCTAAAGCAAGTGTTGTATTTTGATCAGTCATCCCTTACTCACTGCAAATTTCAATGAGCTTATGGTTGTTGGACATAAATGTGAAAATATTTTTGTTCTGAGTTCTTGCTGAGTGTTGTTGAGAAACGTGGGAATACGTCCTTTGTTCATTTAACCAACTGGGAGGCTGGTGGTTGCTTACAGAAGTATTTCAATCATTATTGTGTTTTGAACCTCTGAAAGGTAACTAATCCATTAAAAGCCTGTAAAACAGCAATTAAGACACACTAGCATCTGTAAAGTGTTCTCTCTCTTCCTTACCCCTAGCATTTCAGTTCAAGAAGGGCACACCACCTTTTCAGTTTCAGTTCACGCAGCAGTATCTGGGAGATATTTATCCATTTGGAATGTCTGATATGTCAAAAAGTCACCTTTTTGGTCAAAAAACCACAACTATTCATAAACCAAAAAAATTCCTCTGTCTGGACTATTTTTATGCTTTTGGTCAGTTCTTTATTTACCTGCTTCTTCACTTATCAAAGCTAGCAGTGAATGAATTTCATACTGTCTAGAGAATTACAGCCAGGAGACTGTGTTCTCAATCAAATCATCCGGACTCAATTTGTGTAGCACCTACAGCAAAGCTCACAGTGTTTCACAGCTTCTGTCCTGGCCTGTGGCTGTAGGTAGCATCTATGGCAGTCATTTGCTTCTCTTAGACACCGATGGAAGGGGGAAAGGAATTGTCACAGGAAGAGAGGCTTGAATGATCCTTTGTGTATTTTGATATTGAGACAGTGAAATACGTCACTGATCATTGAAGTTTCACTGCTCATTCAGTTCATTTGTGTTCTCCTCCAGTTTGATAGAAGTTCAATTTAAAGGCAAACTAGATCTTGAAATGGTCTCTCCTGATTTTCCCCCTGCAAGAAAGCTTTATACAAGACATAATTCCTTCTAAGCATAGATGATTTATATTTTGCTATCTAGTCTCTCTGAGCAATGTAAGATAATCTACTGTAGAACAATAGTAATTTTTTGGTATTCCATCAGTTTCTACATTTGTAATCTCTCAGTTCCTATAAGCACATCAGGTCAAAATCCCACACTAATATTTGAAATTCTTAATTACTATCTATCTTGCTTGTGATGCTTACCAGCATCAGTGAAATTATAGCTAAAATAGGAACCACTGGGCTAGTGAGTTCACTTTGACAGACGCAACAAGGATGACTGATATTATCAGAGATTCTGTTTGTTACCTAGAATTGCCACTTGAAAATATGATAGGAAATAGAATCTGGAGGATGAAAAAATTAAATACCATCCTAAACAGAGTTAAGGGAAGTTTGGTAGTTTCTACAGATTAAAAAAATGAAAACATTTTGCTGAGTCCATTGCAAAGATCATTTCAAAATGGTTTATTTTCATGTTTACTTTTTTGTTATTACCTATATTTAAAAATGAAAAGTCAGTCATTATCCTGAAAATGTTTAAGTGAGAACTTTCAAACATTTCAAGATATTTTTGTAGGAACTATTTAAAAAGGAAATATTCACCAAACCCAACTCACTAATACAGATTATTTTTGTTCCAGTGAGCCAGTGAGCCTGAAGATTTTAATTGTTGGTTTTACTTCATTTTTGTCATACCATACTTTATTAACAAAATTATTTAAAAGTGCTACCTGCACTCTCTTCTATTTTAATACCCTGGGAAGTAGATGTTTGAACTTAAAGCATGATGTAAAATTCTGAAAAGAAATATGTATTATATTATATTATATTATATTATATATCCTTATGTCCTGCTACAACCTGAAAAACTGACTGCCATTGTTGTACCAAATATATATTTCTCATGATACATTTCTATTGTCTAGTCTACTGAACTTTTCTGTGCGAAATGTATGCCAATGTTTGCCTTTTTACATTTGTATTTTCATATTTAGTATCTTTTTACATGTATTTATTACACTCTAACATTCTATCTATGTACAATGAGCTGTAACTTCTTATTTTTAGATGATAGAAGTTAAGGCTCTTCTGAAGTAACTTCAGTTTCATAACTCGTCCATGTAATATTTTTACATGTTTCTTCCAGGAAATTTGATGAGACAACATTTTTACCATTGTTACTTTTCCAGTAGTAGAGTTTGTAAATTTTCATATATATCTTGCTTAATATACTTTTTAACAGTAGTTTGAAATGCAAACATTCCATTATATAGATATGAGTTTAGTATAGGCATCTTTCTTTTCTTTACCAGCACTATTTGCTTATTTTGATTTTTACTGCAGGTTATGTTTCTGTTCAATTATTATTTTTACCTGACTGCCTCATGGCTTATACAGGTATCACATTTTATTGGAGTGGCTTTCAGATTATTGGTGTGAAAGACTTAAGGGATTTGCTCATAAATGTCTGTCCTTTCCAGTGTCTCTTGCACTTTCCTCTTTATTGCAATTCTGGCTGTGCCTCCAGACCATATATTTTGAGACTTTTCTTCAAATTCTTTTTTTTTTTTTTTTTTTAAGGCAAATCTCATTACTGCTCTCTTTTAATTTATTCCTATTTTCCATTTTCTCTGGAAACTCACTTCACTGACAAATCATCACAGACCTGAAAGGCAAACAAATTAGTACTTGTGTAATATTTTAAGAAGGTCTGTAGTGATAGCCAGGGGAAAAACTGTAGCCCCCCTCAGTAGTGTTACTCATCACCTTTAATAAATGGTTTCAGTTCACGTGTAATTTTTATGTATCTTGAAGAACCTTTTAATATCAATTACACAACTCTCAAACAGTTCCTTCTCTTCACCTCAGTATAAAATTCAGTTAAATGCTTGAGGATGCTCTTCAGTGTTAGCAATATTTTATGAGAGATAATAGTTTTATATCACAGGTTTGGATCTTCTATTTAAAGATAAGTGAAATCTGAATAGCGAAAGACTGTAATGAAATGGTAACCCTAGATTCTGTAACAGCAATATTCTACCCAGCACATATAGCTCAATTTATGGCACAAGGGTAGAAATGGCTTTGGTTCATAAATCACTAGTGCAGGTTTTGTAGCACCTTTTGTACCATATGAGCTACTGGCTCAATACAATCACCAGAAGTCAGTGAGTTTGCTTTTGTGAATATATTTTTCTGAAAATACAATTAAGACCAGAATTCTCCTAATGTTTGAAGCTATGATTGAAGGTAGGACAGCTGAAAGGGATATAGGTTCCTTGGTGCATGGACAGAATTTTTCAGATTATGACTTAAGTGAGCCAAAAAGTCACTAATCCTTTGGATAGAGGCAACAAAGAGAAGGGACAAAGAGTAGAATTATTGCAATGCTTTGGCTAGTGAGAAGCATCTGAGGGTCCTTCACACCCTTGTGTATCTAAAAGTCCTTGAGGCACCTCCATCCTCTCAGCAAAGGCTTCCTGGCAGCTTCACCTGACAGGCACCTCAGTTGCAGACTTTGCTGCATACTGATAACAAGGAGCATAAACACACGTGGTACCGTAACTGCATAAGGATACAATTGGTCCCTGAAATGCAAGAGCAGAGAAAGAGGCTTGCCACGCAGAGTTTCTGTAAGGTGCCTTGCTAGCAGACAGAAGCAATGTGAGAAAGAAAATGAAATTATGCAGTAAGCAGGGATCACTACTCACACTGAGCCGAGGTACAAATAAGTAGGGCTTTTTGTACGATAACTTACATAAATACAAGTTAATTCATATTCACGTTGATTTCAATAGTGTTATATATGGAACAGTCTAACACAAAAATAAGTCCCCCAAAAACCCCAAAAACAAACAAATCAAGCATGAATTTAGCATTATGAAAGATTCATAGCTTATAGATTAAAAAAAAGTACATAAACAAAAAATGTATACTGCTATAACTCTTTTAAAGTCTGAGAGTTTCAGCAGTAGATAATGTGACATAAAATCTCATGCCACGTATTTAGTCTTTTTTCCAAAGTTTTGCATTATAGTATATGCTAACAATATATTTAATATTTTTATTCAGTCACATAAAATGGGCACATACTTTGATATACTAAGGGAACCTTGCTCTCATGCATATTTTCTGTTCTTTCTTTTTTTCATACAGTTATCATTTATTTTTCCAAACTGACAGCAGAACCAGAGCAGTTTTTGATTTATGAATTGAAATCAATTCTTGAAACTAAAACTACTTAAACCTCAATTTTTTATAAAAACCCCTGAAACTCTAGATTTTGCATTACAAAGAAAAATATACTTTCAAAAACTGAAGCCAAGGGAGTTATACATACTTCCATTTTTATTTTCCTTTTTTTTTGTTTAATAGCAGTTTCATAGTTCTACGTTCAAGAAACCTAACAAAGGCTTGGATGGATGTGAAGTAATTTTATGAAAAAAATTTCATAAGATTAGACACTAGTAATTGTGATGTCTAACTACTGCATATTAAGTTAACAGGCAAAGGGATCAAAGTGAAATAGCTGCATTAAGGCACATTCACTACAAACTCCTTCCCACACTTTATTCCCTCCCACCCTTCACACCTGGGCAAAGGGCTTGTGATTGCACCAGTATCTCTGCATAGACACATGTGTACAGGTACGGGGTCATACAAGTGCACACACACACATTTTCCTGCATCTTGTGGTTCTAAGAATAAATTAGAGAATGTGAACTGAGCACCACCGTTACAGTAAAGTGAGTCTTGGTTTACAGGCAGCCTGAAACATCAGTTACAAATATGAATTATTCCACTCATCTAAATGAGGTAATAACGTAGTAACTGATTAAATTGTAGCTACCCTTGGATGATTTCATGGGACTCCACGGTCTTCTCAAGTTTTCTTCTCTAGATAGACAGTACAATCAAAAAACTTATTTGAATTATGTATTTCTTTAAAAATAAAAAGTTTGTGTTGAACACATTTTGGAAAAGTACCACAGGGTAGGGATTTTTGCTGTAGCACTAGCAGTTTATATGCATACAAACGACATTTCCTTTACATTAACTTTCAACAGTCCCTGACAGAACTGCTTTTCTCTCTTCCTAATTTCTGACAGAGAAAGTGATCTGGAAGGAATCCAGCTAGTTTAGACTTAATCTGGACAAAATGGTATGATGAAGACTGGCAGATAGAGGAACACAAAAAACAAGTGGCTGAGTTTTCACTTACACCTATTCTAAATACATGTAAATTGTAGCTATTCAGATGAGTACAAGAGGAGAAGCAGACTTATCTGTTCTGACTGCTGATTAATCTGTTAGCAATCTTAAACAATGTCTACATTAGCAAATGGCATGGATCAATAAATCTGCAGAGAGCAACTGCTAATGCAAAATACCCGATTCATGTGCTATGCATATTTTAAGGCTTGCTGGTTTAACTATTTTTCTTTTTAATGCTTTGGACTACTCCTAGCCTGGTCCCATTTGAGGTGGGAGTGCATTTGGCAGAGTCCTGGAGTTCATTTTCTGGCTTAGTATCACCCTGAAGGAATCCTGTTCATATACCATGAGGCTATGCCACAACACGAACCATGGCACAGCAAATGGAAAGAAATGGGATATTCACTTCACTAGAGCTCTCCCAAACCCAGCTGAAACACTAATGCATGCACACCCTGAGAGCCTAACCAGACTTGGCAGACTTGCTCCATCCTTGTGTTCTGCCAGTGGCAATCTTTAGTTGGACAGCAGGGTATTGTCACTCCGCATCTTTTGGCATGGTAGCGCCTCTCTCTGCAATCCAAATTATAGATGATAGGGCCATAATTTGCATGGAGATAAACTTGGTCAGCTGGAAGCTCCAGGTCATTTGTTCTGTCAATAAATATCATTTAAGACAGGAACATTCACACAGTTGTTTATGTCTAGTATCTTCCACTTAGGGTCTAACTGTCTCCAGCTGAAAGTCATATAGCTCATTCTTCTATAAATATATAAGTCCTATGTTTATCAGGTTTAATTCACAACTTTTGCCTACAGGTACATTTTAGCCTTAAGTCTTACTGTTCGGTTTGGCCCAGAATATTTCAAAGTGACTGAACAAAACTTTTTGTCCAAAATTAAATAATGATGAACAAATGAGAAACAGCAATATCAACAACGGCTCTGTCAGATCTGATAATAAATTATTTTGCAAATAATTATTTCACAAATAATTACTCAATTATAGCGATGGAAAGATCCAGCGTATTTTAAATTAATAATACTAAATCCTTAGAAAGACATTTTTCATCAAAAGTATTTATACAAGCAATATGATACTGGAAGTTAATAATAAAACATTCCATCTAACAATGAAATCATATCACCATCTTGGCTAAAATTTTCTAAGGACCTGAACTGGCATTTGGATTTGAGATCATTAGAACATTTCTGATTTTCAAAAAGTGTTCAATACTATGCAGAATTAAGCTCTTTGTAAAGCAACTCTGAATGAGAATCTGAAGTTGAAATTCTAAGCAGTTTATAAATCTGTGGATCTAGCCAAAAAATGCTGAATTTCAAATTGAAACTACAGGAAGAAAGAGCTTTTTTTAAAAAAAAACAACAACTCACAAACAAATATTAGAAATGTAGACACTAAATTGTTCTGATTAGACACAACAAAGGAAATCTTTTTATTTCCTATTTACATTAGCTCTACTCAGACGGCTGGTGCATGTCATGTAAATATGCACCTTCCTACTCCCTGTCTCTCACAATAAATTGTATAGATTTTCTTTCCATGTCAAAGTGACAGTGCCATAAGGAACTTCTCCTGAACCTCTGAACTAGGCTATAATTGAAGTTTGACTAGAAACTGTTTGGGTTTTTTTCCCTGTTCCTTCTCAGTATACATATATATATATATATATAAAGTTATTGTTTATGAAATGGGATTATTTAGTGAAAGGAACTTCCAGATCCTATTTAAAGGAAGAATTTTGGAACTGTTTTCATGAGGGGTACAATTTACTCTACCTAAAGTACTCAAAGAAATGCTTAAATCTTACAGACTCTCCTTAGAGGGATGATTTTTTCCCTTGAATTTATCAAACTGTGCTAAAATTAACTGTGTGTATTACTATCAGTAGGAGCCTTAACCTTCATATTATTTGTTTACTCTTTCTTTCATGCAACTGTGTGATGTTCATGACAACTCCCAGCTTCACAGGAAGAAACATAGTCTTCAGTTTGCCTACAAAAATGTGATTCATTAATGTTACTAGTAATTTAAATCTTCTTAACCTTAAAAAAATGAAAAAAGATGATGACTCAAAGCTGAATTGAGGATAAAATAAGCTGAATTATCTTCCCTAATTCTCAGAGGAAGAGTTTCTTAGAATTTGTGAGACTCCTGGACAGCACTGCAGAACATACAATACTTGATAATTATTATAATTACTATGACAAGCTGAACTATATTCTAATTCTGCTTTCCTTAGAAAAACATTTTTTAGGGGTAAAAAATACTGATATTGCTAATTAGATCACTTGTTTTACAAGGTATTGCTGAAAGTTGGGTACACGCATTTGGGATATTTTTAAAGATATGGTTGTAACACAGGCAATCTTATTAATTGTATCAGAGCCATATTCATCCACAATGAAACTGTGCAGCCATTACTATATGATCCAGAGATGCACGGAAAAGCACCTCCTAACCTTAGAAACTATATTTCCAAAAAACAAGAAGTGTGGAAAGGAGGATGGTGGGTACTGAGAAATACGAATAACTGAAGGCAACATAATAGATGTTTTTCTTAAAAACAGGCATTGTGATAATGCATAACACTTGTGAAAATGCATAGCTGCAGAAGAGATCAACATCTCTGTCCATTGGTGAAGTCTGATGACAGTAAATCAGTAAGAACCTGGCAGATACTTGTTTTGGCCCCTCTGATACCTTCCCATTTATTGACAGTTTTACTTTTAAATTAAGGTTCCAATATCACACTATTTCTAAGTGGTTTCATTTAAATCTTTCTATCATGGGTCTGAAATTAGAAAAATCTACCTGGAAGTGAGTTTTATCTTTGATCATTCTTGCAAATTCTGCAATCCAACTGTCTCTTGCTGTCACAGTAGCTAGCTCACTTTCCTCATATCTTCTCAACCATAATAAAGAAAAGTTAAATAATTCCAAAGGACAAGACAAAAATACAAAGGCTCGCGAGACCTAAGTTTGGTCCAAGAGGAATAGATACATTATTTTTGCAAGGAGATGAAGAGATATCAACAAGACTCCCAGGGCACAATGTCCCACTATGAAAGGAGAGTCTGCTTGGGATACTTTTTAAAAGAGATTCCCTACGTAACCTAGATCACGGACTGATATTATTTTCTCTAGGACGCATTACCTTCCCCAAGAGAAACTTCTCAACAAATATTCAGAAAAGATGTTTTTTTTTGATCAAAACTTAACTGAAAATAAATACTGCAAGTGAAAAGTCAGGATATAACACACCCATCTATACATGTGTATATTTGCACAAGCTATTAACATATTTTATGCCAATAGTGAATGAATCAAGATCATTATGGAGGCAGCTCCTTATTAGAACTCTCACCTTTAAATCTGAATGAAGACCTTGCCTGATTGTACATGAGTTACAGTAGATTGTAATTCTTCTCTTCCTAATTAAACTGATTTGCTAATTTCATTTGATATGCAAAGGTTTTCATCATCCACTGCAGTCCTCTGGTTTAATACTGATCTCCTAACATAGAAGAGTCAACAGAAGAAATGAGGAGAAAAAAGACTGTAGAATAGAGTGAGAATGCTGTCATTTCAAGCATCTTTACTGCAATAATTATATAAAAACAATCAGTTTCTGAATACCATCATTTCATAATGCAAAAATATTTTAAGCTGCTGCAACTCTTAGTTTTATAAGACCAAGACTGACATAGTTTTATTGAATATTAAACCAACAAACAGCAACAACCCCCTCCCCAACACTCAGTATTTATGAAAGATTGTTTCCGTTCTTTCTCAACAAAAATAAACAGTACTCATTATTCTTTACCTGAAAGACATTAGGGACAACATCTCATTTTTATCAGATGTCTTACTGCGCCTTGATTGTTATTTGTTACAATATCCCAATATGCTACTCACATATAAGTGTCTTATAAACTGTACCACTTGTATTAGTGTCCAGGAAACTATCTTGTCTGACTACGGGGGAAATGGAAATAAAAGGACATTGCAACTGGAAAGTGACACTGTAACTGGAAAGCAATACTGCAGGCTACGTAAAGTATCATTATGTTTATCATGGGTAATGACAGCAAGAAAGTCAAAACAACACAAGATTCAAAATTGAGTATGGACTTTTCAGAGGAAGCTTACGATTCCCAAATGGGCTTCTGCCAGTTTTTGAGCTAAATAGTTCAGGCATGTTTATGTATGCTGTAATCAAAGCTGACATATCAAAATAGATATGGCTTCAATGTGCAAAGTTAGGAAATTATCATCTCTAGATCATCTCATGCAGCCATTGTCAAACATAAATGTTTAAACAAAGATCAGTGAAACAACTACTCTTACAAAACACTTTTTGTGAGTTAGACTTGCCAAAATACAATGTTTTGAGGATCCTCTGATGCAGAAAATAATTTCTTTACTCCCAGGAAGACACTGGAAGCCTCTTTAGAGTGGAATAAGAGCAAATTTGCAAAGTGAAACACCTGATGCTGAGGACCTGATGTCTACATTATATGTGTTTTGCAGAGTTTTAGTACCTGTCTGATCTTATGGACTGAATGCCCATGTGAGGGCATTAAGCATTAAATGCATCCTTGCATCTTCTAGTTTTAGTTTAACCTTGAAGCAAACAAATTCACAAGCTCCAAGACTGTTCTGTGAAACTAACTGAAACACATCTGGGAGTGACTGGGTGATTTGTTTCAGAAAATCAGTTCTGATGTGAACTAAAATACACCCAAGAATTGCTCTGAATTTTTGTTTGTAAGAAAACACTCCCAAAGCAAAAAAAAAGAGATGCGACAAGACAAATTCAGGAATTTGTACACAGGAATTGGCTCTTTTCCAATAAGCATAAAGAGGTGTGATCGATCAACAAACTTCTGCAATGAAAGATGGCTCAAAGGAGATGGGCAAGAGCAATGTGCTTGGAAGACCAGGGAAGAACGTAGGGAGTGACTGACTGTTGCAAAGAAAGCTGAATTTATCTCAATACCAAGGGGAGTGGGTGGCCTTTGTTTTAGATAAATTACTGTATCAGTGGATCAGCTGTTTGTATCAGTTGAGTGTGTCAACTGGTTGTGTAAGTGGCCTTCCCAGAGCTAATTAATAGAGTACTGTCTTCCTGAGTTGGCCAGACCAGCATGGGGAAAGTGTAAACGTGGCTTAGCCCAACATAGGGTATAAAAATTGAACAACAAACAACATGAACTTTGAAGAGATCAGTGGACTTGAGCTGGTTTCAACCTATTGACGGTTGAAGCGTCATGATGGTGAGCATGTAGAGAGACCGGTAATGGGAACGATATTTGTATTGTGATTCAACTGTATGTTGCAATTGCTATGTCATGCTTGTATTGTGATTTCAGTACATTGCTTGTAACACTCTGTTAAATCAAAATCCTGTGTAATGGTAAGTAAATTTGGTATTACAGCTTACGGAGGATTGCGGAGGAGGGTTTCTTTGAAAGAACCTGGACAGAGAGCATTGGACTCGGACAGGAGGACATAAAGCTTACAAGGTGTTATTTCTTTTCAGCTTGGTATGAATTTGGATTCTATCAGGATATCTTCAATAAGCCTAAGGCAGAGATAGCCATTTCTATTCTGATTTGAACTTGCTGTGGATTTCTCTTGTAGCATTACCCTCAATTTGATCATTTGCATATCTAAAATAATTGCAGCTTGGATTTAAATTTAAAGGGTACTTTTAAAGTGTACAATTATACACACATATTACTGCTTTACTATATTATCATCATCAATGAAAGGGTTCATTTACATCAACAGCGTGAAAGTCAAACAGGCACTCATAGGAACAGTATAATGAATAAAAAGAAAACCACCTCAGCTGCTAATAGGAGTAAAGCTTTGTCACAAAAATAGCCTCACTAAATCCAATAAGTTTTCATTTTACTCATCCAAATGTCATCTGGATTAAAATTTTCAGTGGTTACAGTGGATAATACCTAAAATATTAGCTTGTGAATTCTGTCAACTTTTTTTTCAGAATGCATTTGACTTTTAAAGATGTTAAAACAAAGGAATAAAGTAATTAATTACATGATTCTGGTTCTACTCTGGTTAGTTACATATTAATCAACTCACGGAGTGTTTTCTGTTAAAAACTCTTCAAAATGGCTGGCAGCAAACTTACTGTGGAAATGTTCCCATCAGCTATTATTGGTCATCAAATTCACATTCTGACATAATTATATAAGATATACAGAAGATTTTACAAATTACCACACTGTGTCAGGACAATGGGCCATCTATTCCATTTTGCCTTATCCAGGGTTGAAAGAACATGGGAACATGGCAAGTGCAGAATTGTCTTCACACTGATATATTTTTCACAGCTACAGGTCATCAGGGATTTCAGAACTAGAAACTGCATTTGTAATGCTGCATTTAACAGGCACTGATAACTTGTCTTATCTATTTTGAAGTAATTTATACCTATAATTATAGGTTGTGTGGAAAAATACTTATTTCTTTTTTAAGCTTGCTAACTGATAATTTCATTGAGTGGACTTCTGGTGATTAATCATTCCCAATTTATCATCTGAATACCATTCATCTCTGTGTAGGCCTTATTCTGTTGCCCCCTCATCTATTACTTGTTCATGCCGATGGATTCTATTCCATTAATCCCTCCTGATTCCACCCTGAAACACTTTTGTTTCCTTTCCCTGTTCTGTTCTGCTGTATCTGAATATCTGTTCTGTACATCAGAGTGTCCCAAGCTATTTTCTGCAGTGTGTGGTGGATCCATATCTAATTAAGAGACAGTGTATGGCAGAGCAATAGGCCAATGAACCATTATAAGGGCTTGCACTGAGCAAATCTTCAGTTGTTTAGTATTAGTGTCACAATGTGGGAGATTGAACGTAAAGACCATTTAGTAGAGCAAAGTTTATATATCAACAACATCAAAAAGCAGACAAACAAAACAAGACATTCACCACAAAAGGCACTAAAGAAATGTAATGAACACAGGAAGATAAGTCTTAAAAGCTGTCTGCCACTGACAGACAAGCTGTCTGTCACCACAAGGTAGTCCTTCCGCAATCTGTGGAACCATGAGCATATGTTTGGTCAGAAGCACATGTAGAGTTTAAGGTGTATGGATTTGTACTGTGGATCCCTCTATTTCATAGGTGCTCACTTTCTTTATAACTGCATATTAAAAAAAAGGCTCTTTCTGCTGTGAATAAAGGCCCTATTAGCATAATATTTTCTGGTGCTCATTCATTACAGTTTTGTTGTTAATGGTTTTACTTTTCAAATAACTCAATATTTGTTGTATAAAAAAACTTTTCTAAAGCTTCTCCAATTTTTTTTCTCCTCCCCATCATACATGCCCATGGAAGTAGGTACATCTTCCACAGTTTCCAACAAGAATCAGTTTTTTTCTATTTTCAAATTTATTTGTCACATTCATCCAAAGACTTTGTATTATTAATTTGTCTTCTCATGGTATGCCACATCATCTTCAGTTAGGTCATTCATATGAACTGTGTTGATTTTTGACTGTATGGCAGTAATAATAATAATAATAATGATAAAACCCAAAGTTTTTACCTTTCAGAGTGTCTTCAGGTCTTGTTCTTCTACAGGTCAACATTTTCATCTTTAATAAATTAATCAAGATTCCATACTCTTTTCCTATCCCATACAACCTATCACCCAAAGCCGCTAGAGTTTCTTGAGTCAAAGTAACTGGAATATCCAAAATTATTGATTAACCTGAGTTTTACCTTTAAAATATTTCCATTTTGTATGCATTGCCATCTCCAACAGAGAATTTGAAGAGAGAAGGTAACAGTGTATACATTCACACTGCATCTTTGTTGACTAAGAATATTTCTTATGTTACTTCTGTTTTTACAGGCAATTAGGCTCCTGGCATAGCCAGTAACCAGATGTGGTGGAAAGCTCATCTGGAACACCACTCAGGAATAACCTGTCATACCCCATGGCATAAAATGCTTTACAGACAACAAACAATCAACCAAGTTCTAATACCTCTCTGATTAAATTATTGAGATTTATATGGGAGTTTTTGTATTCCTCCTCTTTCTGAATCTGGTCACTTAGTTGGTACCTCTTGTCCCATTTTTCTTTAAATTCTAAAGTGACTTCAGCTTGACCTTCCTTACATGTAATAACAAAGAAATTGTTCAATAGTTTGTAAACTACTGCCAGGCAACACTCCTTGATGTTAGTGCATGGTCCAGTTTCCTGAACACATCAAATGCAGGAAGACCCTTTTAAAAAGTTGCCTTGAGTTATTATCATATGTGTTGGCTTTTTGTGTTTTGTTGTTTTTTTTCCCTGAGCCTTTTAATTAAAAGTGCAATTTTAAATTTTAATGCTGGTGGTTCTGTTCTCCTGACCAGTCAATAACGTAATAGTTCATTATCATTATATAGATCCTCAAAAGACTCTTTCTAGCTCTCTATTATTTCCTTTCTATGGTTTGCACCCCACCTGTTTTGATTTAATAACACCAATTTGCAGTTTAAAAATCAGAATAGAACTTGAAACTTTGAACATATTTGCCTGTTATACTCCTTTTCCTCTCTTATGATCCCTGACACACACAGTGGATCCGCTATTTTTGATCTTGTCTATGTAACTTTAGGATTTGTTTAGCTTTAATTTATCCTCCGGTTTTTGTTTTCTTCCATCATCAGTCATTTTCAACATTTTTATCGTTGATTCAGTTTTCTTCCTTGACTCTTCTTCTATAATGTTCACAGCCACCTCCATAAGGTTGCCTTAGTAACCTCGAAAATGTTTGTTGCTTGGTCCTCATTCAATATTGGCAGTGTTTTAAACCTCTTGTTTTTCCCCATGTGCATTAATTTACATGCAATAACATTGAATTTCGTTTGCCATTTTACTATTCAGGCACACAGTAACAGAAGATCTTTCTGCAGCTCTTCAAAATCAGTATGTTTTGATTATTGGGAGTATTGATAGTGGGAGCAACAATAGACTTGTCTTCTTAATATTCACTCCTTTTTCCTGATCATTTATGAATATATTGCATAATAGTGGTCCTAGCACAGACCTCCTTGTTATGTCTACGTTTTCAGGTAGGACACACCAGTCAGAGTGGATCTGTAGAGCAAAACAGTTCATACTGAAGATGTGATACTAATGCTGTATATTTTGGGAGGTTTTGTATTTGGGACAAACTCTAGTCTACTTTGAATGACGTTGTGGCCAGAGTATGTTAGATATGCTCCTGAAATACATTCTCCACTCTGGTTTTGTCCAAAATAAATAGTTTTATGCGCCCCAAGACCTCTTCATGACACAAACCAAAGCACTTTAAGTGCAGATAATCCTGAGATTTGTTTAAAAAATGAAGTCTTCCTCGGCACAAAAAATGCACTCTTTGGGATGCTACCCCATGAGGAGTGATAGTTTAATGCTAACAATTTCCCTATCTTTTTAATCAGTTTGCAGTATACAAAGCAACTTCCTTTTTTATCCCATGAACAAGTCAGCTTCTTTATGATCTTTTGGTGAAGGCCACTATCAAAACCTTCTTGAAAATTCAGATGCATTACATCAACAAGATCCTCTTGCCCTAGGGCACACTGAATCCTTCAAACAGCTCTAGTGGATTTGTAAGGTATGATTTCCATCTTCATATTCTTCCTTGTTTTATGATATTTATCCATAAATTGGTAAATTCTTGCACTTTACTCTTGCTTCTTAAGAACTGATATTCATCTTGAGCCATTCAAATGGAAGCTGCTATCTTAAATGATTCCTTTCGTTGTTTAGTACCAAAGCCAAAATAGGTAATGGGTTAAACATGCTAATTAATAGCTCTGTGATGTCATATTTAAGTTGCCCTAGAATTCTGGGATGAATCCATGTTATTTGCCTCTCAGAAGGCAACAAACTGTTCTTACCATAACATTTCTTCTCATAACATAACAGAGCTTCAAACAAATAGAATAGGCATAGGTATGTGTACTTCTATTAATCTCAGTGTTTGGACAGTTAGTGGCTACTGCAGTTCAGATGATTGAACCCATTACCATGGGTAATCATCTTTCTAGCTAAATTCCTGAACAGAGTGGAATGGAAAAAATAATATTGTTCGGTTTTGCGTAGGTTTTTTTGCGGTTTTCTTTCTTGTTTTTAGTTACAACCTAAGATCAATCTCTTCCCATAATTGATATGAAATATACGGTCTTGATTAGCTTTTCCAGAGATACAGATAGATTTTCTTGTAGAACCTAGTTCAAAGGGTCTCCAGTGTATCCTAAGGAAGAATGGATTATAAATAACAAGTTTATTATAATCCTCTATATTTAAATAATACGATATAAAGGCCACTTATACTCCAGAGGGCTAACAATCTTAAACACAGACAAGAACATGCGAGATGCATGAGACTTCCTTGATTTTTATTATATTTTTAAAGTCTACAGCACAATGAGAATTTCATTTGGACAAGCTGTGTCTTACACACAGTGGTTACACTAATACGTATTTCATGGACTAAATCTTACCTTGTTATGAAATATTTATTTGATGTCAGTGCAGCTTATGTAGAATCAAAGTAAAAGTTGTATTTTTCAACCTTATTCATATGACACAGAGTTGATTTTGCCTCTATTGCCGTTTGTTTCTCCATTATTCATTGAGTGAAGAAAAATTGGTTGCAGCTTATATAGGAAGAGCCCGTTTATTACACCTTGGCTCTAAGCCATTAACCTTCCTGTACTACAGTGCTGCAGTATATATTTACATGAGATTTCAGTACATTGCAATCATCTTTTATTTGTCCACACAAATAAATGTGAGCATTATTTTCTACACCTAGTTGACATGAATGAACCATACTTAAAATATCACAATCCCTGTTTACATGTGGAATACAGGATACTGCATATTTATTTATCTTTCTGTGACCATATAGATTTATTATTCCCAGCTTAACTTACAGCAGTTATTTTTGGTTAGTCGCTATCATACTGCTTTTATGAAACATCAATGAATTTATATCATCAGTGACAGAGTTATTGTTATCACCAACCTAAAGGCAAAGCTGAGTTACCTACCATCTTTCCAACTGTAGAGTTCCTGTATTAATTTCTCCTATATTTTTGTATTTTACATATTCTAGTCTCTGCTGTTGTTGTGGTTTAACCTGGCAGGCAGCTAAACACCACACAGCTGTCCGCTCACTCCCCTGTCACAGTAGGATGGATGAGAGAATCAGGAAAAAAAAGTAAAATTAATGGGTTGAGATAAAGACAGTTTAATAGGACAGAAAAGGAAGGGAAAATAATTAATAATAATAATAATAATAATAATAAAAGAATATACAAAATAAGTGATGCAC
>NW_008825075.1:2683343-2684611 GCF_000699105.1 Pygoscelis adeliae | reverse complement strand
GGGGCTTATAAGAAAGATGGGGACAGACTTTTTAGCAGGGCCTCTTGCGACAGGACAAGGGGGACTGGCTTTAAACTAAAGGGGGGTAGAATTAGACTAGATATAATGAAGAAATGTTTTATGCTGAGGGTGGTGAAGCACTGGCAGAGGTTGCCCAGAGACGTGGGGGATGCCCCATCCCTGGAAACATTCAAGGTCAGGTTGGACGGGGCTCTGAGCAACCTGATCTAGTTGAAGATGTCCCTGCCCACAGCAGGCGGGTTGGACTAGGTGTCCTTTAGAGGTCCTTTCCAACCCAAACTATTCTATGATTCTATGATTCTATTATATTCTTTTCTATTATAGACATTTACTATATAATTATTCCTATGTGTTCTCCATATCCCTCCTTCTGACAATATCACTAATCTTTTCATTAACTTTTCCCACAATTCTTGTCTTCTCAGTAGTTTTTGCCTACTCCCAAATCTCAGGTCTTCTGTTTAATATAAAGCCAATAAAGGCAAATTAATCATTTTTGCAGTTAAACCACAGAAATTGCTAAAGGAATAATTAATTGTGGATATGAACAATCAGTATGTGAATTTCAGTTCACTTTCTATATCTGCTTTTGGAATTAGAATTCATTAATTCTTTTTTAATTTTATATTTTTATGCTATTCTTCATGTCTTACAGCTTTTGTTAGAGTTCCTGGTTACCTGTCTCCAACATTTAGAAAGTTCTCCCACTTTTGATGCAATTACCTGTATGAAATTGGTACACTTTTGATTCTGGCTCCAACTGCTATGTATACCTGATAATATTTAGCATATAAATCTATATTTTTTTATATATATATATATACATTTCTGTATTCTATCATGTTAACCTGGACAAAAAAAAGAAGTCCTAAAAACAAAGTAGGCTTTAAGATCTTAGATGTCTTTGTACCTTAAAAACCAGATTTTTTTTTTTTTTTAATGTAGTAGGATAATTAATGTATAAATATGCCTGTCTGAAAGTTTTGGCAATACTCTTGACTTTAAAATTCCAAGCCTGTCTTCTGGTACTTGTGCTGTCCCATAATACAACAGAACAGTGGTTTGTAACTGAAAGAGGATGAGACTGTAACTGCCAATACATCAGACCAGTTATCCTCAGGGTATTCAGCCCCCTGAGCTGGAAGACAGGGGTGGCGAGCAGGATAAACCTCCCATAATCCAAGAGGAAGCAGTTAACGACCTGCTACACCATCTGGATGCTCACAAGTCTATGGGGCCGGATGGGA
>NW_008825075.1:2656454-2682577 GCF_000699105.1 Pygoscelis adeliae | reverse complement strand
GCTGCACCTCGAATACTGTGTTCAGTTTTGGGCCCCTCACTACAAGAAGGACATTGAGCTGCTGGAGCATGTCCAGAGAAGGGCAACGAGGCTGGTGAGGGGTCCGGGGAACAAGTCTTATGAGGAGCGGCTGAGGGAACTGGGGTTGTTTAGCCTGGAGAAAAGGAGGCTGAGGGGAGGCCTTATCGCTCTCTACAACTACCTGAAAGGAGGTTGTAGCGAGGTGGGCATCGGTCTCTTCTCCCAAGTAACTAGCGATAGGACGAGAGGAAATGGCCTCAAGTTGCGCCAGGGGAGGTTTAGATTGGACAGGAGGAAAAATTTCTTTCCTGAAAGAGTGGTTAAACATTGGAACAGGCTGTCCAGGGAAGTGGTTGAGTCACCATGCCTGGAAGTATTTAAAAAAGACGTGTAGATGAGGCGCTTAAGGACATGGTTTAGTGAGCATGGTGGTGTTGGGTTGACGGTTGGACTCAATGATTTTAGAGGTCTTTTCTAACCTTAATGATTCTATGATTCTATGATTTTGAGTGCACTTTTTCTTCTTTATGTACATATATGTATCAAAGATAGTGTTGAACTTCTTGTGCCTAAAGAGCATACGCTATTTAATCTAATTTTTAAAAAAATGCAAATGTGCTACTGAACAGCCAAATTGTCATACAATTCAGGTATGATGATATGGTGCAAAGACTTAGTGAACTTACAGTGCAGCACTTACCAGGTCTGTTCACTGTTACCCAACTATAAGAATGAGGTAAATCACTGAAATTCAAGAGTGAAGGGAAGAAGAACATGGTAACTTGTACCTACTGTGAGATAGACATTTGCCTTTATATCTGAACTGGTTGGCCATTGGTCTCCCTCCTAAACCCCCCTCTTTTCCCTTTTATTGCTGAGCATGGCATTATAATGGTATGGAATATCTCTTCGGTTAGTTCAGGTCATCTTCCTGGTTGTGTCCTCTCCAAACCTCTTGCGCATCCCCCAGTCTAATCACTGGATGGACAGAGAGAGAAACAGTAAGGCCTTGATGCTGTGCAAGCCGTTTAGCAAAAGCTAGAACATTAGTGTGTTATCAGTACTGGTTTGGTCAAAAATCTAAAACACAGCACCATATGGGCTGCTATGAAGAAAATTAACTCTGTCCTAGCCAGGTCCAGTACATACACTAAAAAGAAAATATTAATTATCAAACTATTTTGCTATAAAAGTGAAGAGATTTTCATGAGCTGGCTTGGTGTGATTTCACATAATGTTTCTAAGTAATCTAATTCACTTAAAGTACTACTTTAAATTTCTAAATAAATTTCAAAACATGCCACCCATTCAGACAGAAATTTTATAGTCATGATTTTCACACCAGATAAAGATAATAGGGCCAATCCCCCAGTAGAGAGCCATGCTACTAGCACTATTTTAGTAAACTTATTATTTTGATCAGGCTATTTTTGATCATATAGTACAATGAAGTTTACCAGAGCAGGCTGTATGTTCAGCCTTTGTGTAGAGTTTAGTTATGTATATGGTTTAGGTATGTATAGATTTTAGATGACAAGCAAAAACCATACATATTCAGGGTATTGAACAAAATGTTAACTTCAACTTTACAAAGTTAATGTTCAGAGCTGTCAGACAGTTAAATGGTTTTGCAATAGATTTTTTGAAAGCCTAAAACCTACTTCATTTTTTCTATACTCTTCTAAGGTACACAATTAAGTATTCAATGCTCTAAGTAAGATAGAACTCTAGTAAAATCAAGGATCATGGAAAATAGCTATATTTTGTGCAAGGATGGAATAGGCAATACAGTAACTGATTAGATGGAATTTCTTGCCAAACCATAAATTAATTGTTTGCAGCTGATTTTGTCTCCTTACATCAGTAGTGAAGGAATCCAAGACTGGGCCACCTACAGCACAGGAAAATTTTAAGGCAAAATTGCTTTGTTATTGGCCTATCACTCGAGCACAAACCTGTATTCTGTCTACAGGATGCCTGAATGTGGAATCCCAATTGTCAGAGCTAATCTGGACCTGCTAAAATCAAATTACACACAATGAGTTCAACCTGGCACAAGGTTGAACATGGAGGAATGTGTAGATGCAATCAGAGACATTTGCTCAAACTGCAGGAAGCTAATTTAATTTCAGCATAAAATTCTTTTCAGTAACTGTTGAATAAAGGAGGTAAAAAGCTGGTTTTTAATGACTACTATCGACTTCACCACGGACAGGATTTTATATCATCCATCATACTGAAAAATTCATAGCTATTTATATAAAAAAATCCTAAAAGTTATTTTTTTCTGATTACATTGTAAAATCAAGTCCAGATGATATGTACATATTACAAATTATCAGTTAGCAATTAAACTTTACCTTAAAAGCCCAACGTTTGTTACTATAAAATCAGAGCAAATCTTAAATCCAAAAAAGTTGCTAATTTTTTTTTTTCCACCAGAACATGGGTAGACATTTTCAGATGTTGCCTATTAGAGAAACTCTGTGGGAAATTTTGCTTATTTGAATTTTTAATTACCCAGAGAAATATTTAATGGTTCTGGTTCAACTTTTAAAACAGGAAAAAAACCCTCACAGTCATTACCATGGTTCACTTTCGTAATAAATGCTAGATACCCCAAGTTACCATGCTTTTTAGAGGGTTTCTGAGCATCATGTCTGTGCAGAGTCTTTTTTCAAGTTAAAATACCAAATTTGTACTTTTCACAAAGTTTTCAAGAATGAAGGCATATGAAAACTCAGTTGACACTGATTTCAAGGGAACAATGACAATTTACAAGAGCAGAGAATTACATTAAAGATGAATCTGTAATGTCACTACTATTTTTCAATTAATGTGTCAAATGCTAGTTTCTGAACTATTCCTCTATGTGAACAGACTTCAGCTTTCCAAGGTTAACAGTTTCGCTACTTACAAGAGTACTCAGTTTTCACGAAGCAATTTTTAAAGCAAAAAAAGAATATCTAAATTAAAAGTTTCCTAACAATATGGAACTCAAATGTGACAGTTTTACATTGGTTTCTGTCTGTCAATATAACTGAACAAATAAAAATCTATTACTGCTTCAAAGCCATTACATTTATCATGCCTCCACTTTTTGCACCCTGCAGCTTCCCCACGTAATAGATTTCCAGGTTCTAGCACCTGCAACAACTGCAACATCTCGTTACTTTTAAAAGTTTCCTAATAGCAAGAGCTATGGAGGTGCTTGAGTATGAGATGTTATTGTTTGATAAATATCCTGAAAGCTTGCAATGACTGTCATCACAGTGAGCTCTTTTCTGAGATTCAGATTTTTTAATTATCTGAAGGGTAAGAACAATAAATACATTTTGTATCTGCCATATTTTTGCAATGTATGGCTGCTAAAGCCCTGATGTTAGACATATTCCAAACACATTAAACTAAACTATTATTCCAAATTTGCTTGAACAGATATTGTTTGAGCAGTGAATACATTTGACTGCCTTTCTTAAGAAATGATCAGCTTACTTCTCTTTAGCAACAACGATTCTGTTTTAACTATCATAAAGCTGTTCAAATCTTCTGAATTCTAACAAATGCTAATACTAATGACACTTTGTGCACTACAGACTAAAGATAAACTGTCATCAGTTTATATAAATCAACCTAATTGTTTATTGGGCATTCCAGAGATACAAAGTTTTATTTGATGTTTCTAGGATATAGGGAATCTTGATCTTTTAATTGTTCCCTGATGGGTTTAGTAACACACTAGACCTCCATGTTGTGACTTGGTTGCAGTCTTATTATGCAGAATCTCCCCATGCAGTGGCCAACCTGCTTCTATCTACATCCCACTGTACTTAACACTAATATACGAAGCACTGAAACAATATGTGTTGAGAGAGATGATGGAAACCTGGGAAAAAAAATGCACAGTATCAAAACAGGAGAGAAAGTTACAAATTTGAGTGTTAAAGGGAAGCAGAGAGAGGCAGATAAGCTATGTTAAGAGACAGAAAGGTATCAGATAGTGACTAAGTGATTTTTGGTGTGCCACCTACCATTTTCTGTTCACTGCTGATACTTCATGATTTTGCAGTTACAACGTGAAGAGAAATACTAAAAAAGTGAGATTGCAGGGAATATTATGAAATTTGAAAGAATGGAGTGTGTATTCATTGGCTCTGTTAAGGGTAAGAGACATCTAGGAAGAAAGTGAATAAAATTTGAAGGATATATACATCTAAATCTTGGAGGAATTACTTAGAGTCATATGTAGGAGTGGGAAGCAGGAAAGAAATCTGGGCAACTGAATTAGAAGAGAATTTAGAGAATCTACCAGTAAGTGCTCTGACAGAACTACTCTGAACTGAAGAACAGTCTTAAGAAATTTGATAAAAGTCAATTATTTTTGAAGTTTAGACAAAAAACAGGCAAAAACACTAGAAACATGTAGGATTGATCCTGTCAGAAAGGCCCCCTTTATGTCAGTTTGTATGAATAACTTTTGTAAGTTTCAATAGGTTTGAATGGAGAAATAGTTACCAGAAAACAACAGGCTGAAAAGGGGAAAAGTACAAGCTGAGAAGGGATGTGTACAAGCTCACAGACAAGACCTGGAAACCAGGAGTCCTGCTGGATCTGCAAGAATTGATAAAGACAGGTCACCACAAGTTTGCTGAATCTGTACAAGGCCACTGGAACACACCTGGCATCAACAAGAAGTTGTGTAACTTGGGCCACATCCAAGAGTGCAATGGTTGCTTTGTGCAGAGGAAGACTACAGCATTACATAAACACCTGATAAAACAAACATCCCTCTGAAGGACTGTCCAAACTCCTGCCTAAAAGCCAAGTGACATCAGTATGTCCCCCTGCTACAGAGGAAACAGCTGGACTTGGTCCCTGGCTGCGGCTCCAACTGGGTAATGACAAGGGGAGGTGAGAGTGAATAAGTGAGTGTACTGTGTGAATACTTACCTTTTATTAAAAATAACAGCTTGATTGCATTAATTATAACAATTTAATGAATAAAATGCTTTATAGAAAGGCTTCAGAGGTTGTGATCTGTCTCCCCCAACTCAATCCCCCATTAGAGAAAAACCAATTTATAATAGTCCTGATACAAAGAAAAATAAGTGAAGACATTTATATAGAGTACTTGCAGCAAAAGCAGAGTTCAGTAAAAAGTAGAAAAGGAAGATTTTGCAGTGATACTTCAATTAGCAGAAATTCATTATAAACTTACCTAACCTTTCAAATACACTGCCTTCAGTTCAGTGCATCTCATATCATTAAGTTGAAGACCGTTATTATATCTTTGGTATGCAACTTGTCAGGGAGGCAACGCTGGCCAGCTGACAAGAGTATACAGCTGGCTTGGCTCCCAACTCTAACCCCAGGCTTCAAAGTGTTTGCGAAAAGTAGGTCTCTTAGGATTTCCATGTTTCATTTTTACAGAAAGGGAATGAAACAAACAACTTGGATCCCTTTGTAAGCTTTAATGAAAATGTTTTTAAGCATTTAACGTTATCATCTCTTCTCCAAGCTACAAAGAAAATCAGAACCAACATCCCATCTTCTTGTCTGAGATTCTCCAGACAGACAGATAAAAGAAATTATTTCCTCCTGATATAGCTCATAGGGAAAGGATAATTTCCTTTGTAAGCAGAAGTTTCACAATGGCAATGAATAGTTAGATAAACAACATACTCTGGACTCTGCTAAAGTAACACTTTGATTGTGCTTTCTCCAATTAAACCTTTTTAGACTTCGAGTCAGATATTTTGGTACTATAAAATTTAGCTTTATTATTTAGCTTTTCTATGCATTTTCAATAATGCACATTAGAACTCTTTGAGGATGAAAAATAATAAAAAGCACTAAGCATAACTATATGATAAGTTAAAGGTGGAAAAGGGAAGGGTTTTTTGTTGGTAGCATATTTAAATAAGCTATATTGCATATTTATTGTTCCTATATCTGATTTGTTTTTATATATCTTCAAGGTGATTTTATTGACATGTCTCTTCCACTTTACATTTTGCCAGAGAAGATTTTCATGTCGTGATAGAAAATTCTTTCCTGTGATATTTCCTTCCCTTTCTAGTAATTTTCTCTCATCCTTTATGTTGTGTATCAGGTTTGCCCCTTCCTTGAATGTTTATACTACCTCTGTATAATTTCTCAGAGATCTTTTTTTTCCTGGGCCTCTATTGACATTTTCTTTCTTTAGACGAGTTCACTGTAATTAACAGATAATTATTGTTCTCTAATTTAAATCATTATTCTTATTATTGCTTGGTCTGAACACCCAGAAGTTTTCAAATCCCGGAAATTGACCACTGTCTACAGAAGTCACTGAGAAAAGCTCAGCATATTGGTTGGCTCAGTTCCTCCAAAGCTAAGCAGCAGCTGAGCCTGGGTCTGAAGAACATAAGTACAAAAAGGGTCATTTTGGTACCCAACTGCTGCGAGAATACTTTGTATAGACCTTGCATTAGCAGACTTCCCCTAGTTCACACAGGAATCCCTGTGGCAAAGCAAAAACTTAAATTAACCTCTCAAAAATATCTCATACCTGTACGATCACTCCTCATAATCCCTAAGCAACCAAGATTCTAGACTTTCCTATATTCTGAATATCTGGGACTTCCTATGAATGACTGCATTTAATTGACACTTGGGAGCTACTGCAGACTACAGTCATTTTTTCTTGCCAGACCAATTTCGTTGTATAGAATATGTAAACTGCAGCTAGTTATTCTTTGTACTTTATAAAATTTGCAAGGCCTTATCAGGAATTAGAGACCTCAGGTGATGGACACTTTACTTGCACACTCTAAAAGACAGTTTTAGGACAAATGTTGTATTATATAAACTGACAATTCAAACTGAAAAATTGAAAAAAAGCTGTGCTATTATTTCCATTTTACACATGCAAATGTGGAGCAAAAATAGTTTAGGAAAGTCATTCATAAAGGAGCCTTGTTGTCCAGCTTGGGGCAGTGTTCTCTGGGAGTGCTTTAGTTTAGAAGAAACCTCTAGATACAGTAGCAAAATTGTCCACTGGTACCCAGATGCAAAATACTTAACTCAAGCTAGACACCTTATCCAAGTACATCATCCTTCAATAGTCAGTATATAGTAAAAAGAAAGAGGCAGTAAAGTGTCAATCACCCTTTAAAGTGGCTAAATGGCATTTGGGGGCAGGAACAGGACACTGTGTCTAAGAATACTAGTTTATTTCTGTTAACTAACCCAGAGAAGCTGCCTCATTTCTTATTGCTGCATTTAGAGTGGGATTAGCTCCACATTCAGACAGATGAATGCTATTGTCTATATTCAGTTTAGTCAATACAGGCAAGAGTGCCAACAGCTATTCATTAATCTTAAAGTAGCCACCTACCTTGGTTCACCTGAATAGCTTTCTATAGTCTACTGACTGTATTGACTAGATCTCCATTGACTATACCAGGGTCTTAGACACTAAGAAGCTGACACCTACATGTAAGACAGTTAAATTTAAGAGTTAATCTGGAGCTGAATCCTATCCTTAACAGCTGAGTGTTTCTGAAGACTTTGGTCAAAGTAACTTGCTTAAATGAATACAGGAACACAAGAAAATGGGATTAGAATTGAGCACTGGACCATCAAATCCCCTACAGATATTTAGGCAAGACTGATACCCGAACACCTGCTTTTCACACTCTCTTTTCTCAACAGTAATAAACATTTCACAGTACCTCATCAGGAATTTTAAAGATAAAAATACACATTGCAACATACCAAAGCTGGGAACAGGATCCAGATCTCAAGTTCAAGACCAGTTTCTTAATAAGAACAGCCATTCTTCCTCCCTGGGAGAAATAAGAACTTATTTTCTATCTCAGTATACAACTAATGAAAAATCTGAAACATACAGACACAAAATATTTTGTTTGAAATAGCTTATGAGCTCTAACATTGCCAGACTACATGAAAAAAAATCAGGTTTGGCCTGCAGCGTGTAACAATTTTGTGCTTGTGCTAGGACTAATGCATCTGAGTGACTCACTCCTTGCATTTGAAGAAAGCTCAGAGACAGAATGACTTTCTCAAATTGGCTTGTCAAGTTGGCAATACAGTTATAAACACAACAAAAGACTTCTGACTCAGTTTCCCATATTCTACTTATCTTCAGATAAGAGCTGGTTACTGTCACTGCCATTTTTAAATATTTTATAGCCATTCTCTAGATCACTGGTAGATTGTTGTTTCTATAACATTTTTGTGCCAATCTTCATTTACTATGCTGGACTGCAAAATTCTTCCACCTTCAATTCCTTCCTTCTGTCTCAAGGAAGCTCTTGAAAGCTGGTTGGAAAAATATGCCACAGACTTTACAGCTTATAGAAACCTGCGCTAATGAATGGCAATGGACTGCTGTGCAGCTGAGGTGAAGGTGAAAGCTTTATGAAAAATTGCTTGCAAAATCTAACAATACTTTTTCACCCTCTGTAAAGTACACAAATTAATAATAATGGAATGGACAGGACTACAAAAAAAAAGTAGCTGAGAGCAATTAAATTTTGTCTAAGAAAGGACTTTCATTGCTGTTAATGTTGCCATAATGTAAACCTTAGTAAGGTTCCATGCTTTTTTAAATCAATCATTAGAAGGTGGTGTATTTAACCTACATCTTATGTCAATATACCAAATTTTCATTATCCTTTATACTGTTACCCTATACAGTATCACAGAATTCTGTTAAGTTCTATAGAAGTTTCTATTCTCCCCCACCGTTAAAAGAATATTTTTCTATTTCTCTCTCTCTCTTTTTCTTAGTTTTTTTAAATAAAGCAAAAGACTAACTTTTCAGATTTTTAATGTTCAGATAAACTGATCAGGAACTCTATTACTTTGAAGACATATAACAAAGCCACTGTCTGAAATTAGTCCTTTGCTGTAAAGTCTAGTAAAAGCAGCTAGAAAGTAAGATGTCGGGAACACTGACTAGTCTTTGCTTGAAAAACAGAAAAAGTAAGTTCCCTCATTTTACCATGGTCTTTCTTCACCTACAGAGGACATAATGGTTCTTTAGCTATGGTGCTATATGATTGATGCTTTTGACTGTCAGTTACTTCTTTTCACTGTAAAGCCTAATTTTGTCTTGGTTGTGTTTTCTCTCAGCTTTACCTTACTTACAGATTTTTTTTTCCAGAAGCCCATTATTCTATGTTACTTTTTAACTCCGTGACAGGTTTTCTACTCAGCTCAGAAAATTATCTAGTTCTCACTTTCTTCAGTTTAAAGTCAGGGTAAATGGTCTAATAAACAGTGCATCTAATTCATCAGTTAATGTAGCCCTACTTACGATCAGTAAAACTGATTGGAGTAATGATACCAAAGACATTAATCTGTTACATTTTTTAGTTCTGGAAAAATTAATCTGGAATCACAAGTGGGAAAAAACACATTGGCTAATAACCATTGAACATGCAGTGGGTTGGGTTTTTTTGGTGTGTGTGCTTTTTTAATGCAGCATTTGGCATTTGCTATCACTTGCTCAAGCTACTTTCCATACTCTTTTGAACACTTCTACTTGTGATTGATTGTTTTTTGAATCATGTCATCCTGCTCTCTTGTTGCCTGCTATTTTCCTTCTTTACCCTGTAACTGGCAATAACTTGCAGTCTCAAACATACTTCATATATGCTTTTTTGGTTCACTGGGATAGGGAGGTAGGATGCAAGGAGTGATGAAAATGGTACAAGAGAGACAACCCTCATGTGTATATTGTTTATCAGTATACTGTCTATGTCTTGTGCTTGCTCTCTTTTCCTTTTAGTTCGAGATTCTGGAGATTATTTTTAATGCCTGTATCTTCACACAGATTTACAACCTAGAAAGTACTAGTGAAGGAAATGGAGATTCACTGTTGGATTAATTTCAAAACTCCTCTTTTCCCTTAGGGATACGTGTTTTGTATATTATAGCAAAAGACGTCCCCTTTGAAATTCAGGTATAGATGGAATTTAGTCAGCTCTGCAAGACCTATTGGATTTACTTGACTTTGGAGTGGAAGGAGGATATTTTAGGGTTGGGTTGTTTTGTTTTGTTTTTTTTTTTTTAAATTGAGGCAGAGGAAGGAAGTATCTTTCCTTTATTGTTGATGAGTCATGCTTGAAAAAGAAAATTTAGCAGAGGAGTCTACAGCTGCATGATATTTAAAATATGATCACAGAATATGAACTAGATATATCTTTAAAATAATATAAATTAAATTACTATCCAAAGACTTCTCCCTATGTTTGAAATATCACTCAAATTAGAAGTCAAAGAGGAAATAAAAAGTATTCATAAAAGTATTCATAGATTTTTTTTTCCTTTTACATAGATGTTTCCCCTTTAAATTGAATTTTATTATCTCAGAAAACTTTTATAGTCACAAGATGCATGGGGTAGTTTTGAAACTCCTATTGATTTCATTGAAGAGTTTTAAAAAACACTAAAATCATTAATATGATGGTACCGATGTACTAGCTATTGTCATAAAGCTATACCATACAAAGAAAAAAGTGATGCAAATACTCATTTTGCCTCTAAAACACTACCTTTTTCTTCCTACTCTGGTCACCACAATGAAATCTCTGAAGTAAGATAACTGCTGGTACGAGGTGCTATAACTCTGTGTGGTAACAGCACTGGGGACGCAGGACTGGGCCCTCGTATGCAAAACATACTGTCTGTAGCCAGGCGTGGGGTTACCAACAACTAGTCACTCTGCTGGTATTGTAATCCATTTTTATCTAGATGAATATTAGCTCAGGATTGTCTACCTGTATTTTGATTGTAATTTCTAATAAAATATTGATGTACCTTGTCCATCTGGCAGAATACTACTGTGGACCTTCTATCTAGGGATATATCTATAAAGGAATAAGCACAACTGTTTGCTTTTTCCAAAATCTGCAGGAATATCTGGACACTTCCTCCATACACCCAAACACTGGTGACCAACTTTCTGTTTCTGCTTCTTAAGCTAAATATTATTTGCCTAAATGGATGCAACACCCGAAACAAATTAAAAGATGAATGTGTTTATTTGTGGAGATTAAGAACTGGAAGAAATACTGCAGCATAGGATTTCCCATTTATTATTTCTTTTACTTGATATATTTACCCAGTTCTAGGATTAATTTTGGGCCTGTGTAAAGTTCATAGTAATCCTAGAAGCGAGCAGCATAGAATCTACTTATTTTCTTTTGTCATCACCAGAACAAGTACAGCATGGCAAGGAACAGCAAAGCAATTTCAAGTCTGCAAACATGGCTTTTTTTTCTTTTTCTGTTTATTTATTTTTAACATTAGTGTAATATAAACGACGAAAAAATAAATTAACTTCATTTGGAAAAGCAACTTTCCAGAAGATATAAGTTTCTGTGCAGCTTAGATTTTAAATATAACCTTTAAAGATGGATTTGGGGGATTAGCCATGACCTTCGTGATGTAATGGGTTCCTGGGAGGCATCTTTTTTTTGAATGACTGCATGTTTTCCTATCTCTAAATGCTTTCCCATCAGGTCAGAAGACATAAATATTATCTATATGACTATATACATTAGCCTACTACCAGGACTGAGAAAAAATGTTACAGATAAAAATTATGTTTTCAGATAAATTAAAAGTACATGTTGAAAGCATATCACTGAAAGATTTCAGCTTTCATTTGAGTATTGTTTCTGGACTTTATTTGATATGATAGAATTACAGAAACACTGAATAATTCAGGCTGGAAGGCACCTCACGAGGTCTCTTGCCCAACCTCCTGCTTGAAGCAAAGTCAGCTGTGGGGTCACCAGGCTGTTCAGGACTTTATCCATATGTTCATATGCTCATAACTTGCCCCTTCCTCCACAGTGGCTAGGAGGCCTGAAGGCAAGCAGTTGAAAATACAGGTTTGAAATAAAAGCCCTTAATTCTTTCAGTCCGTAACCCACATTTCAATTAAAACCATTTAAAGTTAAAATGATTATTTCACTGAGATAGAGGGTCACTTTTATAGTTCCTAATCTTGCATGACCTAAGCACAGTAACCTTGATTTACAATGCCATAAGCTGATATTTAAGTAGGCAGTGTTCATTCATTAAACACTCACTTTAAATTCCTCTGTAATAAGCAATTAGCTTGCCAAAGTCTTATACAATGTCACATATTTAGGCCACTGATATACAAAATTCCCTTGTAGCCCAGAAAAAAAGATTTGTATGACACTGAGTATACAAGTTTCTCAAAAGATTGGCCTTTGCAGCAATATAAAGCTTAACCCCTATGAGCCACGTAATGGTCCCTTTGTACAGGGCTTTTATTAATGTCTTGTGACTGAGTAGTGAGCAGTACTGAACTGCAAGTACTGAAGCAGAACCTCAAGAAAAACACAGAGATTTTTCTGTTCCTATGCCTTTGAATGCTTTAACCCAGCTTCTGAGTCAGATTTCTGGCTCGCAATTTGAGTAAAAGATATACTTCATAGGGACTTTTGACAACTGAGATTTTTATGCATGTGTGTGAGCATGATCCTGCCTTACCCACACATTATCAGCATACAGGTCATACTTGTACTGGCACAAAATGGAATGACCAATGCAATCCAACTGGCAGTAGCAATCCTATAAACTGTAACATGCCGTGAGTTCAAGTGAGGTCAGAACAGGAGTGAATTTCAAGCTGCACCTTAAAATCGCCTGATCTCAAGTCAAACAAGAGTGATGATGAGGTTTACTTTACGTCAGACAGAAATTAACAGCTTTCCAGACATATGCTGTATACCACTGTGCTGAGTCTTGGATGATCTTTACTACAGAGACAAAGAGAGATGCAGATTTCAGGGAGGAACTGAGGCACTGGCCTTTTTAATCTCTGTTTATATTTCTATTTTACTATCTCCAAAGGCTTAATAGTGGCTTGCAGCCTAGGTGTGGAATTCGTACCAGCGCATGGACTCGCATCACCAGGGATCGATGCATTTACCACTCCCATTAGTATAAAGAAACACAATGCTGCATGGGAATCTCCAAAGGAGACATGCAACTGGAAGATCTGTGAGATACACTTTAATGTAAAATGTTCTGGTTAGCAGAAATGAGGACTTTTATCAAGGCAAAATTAAAAGTAATTTGTCAGCCTTTAAAACAGAAGTAGATGCCCTACACAAACTGTCACAAAAACCTAGGGGCTAGTGCCCATTGAGTTGCCAAGAAAAGGAAGCTTTCTTTGGCAGGACTGAATCACTAGACTGTAATCCATTTTCCTTTACAATGAAAACAATCTGGTATGTTGCGACCTCTTTGATTTTGCAGATCAAAGCACAGATTAACACAGCATTTCCATATTTTCTTCCCGACTCTGTAGTCATGATAGAAAGGCATTGTTCATGACTCCAAAACCTTTCTCATCTCAAGTGCTCCCCAGCCCACCTCAGGAGAAACTCGTTTACAGTAGAAAAATGGTAGTTCTTCCTGGGAGTCAAAATGAAGTAATTAGACTGGCAAGTCCTAGAAATTACATTCGTGAAAAAAAAAGGAGAGGAGAAAAAAGAAAAAAAAAAAAAAAAAGACTCCAGAATGAAATAGAAACCATAGCTTTTGATATACCAGCCAGTACAAAAGTGACAGCTTCTCCCTGTGCTTGTATTTCACAGCACAAATAGGTAAACTGTTTCTCTTTTCCTACTTCCCACTGTGCATTACTGTAAGTTGTAGAAAACAGACTCCTCAGTAAATCCTGTATACACAACAGCCTGAAGAAATTCCTCTCTAGCTAAGTGTAAAAGGTGAAATTTTCAAGTACTGGATGAGCCACTCATACTAAAGAGCTCTACAGAACAATGTACAAGAAGAAATAAAGCAGTCAGGGTTAGAGTTTATATACTCCTTTTGTTGTCCCTTCCCACCATAATGAGTGTGCAATAGTTCTATCTCAGTTAACCTTGTGTTATTTCAGCTAGACTTGATCTGATCCAAAAAAACAGTGACTTTTTTTCATAGACAAGATAAGGCCCTGTGACCTTGCTGTGAGAAAGCAAAGAGCAGAAGCATGGCAGGACTACAGTATTTCTGAAAGCACAAAGAAATAGCAGTGTGTGCCTGTGGACATCTGTGCAGCAGCAGTTCAGTGTGCACGAGCCGCCCATGACCTTGGGCTCCAATTCGAGACAGTTATTAGACAGAGCGGTACCTCCTCCCAGGCGCTCTTCCACAGCCTTCCTCCCTCCCGCCATGGCTGGGCTGCCATAGCAATTGCCTAATCCCTCCTGTTGTAGAGGCTCAGGCATCTTACCCTGCGGATACTCTCGCTATGTCCCTGCCCTTTCCTCATCCTGGTCTCAGGTGTGCCACCTCCTCCACACATCCTGACACTCACATCTATTATCATCCTT
Organism: Pygoscelis adeliae; assembly: GCF_000699105.1. Taxonomy (NCBI): domain Eukaryota; kingdom Metazoa; phylum Chordata; class Aves; order Sphenisciformes; family Spheniscidae; genus Pygoscelis; species Pygoscelis adeliae. Next base: position 2,668,166 of record NW_008825075.1, on the reverse strand, counting down.
TTTCACATGAAAATCACCAAGTCCTGATGAGGCAGAACATAAACCTCACACACAAACTCTTCTGTTGTTTTTGGGGTTTTTTTCCATATTCTGAAAGAAACCATACAAAAATGACAGTCTGTGCTTTTCCTAAACATGTACAGATACACAATGCGTAGCTTGCCTTCAGGCTTTCCATAGTGCCCATAGTCCGGCCAAGCAGGCTTTAAATAATTTAATTGATATTCATAAATACACACTAATCAGACCTGTAATATGTTATTTCATCTTATCTTGCCCCCAGTATCTTCTTCTTCTATCTCACCCAGGCAGATTAGTACTTTTGCATTTCAGCCAGAGGGATTCCTCAAGAAGAGACAGGCAAGGAACCAAATAACATCAGGTTTTCCATCTCTTAAGAGCCACACAACTACCCTACCAAAGGGACTAGTAAAAATTACACACAAATATATAAGCTTCCAGGAAACAGTTGTCAGACCTTCATAGCTATACACAGTATTAAAGGTGATTGTAAAACTGGAAAAGTACCTTTTGCTAGTACTGTGCTCTTTATACAGTTTCTAAATTTGGAACTAACTTTGAATTAGAATTTGGAGTGAGTTTAAGATATAATGGGTACTTGTGAATAATTTCATATGTTGGTGTTGTGCCTCCTTACTTTATAGATCACCACACTCAGGAATGGCTACTGGTGTATAATTCCACATTTATATAGACTTTCAACCTCAAAGCTTGATAATTTATGAGTAAATTTCACTGTCCCTCCACTTTTATTGTTCAAAAGCAGAGGATAAAAAAATCTAACAATTTCTGGTTCTGTATGACACATCCTCTACAACTGAAAAGTATAAAAGTAGAAAGTACTCAAAATATACAGGCGAACTTAAAGGAAGCTGCTCTTCAGAATGACTTCTTCTCTTGAAACAAGTTTACAGTGACTGTGTACTATTAGGAAGTGCAAAATATCACTGTGCCACTTCTGAAACATGTGGCAAACCTTTTGCTGCAAAGAGGAAATGACTGGGATAGGCCAACAGCCTATTTCAGAGGAAGAAAACTAATTATTTAATAGGGGTAATGTACAGCACTACTATCCAAATAATAATAAAATTTACTGTCCAACAGTAGGCAAGTAAGAAAATAGTTTGTGTTCGCACTCCTTCCCTTCTGAAAAACAAGTAAAAATAAAAAATTAGGTTCCAGCACCACAACGATAAATCAAGGTTATTACGAAGACCAATGGACCCCAGTTCTGATTCTGAAATCATGAACTGTATGTCAACCTAAGTGCACAGTGGGCACTTACTTAGAGGAAACTGGGAAGGCTCAGAAATATCAGTAGACTTTCTAGTATTCAGGAACTTTCCATATGTTTTAAACCATGCAAATATCAAATTTTCCAGGCTAAAACCAAACTCTCCACAAACACACAGATAGGGAGATTACTAACATTTATTTAACATGTTTAAAATTTGCTAAGCTTAAAAAATTGACCTTTGAATTTATAAATTTTCAATCAGAATATTCGGGTAGATAATAACGCTAATGAATAAAGTAACTGAATAAAAGCCCCCTACTTCATTAGAGTTTTGATTTTTTAAGTTACAATTTACAAACATACATTAAAAAAAAAGATACCTGATGAAACACTCAGTGGATTTCCCACTTGTGTCTACATGCTGTAATTTGTGTTATATTTTTGTACAGTTTTATCAAAGCTCCTCAGTTATAAAGAGCATTCTGCTTCTGTTCACCACCTTCTTTTTTCAAAAAGAACTGTATTTAACTCTGACATGACTCTTTGATAGATCACATATTTCTTTATAAACTTGGTAAAAAAATACAATCAGAAAAATGTATGCCCCAAACATCTGGTAAGCACTGAATGAGTCACTGCATTATCCTAATGACAGTATGAAGTAACTGATATCAAAACTATGTAAGAGTACACAATCAAGGTACTTTTTATAGGGAAATGACCCTGCATATTGGAAAAAAAAACTGGCTTAGATGTTTTGGGGCAACACAAGAAACCTGTTAGTTGCCTGGTAACCTTGTTTAGAGTGGCCATTTCTAAATCATACCCAAAAGCCAGTTGAAGATTGAATTATGGTCCAAAAGAAAGAGTTTTTCCTTTATTCCATTGTGTACCATCTATTAAATGGTTATTGAATTTAAAATGGCACAGCGTTGAGTATTTTCATTTTACATACCATTCGCTTGCTTCTAGGCACTCAGAGTAGTTAGCTACCCATGAATAAATGTCAAGAGCAGTAAAATAATACTGCTTCATTTTCAAAGGAATGCATTTGTCTTTTGCAAGTTCTCCATTCCACTTCCCGCTAGAAAGACCCTTCTCCCCCCTAACAGCCTGGAGAGACGTGTACAAAGTCTTCGGAGTATTTGGTCTGACCTACTGATATTGAGTCTTCTCCTTTGAAAAAGTAAACTGTGCTAGTTTACCAAGCTCTGGTGAAACTTTGCTCCTGACTCTAAAGTGCCTTTAATACGTAGGCTAATACATATATTGCCTATATATTTTGAGAGCATTCCAAAACTTTGTAGATCCTCCTAGGTCCCTATTTTTTTAAATAAAGATGGCCACAGATAAATGTTTATCATGAAGACAATTTTTGTTAACAAATATATTAGGATTCCATATGATCTTAGCATAACAAAGAGATTAATCTCATAAATGCTCCATTTTACAAGAAAACAAAATAGCTCATGGAATCCTATACTGTCTCAAAAAGCTGTCTGCAAGTGTCTGCTGAGTTATTTACAAAAGATGTGTAATCCCTATTATATAAGTGGTGCTTTAGATGGAGCTTTATTTTTCTTTTTTGAAATTCTCATTAAAAGAAAATTCAAGAAACGTTCAAACTTGAACCTCTATTCAATCACTTTAGTAATTTATTCCTCTGGAATCTCTCTTCATAAAAATGTTTATTTTTTTATGATCAGTATTCTTTGTTGAAGAATTAACATTGCATATACTTTATTTCTTGAGAAAATTTCAGAGAAAGACTGTTTTTTAAAATTCAAGGGAATTGTCACCTATAATTTTCTTGCCTATCAAGATCAAGGCATTCTTTGAAATCATGTATTCTGTGCAATTGACAGGAAGTTTTAGATATTGCAGATCTGAAACCTGTAACAATAATGAACCCAATGAATAATAGTTTAGTGGCAGATTTATTTTGGGATTCAGTAACACTACCATCTTATTTAAACATGATATTTCCCAGTTTTTGCAAAATGCTTTGATGTAGAAAGCCTCATTTTTTCTTATTGTCAATGCTGTACACATAAGGAAAGTGAACTATCTGAAATATATGCTATCTGGATGATCAAAATATTAAGTTAGCAATCCTCTTCTATTAAACCATCTTGAGTTTTGTTTTAAAATTAATGGTTTATTTGAAGAAAATTGTCAGCATCCTATTCATATCAGATTTGAAGGGGCACTAATTTGCTATTCAGATTCATACTAGTGCCTTTAATGTAACATTCAGCAAGAACACAAGCTAATAAATATTAAATAAATAAATTATTCTGATTTGCAGCACATCTCCTTAAAGCAAATAGATAGATAAGTGGTAAGGGGATGAACCTCAAAAGTAATTTCATCATGATAAGTATCTAAAAATTTGAATGCTTTATTAGACGGTTGGACTCGATGATCTTGGAGGTCTCTTCCAACCTTAATGATTCTATGATTCTATGATTCTATGATCTGGTCAAGCTTCCAAACCTCTTAAGTTTACAATATCCAGGATGGTTTTATTCCCAATACACTGACAGATACGAGTCTTGAGCTAGAATTTTCATGAAGCAGTCTATTGCCCATAGCTTGATTTTATACATCCAATTCTTACTTTTTTAGATTTAAAAGTTTTGTGCAAAACAGAGGTCTGAATTGGTGCTTATTTTGGTGTTACAGCTATAAAAAAACTGACTTTTTTCAAAGAACAATTTGCATGTTTACATTTTTGCTTCCTCAACTGAATGCCAGTTAAGATTTCAGGTACAAAATAAACTATAAGTGAAAATTTGAGTAGTTAAGTCTTTAACTACCTTAATGAAGGAGCAAAACCAAAGTGCTATTTGTTTTTGCATATTATAAACTGCAAATGTTTTTGGGAAAATGTTCACACCAGACATTAGCAAGGATGATTTAAATAAAAAGCAGAAGAGGAAATGAGCATTTCTAATTGCAAAATCTTGCTAGTTTTAGTGATCGACCAGGAAATTGTAAATTTTGACATGAAATCCATTCACTTGCTGCCTCATTGACTCTGTCTGGGTACCTTTTGATGTACACAAGTATACCGCAAAATTTACATAGCACAGGAGTATAAAGCAGTTATGAAGTCACTGAATAGTGGCTAACACTCATAAAAAAGATAGCAAGGAATAACAATGTACTAGACTAAGCATGAGTACGCCCTTGTAAGTACCACCGTTGTAAGACATGCAAGCAGTCCTCAGTGAGGTGCGTAAGGGACAACTTACCCCACTCCCTGAAACAGCTCCTTGGCATTACTTAGTCACCACCTTCCAACTCCCTGTTTTTCCTTTTACGTTTCTATGTCAGTGGGTTTTTACCATCTTCAATCCTTGACCTGCTACGTATGCCCATCTCAACAAACTAACCTCAGCCTGCAGTTTTACTGTTCTTTTCGTGCGCGGTTCATCTCTACAGTTTATCCTTGGTCTGAGCCAAGGTTATGCAGCTGCGCCATATGCGACCTTGGCCTGGGATCACAGGGAGCACAATCTTGGGGATGAGGAAGGTTATGCTGCCACATACAACGCTACAGGCATCTGCTCTAATCCGACCCTCAGACTGCTACCTGCTTTCTTTCCTGTTTTTGCTATGCTATCCCAGAGCTGAAATAAATTTTAAAGACACAGAAACAACAACTGTTGAAAGACTAAGCAACAGGTTGACAAAGGATACAAATAGTTGTGGATAATTATTACTGGGATTATACTTGGACTTTTATGCAAAACCATCTGGATTTCATAGTGTGTTTGAATTAAAAAAAACCCAACATGGGAAATCCTGTATAATACAATACTTTAAAATACATACCGATCATATGCTTCAAAACTACACACAGCTCAGTAAGTGCTACTCTTTAAAGAGTAGCCTTTTCTTTCATGACTGCAATGAGGATGTCTTTATTGTCCTTTGTCTTTTCTGTTAGAAGAAATACAGGACTACTTAAAGGAAGCAAAACTTTATACTATTAGCTTTATTCACACACTTCCACCCCAAACACCAAAACTCTTGTTAGAATGTTTCCCTCCAACTTTGAGACTGTTTGCCAAATTCAACGAAATTTTGCAAGGGAGAAATGATCTCAAAGATATATGTTTCTTATGAGGTTTGTAAAAACAGGCAGAGGGGGAACTCGGGTTAAGAGCCCAGTATGACCTTAATTTTCTTATTAGGCATCAGACAATACACATCTACAGAGATGTCCAAAATTCCATCACTTGTGAAGCTGTTTTTCTGCACACTCCTCCCCCTTCATTAGTTCATCAGTACCCCATGTGCCTTTTCTTACATGCTTTAGTACTTCCCACAGCCCACAATCCACCATCCCAGGAAACTAAAATAACCTTATTAAAGGTATACTTACTACGACATCATGATAAAAGTAATGCAGAAGTAATCCATCCTGCTGCCCTACAGAGCAGGAGATAAATGTTGTGCTTATGTCTAGATCTGCAAGTAATATATTACTTAAGAAAAGGAACCTCTTAGGATAAGGCTATACTACAAGCTACAATTAATCTTGCCAGCAGGGCCCACTCTCCCCCCTTCTGCCACAGGTCAAAGACCTACTGGACTTCCATGGAAGTTTTCGTTTCATAAAAAGAAAAATGGAACAAAATTTCTTGTTCTATGGTTATTTTATTACTGTAAGAATTTGTGGTGTTCAATCACTGTCATATCTAGAAGGGTAGTACCATTTCAACCTGTTACAATCTCTTTCTCCAACGTGTTCAATTTCTTATCAACTAGGCTACTCAAGGGCATAATGAGAGGGTAAGTAACTTTTGTAAGAAATGTACTTTTAAACATTTGTGAAACCCTGGATTTTGCCTAATCTAAGCCAAAACTGCAATGCTCTCCTGAAGTGAAATGGAACACTGCCCATTCAAGCCAGTGGAGGACCTGATTTCAAATCTTTTCTTATCCAAACACAACAGGTATCTTTTCTATAGGGAACAATTAGATGAACAGCAATTTCTTCCGTATTTCTTTATGGTGATTCCAAGTAGACCTCTCATAGAACTAATCATACACTTGCAATACCTGCAGACATATAATTGCTTTCAATGGCAGGATTAGGTATAGAAGAGATTACTATTTCTAAAAATTTTATGATGATCTGTCCTTTTCTGTAGTTTGAGCCACATAAATTCTGCCCAGAGTTTTAGAAGCAAGCTCTGTAAGCTCTGGCTGAGATACAGGATGACAAGATGCTCAACCCAATAATGAAAACCATCAAAGATCCGCGCAGAAGAAATATACCTGAGGGAACTTTACTAGCTTGAATTGCAGCAACTGTGACCTTAAGGCACCTAAATGTTGAACAGAGGATGAGACTTACCCTTGAGCACCTACATTCTGTGGATCCAGGCCAACATAATTAAGAATTCTAACTGATCCCACACAGCAGTTCCAATGAATTTTAACTTTCATTTTCAGCTCTCTAACCATGTACAAAGTAATGGACCCAAGGGAAAGATATAAATACACGTATTTCAGGCCAGACTGACCTCTAACTGTCAAGACTTGGGAGGAAATTTTGTCTGGAAATGTTATGTCTTAATTGTCTCTTGCAGGGTTTCTTGAGCTTTACTATGAAGCACCAACCAGCACAAATTAGTAGTTTGATTCAGAAGAGCATTGCCTGTGCCTATGTCTGAGCTTTTTTAGGTACCAGTCTCAAAAGCTAGCACTTAATTTTCAGCTGCCTAAGTTTCAATTGTAAGAAATAAAAATGTTAAGTTTAAAATATTTTTCATAGTCACAATACGAAGTAAACTGTTTTTCTACTATTAATTTCTAAATGAGTTCAAGAAGTGAGAGCGTGTTTTTTTATTATCAGAATGTTCATTAAACAATTCTCTCACTACAACCTTATTATTCCACATTTTTAAAAGAATGACTATCGAGTCAGATTTGACAATTTCCTTGTTCATACATAGTTGCTCTGAGGTACTGCAATGTGATCAGGGAAAAACACATCCAAACACAAAATTTGGGCATGGACTCAAACAAGCAATGTTTCTTGATTTTAGAGGAGCCTCTTGCTTTATGAATGTAGCTCATCAGCCCTAGGAACATTACCGAAAGCATAGCATGCAATTTATAACAGCAAATTTTGTACTAGCTTTTAAAATCTGAAATGATTCAAGATTTTTAAGATTTTAATGCAGGATAAATACTGATCCCTTAAATGTTTTATATTTTTTTGGAATAGTGATACTTTTAAAATATGTTTTGCAAAAACATTATTGTACAAACAATAGAACTGCCAAAGTGCTAGGCAGCTAAGTATACTATATTTACCTATATAGTTTGTCCATTAACCTTTGTCAGATTGTTAGTTGTGCAGTATCTGCAAAGATAACTAAGTCCGACTGTTATTTTAAAATGAAATAGCATAACAAGCAGTATCTCAAATAAGAGTTCTGGATCGAGGATTCTTATCTTCCAACAAGATTAGGTAACTGCTATAGATCTGTACACTATTGTTACTATACAGCATTTAGGCATTTCTAATAGATTTATTTAAGATTAATTTTAGTTATTTTAGTATTGATAACTTTATAGGGTTTTATGTTTTGTAAACATTCATAGATCAGAAACAATAGGACTTATGGGACTGGTGTGTTGACTGCTGTTACCTAGTGGTTCTTTAGGGCTCAGTTCTACCAAAATCTCTCTCTACACCTCCTTATTGCTGCTTTCTTGTGTGCACATTGGAATTCTGAGACATTAGAACATAAGCGCTTAAGGACTGGAAGGAGTGTTTTCTGGTGGGGGCTGTCATTATCTGTCCTTTATATTCCTATCCTTTATTCCTATGAGAACATTAGCCTGAAAGACATGGTGTCTAGATTGGAGCAGGGAGTTAAAACCAGACTGGCATCTGGTTTCAGGCAAGTCCTGAGCAACTTAAATAAATACTGAAACACTCGAGTGAATTCTCTCTTTCAGTTGCACAAAAAGTCCAATTTCTCAGCGAGGAAGGATGGAGCTAGCCAAACCACACTTTTTTTTTTTTGTTTTTCCTTTTCTTTTTTTCCTTTTTGCCTTGCTACAGTAAGAAACAAATTGTTTTATAAACAGACAGACATTGGGACAAGTTTGTTGTGTGCCATAATGAGTGTGCCTGACAAGTTAGGCTATGAAAACTCTATGGGAAAAGCAACATTCTGAATCTTTGCTCTTCTTTCTCCTGTATGACTAGTAAGTATTAAAAAGCAACCAAAGAAAAAAAGAAAAAAAAAAAAAAAGAACACAGGTTTGACTGCAAAAACAAAAACAGATCTAAAGCTTCTCATCTAGTTTTATCTTTTTCCATAAAAAGGCACAGTTGGTGGCTTTTAATCCAGGTCCTATTCAATACCTTCATGTTGTTAACACAATCAATTCTATCTTCATGCTACTCAAGAATTACAGTTTTAGGAAAGCAACGTACCTGAAAACAAGTTGCTTTGCTTTTAGCTGTCAAGTCTGCCTTTCCAGTGAGACCTAGATCCCCAAGAGCCATCTGCTTCCTTCCAGGAACATATTCTCTCTTGATACTCTGTCATTCAAAACACTGTTAGAGCACTGTGGGGATACAGAGTTCTCTCTACTTAAGCACGCAAGTCTGGTAACTCCATCTAGGTCTCCATCCTATGTACAATGGATAGTTATCATATTTGTTAGCAATCAAACACCTGACAATATTGCATTTCTGAACTATGGTTCAAAATAGAGGTTCCTCTATTCTCTTTTAGCCGTACAGATATTTTAAAGAAATAGTATGCAAGCCATGCTTAGAAAAGTATATTCCAAACAGCAACTGATCCCTTAATGCTTGCTGACACAAAGGAAATATGCTAGCTATAAGCAGATGTGAAATTCACAGCTATTTAATACAGTAAATTTAAGTTTCACTAATAGTGGATCTACCGTGGAGAAAACATTTTCAAACATGTCACAATGTAGGAAACATTGGGAGGAGCAAGGAAATTATTTTAGTTTGTCCATACCCTGCATTAGCACTATAACTATTGTACAATTTAATTACACTTTACCCAATAGTTATGTTAGACAGGAAGAAACTGAGGGGGGGGGGGGGGGACAAAGAAGCATAGGAAAAAAATCAACATATGCCATTGGATATAAGGAATAGCTTCTATATGGGAATCACTGAAGAGTCCTGCTCTATTTAGCTTTGGAGAAAAAGAGACTGAGATTGGTAAGGACAGAAGTAGAGATCACTAAAGATTTCATAAATATGCATGAAATCAGGGATGACACAGAGAACACAAAGAGGAAATAATAATTTAAATCTTGCATTGTTAAAAAAAAAAAGACTACACCAATAGAAGTCAAAAGTTAAAAAATCTAAAACAAGCTAAAACTGTTGTTTGTTTGTTTGTTTTTTCTCTTCACATGTGCAGGATTTGTGGAACTAATTGCCAAAGGATGTGGTGGGACCAGATGATAGAAATGTGTTAAAAAGGGGTTTAGACAATTTTTCAAGGATAGGATCTTTGGTTCTGAGGCAACCTATAGCTTAGAAAGTCTGTAAACTGATGAATGCTGGAACCTGAGAGGTTCCTGAGAACCCATGAGCTCAATGCTTGCCATCAATTTATTTTTTCTAAAAAGATCCAGGGTGATGATGAAGGCTGACTTCTGGTCTGATGCACAAGGATAGGAAATGAAGTTTTGTCAGTTACGTTGGTACAAAAAGCCAACCCTCAGGAAAGTTTTTCCATTGCAGAGCCTTTGTAAAACAGAGATGGGGTGTGGGAAGAGGACAAAGATGTCAGAGGGGGTCACAGCGCTGTTTTCCAACACGGTGATTTCTGTTTCTTGTGCTAATTGTATGTCTTCTGAATTCCCAGATTCCCATTTTCTGTCTAATTAGTTTGCGGTAACATATTCTCTGTTATCCTGTTTTTGTTAATCATAATTATGTTAAGAAATCATGACATTAACATTCTCTTGGTGTATTAGTAATATGTTGATCATCAAAATGTATTAATATCTTTGCCACAAAAATACACTTAGTCAAAGTTTCTTTTCCCTTTACTGAGCCTCCTGACTCATTTTTGTTTCAAAGGCTGTTATTTAGAATGACAAAAATAACAGTTTCTTCATCAAACATCAGCATAATTTCAGTGAGCTCTAGAAGACCTGAGCACTAACCCTGCACAGTACGTCCACATGAAAAACATCAAGCCATGAAAACTGTACTCAGTTTCAGGGTCCAAAATGGAAATTAAACTAGAGCATCACACCCAAAAAATTTGAACTGCTGTCATGTAAGCCAGATGGTGGCAGAAAAAGGTCAGTAACAATTGATTGCAATGGAGCTGCTCAAGTGAATACGGATTATCTGACTGAAAAGGTGATGCAGCCTTAGATCCTAAGTTATTAACACAGATAGCTGTAAAAGGAATGGGTGTACAGAGAATGCTTATATTGTCATATCAGTCATATGTTAAATCCAAGTTTATCATACAAAAAAAATCAATGCGCAATTAACATCCAGATAGCAAACATCACAACCTTCAACCCTGAGTTATCCACATCAATCTTTTATTATTCAGAACTGTCAAATCATTAACAATCCAAAACTTAAAATTTGTTTGCAATAGCTTTATAGAGATGACATGTGACAATATTCCTATTCAAGCACATTAGAGGCATTATTTTCTTCACCTTTTCATCAAAATCCAGCACCTTCTCCTTATAATAGTTGCACAGCAGTATGAGAAATGGGAAGTTCTATGCCTTTGCAAACTGCTAGCTTTAAGGCAGGTTTCCTCTTCAATAGCAATTAAATACTAAGACTTCGTTACAAAACTCCTGCTTCTTGTAACAATTTATAAGATGCTCAAGCACAATACTTATGAAAAAAAAAAAAAAAAGACACTGAAGCAGACAAGCCCTGTTATTCTGATAATTTCCTTACTTTTTTCCTCTTGCAAAATACAGAAACCAAGATTTATCAGAAGCATCATAGAAAAATATATTAATCTTTTTTTACAGGAAGCTGTTACTCATAATAAATAAAGCCAGGTAACTCATTAGGTTTAGAGAACTGTCACTGAAACCTCAACATCGGCAAATAGCACCAGCTGATTTTGAGTTTTATGAACTTTATGAAAAAGATACCGTTGGAATTTTTTGCAATGCCACAGTTCAGAATGGGCAGAAATTAGAAGGCTCAGAACCCGCATTTACTTCACTTTTTTCCTGCTGTAAGTCTCATGAGCACAGAATTACAAAGAAAAAGGAAAACTGAGGAGGGCAATATGAATACACGCTTCCTTAAAAATCACATTCAAGAAACTCTACCAGGTGCAGGTGCCCAGGCGCTGGCAGCAGCAGCAACAGCAGCAGCAGCAGCTGGGAGGGGGGGGCTGCAGGGGGGGGCCCCGTGGGGAGGGGGCGGGGGC
>NW_008825075.1:2637303-2656119 GCF_000699105.1 Pygoscelis adeliae | reverse complement strand
GTTATGGACTGACTGTAGCCCCCGTTCCCCGTCCCCCTGCACCGCTTCAGGGGGAAGGAGGTAGAGGAGTCGGGAATGAAGGAATGAAGTTGAATCTGTGAAGAAGGAAGAGAGGGAAGTGCTTTCATATCTGCCTTTGTCTCTCACCGTGCAACTTGCTTTTAATTGGCAATAAATGAATTTTCCCCAAGTCGACTCTGTTTTGCCTGTGATGGCAATTGGTAAGGGATCTCCCTGTCTTTATCTCGACCCATGAACTTTTTCACCGTATTTTCTCCCCTGTCCAGTTGAGGAGGGGGAGTGAGCGAGCAGCTGGGTGGGCATCTGGCAGCTAGTCAAGGTCAACCCTCCACAGAAATCATGGTTAACCTTGTAACTATATACTTGTGGAAATCAAGCACATATTCCACAGTTTGCAATGCTCAGTAATTTAAAACTGTCCTCTTTATAAGAAAAAAGGTACTCAAAAGTGCTGTCAAAAACACGTAAGGGCTATATAGGTAGTTCCCAAATTGACAGCATTTTATAGGGTGACTGTATTTACAAATAGCACTTCAAAAGACATCTACAAAATAGCCTTTATTGTCTGGCATTCTTAAATTTTCACTTTTTAAGAAATTCAGTTTTAAAGTTAAGGATTAGCTTCAGCTAGTCAGGAAACATACCCACCTTGCAAACAGAAACATGACTTCTCCATTTATTTTTCTAGTAGTTTAACAAGGAAAAAAGATCATTTTCATGCCAAAAAAAACATTAGGTAAGGAAATGGAATTGTCTCCAGCAGCACCACTGGAGTTTGAATCAGCACCTTTTCTTTGATTTGTCAAAGACTAACCTATTTGCAAGAACTAAACAGAGGTCTGGTTTTAATAGTTCCTCCAGATGTGTAAGATAATTAAGACCCTCCATGCACTTGTTATAAAATATTTTTCCTTTACCATGTATTGTGTTAAAAACTGGGGAGACATGTATCAGCAGAACATGCTTCTCTTCACACACATTACTCTGCATTAGGAGAAAAGATTAATGCCTGGCTCAAACGTCCTCAGCGGGTGGGGAGTTACTTCACTACAAAGATATCTGGAATCCTCTACCTGCCTTCTCTTTCCTGGTGCCTGTTTTGAGCCTTCCCCTCCCGCAACTCTGCCAGGGGACCTTCTTCTAGGTTTCATGAGGTCTACTGATATTTTTCCTCTTGACAGTTACATTAGTTCTCCACAGTTTCTATAATGAAAGGTGAACAAGGTCTTTTCTGAGTTCTTTGCAGGGCTAGGATTCTGTGAGATATCAGAGACAATCCTACAGGATATAAATATATATCTTGTACTGACTCTCTCAGCTAGTATCAGTGTTTGCCCCCTCTCTTTGTCTCTTCAGGATCTGGTAGAGAAAGCTGTGGTCTCTTTCATTTATGTAAGTATCAACTTGCAGTCTTTCTCAGCAGCTTAATAATATACCTGTGGCTGCTTCCTAGTGTTGCAACACTAAAGGACTCATATCTGTCTTTTGAGTCTTTTTCTGTCAAATAAGTATTTTTGGATGGAAGACAGGTTCCTGCTAGAACATAATGCATGACCTATTTCAAGGAATTCACCATGTTCTAATATATGGCCAGAAAATTATGGCTGTGAAAGGATAATTGACTAGCCCTATAAAACAGCTTTAACTCTCCTCACATGTTTAGCTTAATAGTTTTCTTAAGGGCACTCATGTTTTCATGGTCCCAATAAACAGAGGTCTGCTGTAGAAAATCTTAGCTCTGTCTAGCATTTCCTTGTTATCAGGTCAGCCCAAAGAGAGGAGAGGAAGTTCGGCAGCATAGTCCCAGATTTCTCATTTCCTTTTTTTTTAGTTTTTATTTTTTCTTCTAAAAAATACATATCTTATATTGACTACAGTCTTCCTGCCCTTTAATAGCTTAGTATATACTATAAAGTAAAATTTATACTTAAATGCTTTAATACCTTTACTTTTCCTGATGGAGACACTGAGAAAGCTTGTGTTTAAGTTATTTCATAGGCTGCTTGATAGCATAACTTTAACTTGCCCACTATTTCTTTCCCTGAAATGTGGTACAGACAGCTTTTGTCAACTGATATTGCAGTGGTTCACATACATCACCAGCTCTCAATCACTTTCTCCTGTCTAGTGTTACTGTGCAACAGTATGACTGGTGCTGCATTGCAATGGCAGTCAGTTTGATCACTATTTTGACAGAACTGAATGGCTGACATTTTTCTGTACTGTGTCTATATTAAAAGCCTTTGGCTTAGTTCTGGAAAATAAATTTGGCACAGGGTTATTTCAAATATGCTACTGTATCATGGTCCCAAAGTTTGGTCCCAAACTGATGCAACATATGGATTTTTGTGTTTCAAAATTGTTTCCTGTACTTTTTGCTTCATTATTTTTTTAAATATATATTTTCCTATTTAAAATTAAAACATAAAAAAATATTTTCTTCTAGAGGATTTCTATTTTTTGTTCAGGTGTGCACATGCATATTAATTCCAACAGCAATAATGCAAACTTAAAAAGAATATAATTTTTTTGCCTCAGCTCCCAGCTATGAATCGGTAAAAACAGACACGGAGAGCTTTAACTCCCATCCCCTAGATAATCATAGATGGGACACATGCTGGTTTAGCCACCTGGTGTAATTTACAATAGACTGAGGGTACTTCCAGCTGTGCCAGGTGTTGAACACCTCAGGGGAGCATTACAGAAGTCGGCTGCCACCATGGCACAGGAGAGTTTGTTCCCTGCTCTCTTTTCTTGATCTCCATCACCTTCTGGTCACAACTCTGATGCTGGCTGCCGACAAGCTGAGCGATGTAAGAACTAATACCACAGCACTATCTCAAATAATCCTGTCAAGTTGGGTGTTCCGCTAGTTTAGGGTCACTTTGTACCGATATGAAGGGGGTAAAAAAAGAAAAAAGAAGCCACGCTGTGATGAGTGGCTGAACTTTGCTGCCTTTAGGATCAAGTTCAATCAGTTATGCTGCCTGCACTACTTAAAGACCATTGCATACTATGCAATATTTACATATTGCAGTCATACTGAAAAGAAGCAAGACAACATGTCTTTTCTGGTTATTTTTGGTGCAGTAATAAATACAGAACAGTAGAATGTACTGCAAGATATACTGAATGGTACACAGTAAGACTGTAAGACTGTAATTTCAATGGAAGTGCCCTGATGATAAGACAATTAAAGAGGACAGGGAAGACAGAATGGTTTCTTTATGTCACTGGAACTTTGACATTGAATTATGTCATTGAATTACAGTCTCACATCTTTCTTTTTCACGTATGCAATGCAATTTCTTTTAATAATATGTGGAAAATGAAGTGGTGATGACAGCAAGTAATTTTTTAAGGTTTTTTTTTGAGGGGCTGCTTTGCAGTAACTCACTGAGAATTGGGGGGGGGGGAAAGATATTTGTCAAAAAATGTCAAAGCCCCTCTTCCCCTTAATGTTTCATGACATTTTTGTTGTTATTTTGTACTGGGTTGCTTTCACTGAGAAATCATTCTTTTCATTGCATTGTGAATGGTTTTTTATTACTTTTGAAATAACCTGCAAACTGGAAAAAATATTTCTAGCAATGCAAAGCTTATCATCCAAACGGACGCTTTTTCCATCCAGAATCTTTTTTTAATTACTAATGGTGCGTAAATCAATATTGAGAGATAGTTGATATGAAATAATGACAGAAGGGCATTGTTTCCCTGCCAAATCCTTCAAGAGAGATTATGCAAGTAAAATACAACTATATATTTCTTGATATAAGGCTCAAGACTGAAATTTCAAGTACAACAGACAATTGTAAGAAATATAGTTCCACCAGTACGTAAGAATGTTACCTATCAGCCAATTGAAACAGTGTTTGAATTCTTCTTCCCCCATTTTCTGTACATGCACAAAAGGTAGCTTATGGTAAATGAAAAAACAGCCAGGCCCTACTTAACCTAGCTTATGTCTGTAAAGTTATAAAAATTAGTTTGAAATTTGAGATCAATGATGAAATATTTATTAACCCATCAGATAAGTTTTCACATTTGATACACCAGCGCTTGTTAAACCTCACAGCTGAGTACCAAAACCAAGGTACAAACCTATTACTAATAGCAGAAAGGTAGCAAGACTGATTTTCTTAGGTGGCCTTTCAGCTGTATGCCTCAGTGTACGAGCCCTCTTTACCTATCTTGCAAGTTTTGGTAAGACAACCATCTGTTTGTTTATTTTTTGTTTTAACCAGTAACAGAGACAAACAGGCTACCATAACCCAATGATGCTCTCTCTCTCTCAGATGATAACTTTCATGTCTTAAGTGTTCCATGGACAGCTAGCCATAAGGAAACTTTTCTTCCAATCCATTACAACACAACAGAGCAGAGCCATGGTATCAGGCACCTGCCTCAGATGTGTGGGACTATGCTACTCAGTGCTAAAAAGCAGCATTTGGTGATGTCTGCCACGATGGGGACCAGCATCTGGTTCTGTGAATTTTCCTGCTCTGCTCTATCCATATCTTACACTAGAATAGAGGAGAAAATTGTTCACAAGTAGTTACCTGCCCCCCAGCCAGGACAAGGTAAGAAAAACAGAACAGAACAGAATAGAATAGTTCCAGTTGGAAGGAACCTAGAACAATCATCTAGTCCAACTGCCTGACCACGTCAGGGCTGACTAAACATTAAAGCATGTTATTAAGGGCATTGTCCAAATGCCTCTTAAACACTGACAAGCTTGAGGCATCAACCACCTCTCTAGGAAGCCTGTTCTAGAGTCTGACCATCCTCTCGGTAAAGAAATGCTTCCTAATACCCATTCTAAACCTTCCCTGGCTCAGCTTTGAACCATTCCTATGCATCCTGTCACTGGGTACCAGAGAGCTCAGCACCTCCCTCTATGCTTCCCCTCCTCAGGAAGCTGTAGAGAGCAATGAGGTCGCCCCTGAGCTTCCCTTTCTCCAAACTAGACTAGCCCAGTCCTTAGCTGCTCCTCAGAGGACATTCCTTCCAGCCCTTTCACCAGCTTTGTTGCCCTCCTCTGGACGCATTCAAGGACCTTCACATCCTTCTTAAATTGTGGGGCCCCGAACTGCACACAGTACTCAAGGTGAGGCCGCACCAACGCTGAACACAGCAGGCTAATCACCTCCTTTGACTGGCTGGATATAACTGTGTTTGATGCACCCCAGGATGTGGTTTGCCCTCTTGGCTGCCAGGGCACACTGCTGACTCCTATTGAGCCTGCTGTCGACCAGCACCCCCAGATCCCTTTCTGCAGGGCTGCTCTCCAGCCACTTGTTTCCCAGTCTGTACTTGAGTCCGGTGTTACTCTGTCCAGAAACAAGTACAAGCAAAGTTCTAAACAGGCAGTGAAAGTTCTTCAGGATTATTTCAAGGAAGACCAAATAATGCGGTCAAACTTTTTTTCCAGGAAAGTTTACACTAGCCCACTTTTCCAGAATAGCTCACGTGATCTGTCAGGGCACTCAAGAAGGTAATTCAGGAAACAGCTCTATTAAGAGTCTCAGAAGTAAACATGCTATGAGCATTTCTACACCTTGAGGTTTTTGAGTAGTGAGCCATTCAATCTACAACTAAAGGTGCAGTATGCAGTCTCGTAACTAGAAATGAAGGGAACTACAGGTATTTAGTGACTTTACTTGCACTCGGCTTTAGCTTAAGTGCCTCCCCCAGCTCTTTCTTCATAGGCAAAAGGATACTAAGGTACTGTTGTAAATCACTAAAGTACCTTTGTAATCTTGAAACTGGGTAATAAACTTCAAGGAGTATCATCCAATTACTTTAACATCTCCAACCAATTCTAGTTTATCAAAAACAACCCATGAAACACAGCACCTCACAAGTGCAAGCCATTCAACCTTCCTTTAGCACCTACTTGCACATTTTATTCACAACTTCCAATGACCCATATTTAGCTTTCTAAGCAAGCAGCAGGACACAGATAGATTTCACTCTATGCCACTGATGTCATAAGACTGAAACAAGCAATAGTTTCCCCTGCTGTGTTAGACACATGCATGTTCTGGGGAGTCCAGTATCATATAACAGGCCTATGGGAAAATTCTATGGGCTGTGGAATAAAATAATACTGAGTAGATTAGGATGCCTTCCTTAGTACCTTAGATTGAAAACTTACCATTTTAGGTAGCAAAGCTTTTTGAAAAAAGTTTAACTAAATTTCACTGTAATCAAAACCAATTAATTTCTAATAGCCTTCCCAATTATACCAAAATCCTAAAACTTCCAAAGTGACAGAAAGAAAATCATAACTGTATGTCAGTGAAATGCAGAATTTTGCCATTCTGTTCTATTAAATTTTGTAGAAAGCTGTCCAAAGCATTGAACAGATAGAAGCCAAAGTTAAAATGGTATATCCCATACACACAAACATACATATCCAAGTCCTCAACAAATGTCCCACTACCTATGTTGTCACATACCTAAATGTCCGCTTTATGGTAGGAACAGAATACTAGACTGTAACACACCAAAAGATCAGGTTAGCCCAATTTGAAACACACAAGTTCAGAGAGCTTCACTGATCACCTTAGTTTTGGCGTTTCCTTTTTAATCCTATTTTCATCCCCAAGCCTGTCATTTTCAGTTTCTCTACTGACTGCCATCCCTAAGTCCCTCCTGAATTTGCCTATGTTCTCCTACTTCTTTTCTAGCTTTCTCAGTACCTTCTCAAGACATGACAATGCAACAAATGGGTAGAAAGACCCATTACAACCAACAAATGGTTGTAAAAGCAAAAAAAAATGACACAAAAATGCTCATTTGATCATTTACGCTGAACATAAATTTTAAGAATAACAGCTGGAAACTATTCTTCCAATGTAGTCAAAGCAGAATATTTTTATTTTATTGAAATTCCCTTGTGGCTTTATTTTTAAATAGAATTGCATCTATAGTGAGAAACTCCAACAATGTTTTGAGCATTAAAAATGGTACTTTACAGTGAAAGGAAATTGTCTTAGAGGTTTTGCACTGCCTTATTAATGTAAAAATAACTAGTAAGAAAGAAAAATATTTTTAATTAAATATTTCCTTACATGTGTTTTATATGCCATTCTTTAATTTTTGGACTTTCAGCTCATAGCCATGTCAATTACACATTGTGAGTGAATGTTGTGCTTATGAATAAAAGACAATAAGCAAAACTATATAGTTTAACTATTGATACTAATAGGCTTTGAGTTGTCCTAGCACAAGGAAATACTTAGGTGTCTCCATAGATCAGTGCAGAAAGAATTAATCTTCAGACAGAAAGAAGATTATTTTGGGGTATGGATATTTTTGTGCTAATATCATATTTAACTGAAGTAGATTTTCAGCTCCCATGGTATTTTTCCCCTGAATATGGGTATAGAGAGCAATCCCATCCTCTATTCTAGCAAATTAAAAGCTTAAAAGGAATAAAGTTCTTCTAGTCTTTGTCCCTATGATAAGCTCTCCAAATTCCTGATTCACTCTGTACTTGGTTTGGTTTGAATTCTAATTCTTTGAAGGTGAGCGGTCAGAATTATGCACAGAATTTCAAACTATGTTTTACTAAACCCTTTTTCAATTGTACTAGTATTTCTCTCTATTGAGAAAAGGTGATGTTATTATCAGCTGCAATATATTGGCAGTTCACATCATTCTGCAATGAACTAGTGCACTCTTCCTCGGCCATTTCCACTGATGAAATTCTAGCTTAATGCAGGTTTCCATTATTAGATTGATGTATAACATTGCATCTTCTGCTATTAGCTTTAAACCCTGTTTTTATTATTCTAGTTTTCAGAAAGCAGGTGGTTTTGAATGTTATTTCAACATTCTCCCTATTAAGAATGTCCATAATTTTCTATTTGTGTCACATCACCTCTGAAAATATTGTTTACTACTTAGCTATGAAAAATCCCATTATCTACCTAGCCTGACACTGAGGTTAACGTCGATGCTGTTCTCCTTTTAGTTAATGGGCTACCCTTTTCAGAATCCCTTTACTAATTTCCTCTTATCTAAGTCCACTAATTTATCTTGTAGTACTGTACCAAATGCTTTTGACCAGATAGGAGAGAGATTCATTTATTTTGTCTACAAAAATCACTACACTTGTTTAACAAAAAAACCCACCCAACACCTCCCCCACGCCAAAGAAACAACAACAAAAAGAATTAGAAGTTAGTTTGTCATGATCCACTTTTCCATTTAACCTCATTTCAACTATTCTTTCCCCTCTAAATTTGTTCAGGAACATTGCTTACTCTTGGCCAAGCATCAACAGCATGATACTTCTTGTTCTTGCTCTTGCCAGTGTAGATTTTCACCTAGCAACAAGTGGTGCTATTTGGTGCCATCATATGAATCATACTTATGCAATTTAAAAATAAAACTCTCGCGCATTTCACAAAACCCCCAAACTATAATTAGAATTATCTGCAACTTTAAGGTTGTACAAAGTTCAACTACAGCTTTAGACTGACAAACAGATAAAGTGATGTAAGAACATACATTCTTATTCAGTGATGGAAAGAAAGTCCAAATGACTGCTTTTAGCCTGGTATGACCTGTGGTAACTATAAAAATATTGCTTAGTGAAGCAGGAAGATAGCTGCTAGGACTCGAGCCACTGAGATATTTTTGGATAACAGAAGATATAATCTGTTGTGAGTGTAGTTCACCAAAATGTCAGGTTTAAGAATAATTCCACCAAAATGTCAGGTTTAAGAATAATTCTAAGTGGCTAGAATTTGTTATGAAATAAACTTTGACCATCTTTAAAATCTATTTGTCTTGTTATGGTCATCACCTTGTGCTGCATCATGCTAACCATAAAGAATGGCAAGACAGTTAATGTACTCGGCAAAGCCTTAAAGAAAAACAAAACAAAACAACAAAAACAAAAAACCCAAACAGGGTAATTCCTATCCTTGCTTTTAACAAATCCCAGTATTTGAACAAACAGCCCTTAGAAATACCTCTTTCTTATCTCTGTGCTGGAGGCTGTTTTCTAAGCTCAGTTTTTAAAAATTAAGTCCATTTAAAAAGTAAAGCATCTTGAAGACACAGCCAGGAATAACTGACAGATCCAATGACTGCTACTTAGAATGCTGCATATGTCTGCATTATGCCGCTATGAAACTTCTGGACAAACAGGATCCTAAAAGCAAGAATTTGCCATAAACCTTTTTGCGCACACAATAATGAAGTCTACACTAGCAGTCTAAAGATGTGAAATAATAATCAGAGTCTGATTTAAGGCAGGATCCCATGTTAACAGCAAAACAAGAGCTTCTGAAAAGCTGTATAACTGAAGTTGTTAATGTTCTGTTCACCATTATGTGCTCAAGATGTAACTTATTCGGATATACATTTTTTTCAAATGGCTTTTCATAGAATTACACATGACAGGCTGCTGATTAAACCTTGGACAATTTAGATCCAGGGTGTAGCATGATGATAAATAAAAGTATTTCCAAGAATTTTAGAAAAGTTGTTCAACTCTGGGAGTTAAGGAGATTCTCCACTGCTTTTTAATACTACTCCATACAGCTTTAATACCTGAAGTTGCTCATGAAACAAAATAGGGAAATGCAAACACAAGAGTCAACATCAGTGAAAGCTGGACAAGGATTAGAATTACTCTATAAGCAAATTAAAGCAAACAAAATTCAATATGTATTAGTATAGTGAGGCTTATATTAGCACTTCTAGAGAGATGAACGATGGTTTAATATATAGCTGGGGAGAAGGATTAAGGAGGAATGTTGCAAGAAATGGGAAAAGTAAGATGGTCTTTATATCACTAATCTCTCTGCATCTTTTGTATATAGGAGAAAAAGAGAACAAAAGAATGAAATACACTTGGTGTGACCACTAAATACTGAGTAGTTTCAGATGCTGTACATCTGTTAGCAATAGTAAATTAAATTCTTAGAAGTGACACAAAGGATAAAAGACTGGTGATGATGCTAGAGTGGGACCATCAGTGGCATATCTAGTCTAAGACTTTTCCCCAGCAGTATCTGGTAGCAGGTGACTTGTAGGAAGATGCAAGACATCATCACAGTCTTCCCCCAAATTATTATTTAAATCAGCTTCTCCTTCCTCTGCCCTCTCTCAGTGGGCTTCTTATGTCCAGAGAGAGAGTGGCTCTGTCCTGTCCAAAACATGTGGGATTTAAACATTGTTAATGCCATGCTATGACTTGGATGGTTTTTTTTTCATTCACTCCCCTGTCCAACCTTTTTTAAAGACCGTCAACGTGTCAACCTGTCCAACATTTTGTGCAATGAGTTCTTCAGATTCTTCATGTGGGTCAGGAAAACATTGTGTAACTCAGGAAAATATCACTCTCTTATTTAGTTTAAATCAGACACTTTAAAGTTGATTAAATGCAATCCCACTTCTGTGCTATGAGAATGCAGGGACATAAATGCCCTTCCTCCTCCTACCCTCTTAATACCACTTATTAACACATATAAATGTCTCCTCTTTAAATATCACCTCCACTATCTGGTGTGAAGCTTTCAGTGTAGCATGGCAGAAATTTGGCAAGAGCTGCACAGGGATGTGCTTCGGGATCAGGCAGCTGCAGCTGTATGTGATTCCCCAGGCTCCTAATTGTTCTACATGCACAGAGGAAGCACGACAGCGCCGTTTAGCCTTCTTCCATCAGATTTGCTCACGAAAGCTAGTAAAGGAGAATCCCATACAAACAAATTTATTGTCTGTTTCAACATGTCCAAAGACTAGAAATTTCCCCGGTCCTTATCCTAAGAAAATCACCAAATAGCAGAAACATGAATTTTGAAACAAGAAGCCAGCAACAGCTACGCTTTTGGGGAAATGATAATGATCAGCTCTCCCTTCCTAGGCTTCAACACTTGTTACCTATCCAATGGCTGCACCAGTGGGAAGATAATCAACTGAGACGTCAGCTGAGAATCAGGCTGAAATAATTTTGATGAGTAAACCCCATTTAACACTCTGCTCTTAGCCACTCTGGGGATTTATATTTTTTCATTTCCATGTCCCCATTACATAAATACCATATGTTTGAAATCTTTCTTCATTTGAATGTGTCTCCATGTTTCCAGGTATTTTCTTCATCTCTGCTCTTCTGCTGTCATGTACAGAACTAAAACCAGCATTTAAGGGAAGAAGACAAGACTGATATGTGCTGCAGCATTTTTCAGTATTTTTCTGTGTGCCACGTGTCCCTAACATTTTGTTCACTTTTTGAATGTTTTCTAATTTACCAACACAGCAAAGCAAACATTAAAAGAGTGAGTTACAGACCACTGCTTTTATTTATGAAGCATAGAAAGAAATGGTTAAGAGTAAATATAACTGAGCCATATAAAATCTTAACTTTGGGACAAATATAATCCATTATAACTCAGATCAGACAGAAAAGACTCAAAAGAAATGCAAGAAGGTAGTGTGTGGAGACAATCCAGACCAAGTGGCAGTACTTTGGTCAGGGGTCTGACCTTTCGTTGTGCTGGGCCTGAGCTTGCCCGGCAACTGCAAGCCATGAGTTTGCCGGCAACAGTGACATGATGCCACAGGCCGGTTACCACAGAAACCCCTGAGGAAGGGTGTATAAACCGTACCCTGAGAGCCCAATTCAAGCGCTCCTGAGGAACAGCTGGCCCATGCCTTGGTGATCTCCCCTTACTTGGGACGCCAGGTAAGGATACTTCCCTGGGAACAGAGTGATACCTACTAGGTAGATTATAAGTAATTTGGAATAGAAACAGAATAGTCCCCACTCGCAGGGTGGTGTAATTGTTATCTACTCAATAAGTGCCTTATCCTAATAAACCTCACTTTGTGCCTCGGACTCGGAATCTTACTCCTTCAGGAGGTAGATAGTGGCAGAGAGTCTGACCATGTCAAAATGGTGCACTGAGCAGTGTCTGAGGATAACAGAGTAGAAGCTTATTTGAGTAAGCACGGGATTCCCCCCCAGCCCCAGTTTGACAATGCTTGGATCCGAGACCACTGGTCTGAGCGGGGCCAGGTGAAGAGCTAAACAGACCTGGCACAGGGAAAAGATAAAGGTGGAAAAGGTAAAGCTATCATCTGCAAGATGTTGGATGCAATGCTATCGTGCCGATTGTAATGAAAAAAAGCGATGGGAAGATGAAAAGAGATAATTGCTTGCTCAAATTGAAAGGCTACAAGAGAAGGTGCAAAGGCAAGAGGTGCAGCTGATGATGCAAGGTCTAACTTCACAGAAAGATAGAGAAAATGAGAAGAGATTAGAAGATAAAGTGAAGTAGTACAGATGGTCAGTGCTAACTTGGAGAAACAGGCTGGGACTGTGGATGCCCTTAAAGTG
The DNA here is from genome assembly GCF_000699105.1 of Pygoscelis adeliae. NCBI lineage: Eukaryota > Metazoa > Chordata > Aves > Sphenisciformes > Spheniscidae > Pygoscelis > Pygoscelis adeliae. Next base: position 2,643,740 of record NW_008825075.1, on the reverse strand, counting down.
CAGGCCCTAATAAGAGATCCCAGTCACTGGGATGGGGACATATGGAACAACCCCGATGAGGAGCCAGATGACCGGCCAGACGATGGTGATGATACGGCACAAGAAGTCTTCCCTGTTATCACAACAGGGAAGGGGGGAGGGGCAGACGAAAGACCTGCCCGGGATATAGTTAATACTACTGCTGAGTCTTCATCTGGCTAAGTCACAGAGGGAGTTTGGTAAATGGCCTGATGAGTCTGCAGTCAAGTGGGTCAAACAAATTCATGAGATGGGAGGTGACCAAATAGTTTTCGATCAAGGGGAAGCTCAGGGGGGAGGCTGGGGAGCTGGCCTCCTTCTCAGCGCAGGTCCAGGAGCGCTATGTTCCCTGACCGCCCCTATTGCATGGGGGTATCCCTAAACTGGAGTGAGGAGAACAAGCGCATATTCACGCTCACTCTGCTCAAGAATTAGCTAATGGACTAGTGCAGTTGGCTGTTGAACAGTTTGTTGATCAAAGGGGATGCAATAACAACGAGGAAGCTTCAGACTCACCGTTGTATCTGATCCTGAACCCTGATAAATGAGGACTGCTCACACAAGGGTCGGGACTCAGCCTTAAATTAATCTTAGTTAGTGCACCGACACAATGCAAAATGGGCAAAACAGCTGGGGATGGTTCATAAACCAACTAACACAAAAGGCTGGAACAATAGGGTGCAATGAAGATGTCACCCAACCAAAACCCCCGAAAGAGGTCAGAACCTTCAAACAAGGTCCTGCGGGACCTCGGGTTAACTTCTCAAGTGGGACAAGAGATGAGAAAGACCTCAGAACCAGGCTGTGGAGGGAAGGTTTAGACCTAGGTTTGTCATGAGAATTAATGCATAAGAAACCCAGAGCATTTTTAGGGGCCATGGTCCAAGCCACCTGTGAAGCTAGCCAGCGTGGCGAGGACGCAGACCACCCGTCCACCAACCCCTTCTATAAAGAAGCCAGAGAGGTTCTAGATGCCATTCAGCTTGCTACCGCCCCACTGGCGGAAAACTAGTAGCGCTCATACCCTGTCCGGTGTTCCAGGTACAGCAGCTCAAACTTTTCAAGTGGGACACCAAGGGGGGATCACATGTCATTATGAGCCTGGGCCCTAATAGATTCCCTGTAAGATGTTTGGTTGACACTGGAGGCCAAGTTTCTTGTTTTCCCTTTGCCTTAATGGCAACCCTGGGTATCTCTCCCCAGGCACATGCTTGCTTTCAAGGACAGGGCAGCCAACTTCCCAGTGTGCCCACCTCCTGGATGGCATTGCACTTTCCTGATGAACAGAGACATTGCTGAGTTAAAGCTGCTTTTGTTCCTAACCTAAAACAAGCACTACAGCCCCAGAAGCCTGACTGGGGAAGCCACTTGCGGACAGCCCTGGCCAAAAGAAATTTCTGCTGGGGCACACATGGTCAACCAATTGGCAAGGCTTTTCTGCCTGGACTGCCCTTGCTGAACCTGTCGACTCCCCTGGGAGTGCCTCGAGACCTGCAGATTGAGCAATCAGTATCTTTTAAACACCCCACTGAGAGGCTTAAACAAGGCCTCCCTTTGAGTGTGCAGAATAACATCTGGAGCATTCAGACTCCCGGCAGCAAGACCCTAAAAATCTCCCACAAGTGGATCCAAGGGTAACTGTCCGGCCTTTCCCCACTGAGACCATTTTCTTTTCTGTTTGCAGGAATGTCACAGATCAATTCGTTAGCCAGAACGGCATAATTTGGTTCATTTGTACGGTACACGGTCCTTGTATTCCACTGAGGCCCCATTGCCACCATGGAGGCAATATTGGGTGGTGTTAATTGACTTACTGGAGAGAGTGGAGAGGTTTGCCCCTAGGGGCCATGTCAGTACAGGTTCATGAAGGTTATTTGAATTTTTGGTACAGCTGTTTGGCGTGCAGCACCATACCTCTAAGATGGAGGTAGCAAATGGCACTACCCCCAGTGGTGGGCTATACCAGGATCTATACTGGGAGGGCTTGGTATAGGGTTTCTGTTGGTAGCGTGTGGCCAACCAGTTGTGTTTTGAGCAACATCGTAGGTGCCTGAACTATGCCAATACAAAGTGGCTTAGCCTCTTTTTCCTGACAGCCATTAGCACAACCCCACAGACAGATGCTCCCACTCAGGGATGGCTTAGAAGTAATGTAGTCCTGCAAATGGTAATGGATTTTGTGTGAGATGTAGGCATTAATGATGGTCCATTTTCTGCCTGTATTGCCACTCCCACTTCAGCTGAGAGCTCGCCTTTATGCCTTTATGGCTCAGGCATTGACATATCAGAATCAATAGCAAACATTTCCAAAACAGCAGTTCCCCTCAATACCACTGAATGCATCCAGGTGTGTTGTATACTTCTAGCTTCAGGTCCCATGTGTCTGAGCCTAAATGACAGTGAAAGCTGCCTTGAAGGGGTCGATGGCTGGACCACCACCACCGCCACCTGTACTTGGGACTGAGGTTGGACCACCCCAAGCAGTGGATTTAATTTAACCCACTTTAAGTCATCAAAGCCTAACACCTCTGTTTCCCCATACAATGCAAGATCATGACATGATGGACCCAGGCGAAACATGCAATGGTATTCTGTGGGATATTGATTGGTTCAATTTAGAAGCGGTAAAACAGCGACTCCCACACTCATTTCAAATTCCTTGGATTCAAATACAAGATGTTTCCTGGCACATCCACTTAGGAGGAAAACGAAGTCTAATAAGTGGCCCATGCAGTGAATTACTGTAAGGTCCATGAGCTTAAAGTCACTGATCCACCTCGAGAAGTGAGCCCTCTGGTCTCATACTATACATCAAGCTTTATTCATATGGGAAAAGAATGCTTCCACGGTGGCACAGATGCCCCTGGGTATGGTATGGCTGTGTAGTGACGAATATGCCTATCCCAGCCTTAATTGGTGGAAAAATGAAACCTGGGAAAATGCCTATCAGCCAGCCGCCTACACTCTAGGTACCATTCTATTTTGCCCTAGGAAATGGACACCCCATACGTTGCACCCCTTAACAGGGCATAGCTATCGGGTAAAGCAAGAAACACTTTCTTGGGAAGAAATGAGTGTGGGTCACCGTCTGAAATCTGTGATGGGATGGATGGCTGACTGGTTTATTCCAGGTAGCAATATTAAGACTAACATTATCATCAGAGATACCCTCATTCGACTGGGACGTCTGGCCAACAGCACCAGAACATCCTTCATGTTGGTCTACACAGAATTGCAAATGCACCACCAAGACGATACTGTAAAATAGACTGGCACTAGACGCCTTCTTGCTCAAACAAGGTGGAGTGTGGGCACTCATCAACCCGACAATAGACTGTTGTGTCTCCATTCCAAATATCTCTCTTCTGCTTCAGCAGCAACCCGACGTAATGAGGAAAGTTGCTCAAGACTGTGAGGCCTTGTGGAATGCACGTAACACCAGTTTAATGTCATGACTGTTATCTCATGTGGGACTCGATCTATCTGGATGGTGGGCGTCTATGATTTAATCTTTATTGCAAATCTTAGTCGTAGTTATCATAGTTACCTTAATTTTCGGACATATTGTTAGTTGTATTAAGAATGCATTAGGCATTAATGTACAATATCAAACTCTTCCAAGGACAGATCCTGATGATTACAGAGGCATTAATCCTCCTGTGCCAGCCAAAACAACATTCTGAGTTTATATGCATGGAGGCAAGAGCCGATCCCACTGGCACTCCACGGACCTTAAGGTCCCCTCTTCAGTAGTGATTTCTGTGGTCAAGGGGTGGACTGTGGGGAGACAATCCAGAGCGAGTGGCAGTGCTTTGGTCAGGGGTCTGACCTTTTGTTGTGCTGGGCCTGAGCTTGCCTGGCAACTGTAAGCCACGAGTTTGCCAACAACAGCAACATGACGCCACAGGGCAGTGACCACAGAAACCCCTGAGGAAGGGTGTATAAACCAGTCCCTGAGAGCCTGATTTGAGCGCTCCTGGCGTCTTGGTGATCTCCCCTTACTTGGGACATCAGGTAAGGATACTTTCCTGCGAATTGAGTGATACCTACTAGGTAGATTATAAGCAATTTGGAATAGAAGCAGAATGGTCCCCTCTCGCAGGGTGGTGTAATTGTTATCTACTTATATATCTATCCTAATAAACCTCACTTTGTGCCTCGGATTCAGAACCTCATTCCTTCAAGGGGTAGATAGCGGCAGAGGGTCTGACCGCGACAGGTAGGAAAAGATTTTTACAACACTGTACTGGCTCTGGCTGGTATGGAGTTAATTTTCTTAATAGCAGTCCTTATGGTGCTGTGTTTTGGATTTGTGACTAAAACAGTCTTAGATAGCACAGTAGTGTTTTGGCTAATGCTGAACAGTACTCGCACAGCAGCAAGGCTTTCTTTTTCCCAGTCTGCCCCCTCCCAGCAAGTAAGCAGAGGGTGGGCAAGCGGTTGGAAGGGGATACAACTGGACAGCTGGCCCAGGTTGAGCAAAGGGATATTCCATGCCATATAACATCACGCTCAGCAATAAAAACTCAGGGGGGGCGGGAGGAGGCAATGTTGGGTAGGTAGCCATTGCTCAAAGACAGGCTGGGCATCAGTCTGTTTGTCAGAGGTGGTAAGTGACTGCCTTTGCATCACTTGTCTTGTTTTTCTGCATCTTTCCTTATAAAACTATCTTATCTTGACCCATGAGCTTTTTCGCTTTTGCTCTTCCTATCCTTTCCCGCTGTCCCACTGTGGAGGGGAGTAAGAAAGCAGCTGTGTGTTGCTTAGGTGCCTCCTGGAGTTGATTTATATGCAGAAAGTAATAAATACGAACTCTCTTATAAGCAAAATGATAAAAAAAAAGTAAGTTTTGGTGTATTTAGTTATCTTTCTTCACTTTTAGGTAATGTGATTATATGCCAAATTTGCTTCTGTTTCATTAAATAAAAATGCTCTTAGGCAGTTAAAGAACAAATGCCAGTAGCCCTTCCACTTGGAGCTGAATTTTACTAGTGGTAGAAAATTTACTCTGGAACAAAGAAAGGGTACAGTTAGCTGATATTTCTCTCAGTAGCAGTGACAGGTTTGAAAAAAATATCACTATTCTTACTTACCTGGGAGCAGTTCTTCTATCTAGTTCAGGACTTTGTGCAGCACACCTGAGAAGGCATGAACGAGTAAAAAGGAGCAACTAGGGTCATAGATGGCTCTTACGCTGCCAAGAGAAGTACTTTGTCACCTGTCTGGCTTTGTCTTCTCCCAGAAATTCAGTCTCTTAGCCTAGGTACAAATAATTACTGAGGTTGCCAACAAATGAAATAGACTGTATTTGAGATGGAACAAGGCTTACTGTCATTTAAATCTAAGACATGGCAAAGACAGTTGTCATATCAGGAACACCTAGCCTAAAAGTAGAGCGTGGGCAAGAGAGCTTTCTTAGCCCTCTCTAGCCAAAAATAACTGCTCCTTTAATCTTGATTTATGTCATGGCATTTGCATTTGCTCAAGTGCAATTCTCAAAAGTGCCCATAGAATTTCTTGGGATAATAAACTTATTTTACCTATTCCACTAAAATGATGCTAATTTTCCATTTTCTGCTGATGTTTCCATTTTGCTTACACAAAGTTCCTTCTACAGTTGCAAAACAATTCTGAATTTTTTTTCCTCAGGCCTGCGGTGTGTCCCAAGCAGCAAATGATATATCTCTATTATACTTTCAGTGTCAATTTTAGGTGAAGCTATGCCTATAAACAAACAGCTAATTCCCCTAATGAATTCTCTGAGGTTAAGCTGACAACTGCCACTTATTGTATTAGTTTAGAGTGTTTTACTTAGTGCCCAAAGAAAAAAGAAACATACTACATGGGAGCAAATTAGAATATAAAGACTGAGCTACCTCATGGTGGGTCTTAAAATAATAGTATCCTCAATGGATTCAAATTACTGCAACCATTTTGCCTCCAGTTTTGCATAAAAACATACTTTAATTCTATTTGATATAATTTTTTCCTCTATTCAATGGATTTTGCTACCTGTTTCCGATTGCAAAAGAAACCAAATTCAGAACAAAGCCACAAGATTTTTATACCTGAAAGAATATTAATGCAAACAATCAACATTCTTCTCTCCACAAAGAAAAACCTCCCTTTGAAATTCCCTTGAAGAAAGCTAAGCTAACATTGTATGCTTTTGGAAAGTGTTGCCCATGTAAGATATAATAGATACAATACACCAAAACATTAATACTGGGTCACTGTAACATTAGATAAGTAAAACCTGCTCAAGAAGCAAAGGCGCAGGGAGTGAGAGGGTGCCCCAGCCCCCCACGCCGAGCCGGAGGAGGGAGCCCCTGACGAGCGGCAGCTCTGACTCAGCGTGGGCGGGGACAAGAGGGGCGGCGGCCAAACCTCCCCACGTAGAAGAGCAGCCCCCAGGGAGC
>NW_008825075.1:2620743-2633645 GCF_000699105.1 Pygoscelis adeliae | reverse complement strand
GTATTTAAAAGACGGGTAGATGAGGCGCTTAGGGACATGGTTTAGTGGGCATGGTGTTGTTGGGTTGATGGTTGGACTCGATGATCTTGGAGGTCTCTTCCAACCTTAATGATTCTATGATTCTAAGATACTTAAGACAGAAGACTCTCCTGTACAGATACTGTCTGGGAAGATACACATCATCTTGTAAGATTATTAAGTGTTTTTAAAAGCAAATCCTAAAGTGAAGAAGGCTCCTCTTAATATACACTGACAGTACTAAGAGTAGCATTTGGTTTCACTGAATGATTCTATGATTCTAAGATACTTAAGACAGAAGACTCTCCTGTACAGATACTGTCTGGGAAGATACACATCATCTTGTAAGATTATTAAGTGTTTTTAAAAGCAAATCCTAAAGTGAAGAAGGCTCCTCTTAATATACACTGACAGTACTAAGAGTAGCATTTGGTTTCACTGATATGTAACACATTCCAGGTGGCATCTGGATGTGTTGCCTTGACACATCTTGTAGGTGTGTTCATGCTCAGTACCTTGCATATTGTCAGCTTACTGAATAACAGTCATCTATATTATTTTTAGTTGTGACAAAGGTGAATAATTTGTATATTCACAAACTTTTCTAATCTCACACTCCACATATCACTTTATTTGTGCTACAGTAGTAGCTTTCTCTCTCAAAACAATGATGTTGTTATCGTATTATCTTAAAAAGAAGCATAACTTTTTTTCTTTGAATACTTCCTCATTATATTTGATATCTTTATTTGAATTAATTCACTGAGAAGTGGCATATTTCACGTAAATCCTTAACTGCCATTTTCCAATGTTGCTTATCATTACCAAGTAAAGCATAGGATGCTTGGACTTTTGTTTTCAAATAGGCTTAAATTGCAGTACAACATGCAGAGTGATTAAAATTATTGGAGGACTTCAAATTTTATAGGCACTTCAGTATGGAATTTAAAGCACTCCAATAATTTTAAATCGCTCTGCATTGCACAAAGCAATTTAAATTTATTGGAAGCGAAATTTGGAAGCGACCGGGGTTCTGGGCATTGCAGCATACACTGGTTTAAAATTACTAGAGCACTTTAAATTTTTATAAACACTTCATTTAAAGATCAGGGCTCTGGCCTGGGATGGTGTAATTTAAAGTTGTTAGAGGTTTTCCCACTTGAATTCAAATTAAAAAAAAAAAAAATTAGAGCTCTTCTCAGAATAATCTTACATTATGTTACTTGACAAGAGATCCAAAATCCAATTTAAAAGAAAAAAAAGCAAACAAGGTACAACCCTGTAAAAGCTATCTCATCCTATTCATTTCAGAGAAAGCTCTTGCAACACTGTCTTTTGTTATAGTCCCCTGATGGATTTCTTTTTTACTAGCATAAAGAGTAAATAAATGTCAGATAGATTTCAGTACACTTTATGCAGGTGAATTTTCTTTAACTCAAAATGACAGAGGAATTGTTAAGAAATCAAATGTCACATTTTAAACAAAGGCCCCACCCTACCAACTATGGGATTAAGTTTAAACTGTTATGATTAGTTTCAGAATCATAATAGAACTGAGGCTTCTCTCGTATTTTATAGAATTGCTGATGTCTTTCTTAGCCTCAGATACCTTGAGCTTCCATCATTATTCCTGATTCCTTCTGATAATGTCTAGTTTTTCCTGGGGGAAGGGGCGGGGGGGGAATAGGGAGCCGTTTGTTTTGAAAAACAGGCCCAAAGTTTAGCAGCAAATAAGAGTTGAGGCATTGTGTGAGTATATGTGAGATCTTCTAGTGTTTAAAAGACCCTCTGTCTAAACTCAGTTTACAAAAACTTAAGGAAGGTGAAGATGAGCTGATGAACTGTGGTAAGTGAGGCACATTGTGGAAAGGGCACCATGAAGACCCTTTCATTTAGGGGCAAAACCATCTTACTTGCTTTAAGGTAATCTTCCTCCAAATAAAGCCAATCATGGCCCAGCTAAATTTTACTTGTTTGAACTCCTAGTATAATCAAGTCCAGCCTACTTAAACTATGATATGAGGATTTCATGCTGGAGTCATTTTAGGGACAACTTGCAGGAAGAGACAAGACAGCTACAGGGGTATTCAGCTTCTCCCCATCACATATCGAAGGCAGAGAGTTACAGATTACTGCCCCATAAGACATCATGCAATTATTACTGCAATGTGATGCGTCTGAGCCGTACAAAGGTCAAATTAAATTATTTCCATGGTCCCCTATCAACCTCATTATGTTTAAAACTGTTCTTCTTTACACTTGTCCCAAGCCCACCAACCACCTTCATGCTCAACAACAAAGAAAAAAAAATCCAAGCAAAAGTATAATCAAAATATACACATAATGAAGATATGTAAATTAACCCCAACTATCCTTTTCCCTCTCCCTTCTGTATCTGCGCCTCATCTAGAATAATCTTGTAGGCTTCACAGAACAGGAGCATGTTTTTAGCTCTACAGTAACAAGTTTAGTGCAGTACAGGTATTATTAGCTATACAACCCTCCATATACGTACAACCATCCATGTGAGCAGAAAGTAAAATAAATGCATACAGGACAGAATCCTGTGTGGGGTGCAGGTGCCCAGGCGCTGGCAGCAGCAGCAGCAGCTGGTAGGGGGGTCTGCAGGGGCGGCCCCTGTGAGGAGAAGGGCCAAAGGCTGCCCTGCACCTGGGGCTTAGGGAAACGGTGTGAGAAAGAGCCCTGCGAGCCCCGGGGGGAGAGCAGGAGGAGGGGAGGAGGTGCTCCAGGCGCCCCAGCAGAGAGAGAGATGCCCCCGCGGCCCCGGGAGAGACCCCGGTGGGGCGGGTGTTTCCCTGCAGCCCGTGGGAAGGCCCCAGGCTGGAGCAGGGAAAGCGTGAGGAGGAAGGAGCAGCCGGGAGGAGCTGTTATGGACTGACCGCAGCCCCCGTTCCCCATCCCCCTGCACCGCTTCAGGGGGAAGGAGGTAGAGGAGTCGGGAATGAAGGAATGAAGTTGAACCTGGGAAGAAGAGAGGGAAGTGCTTTCATATCTGCCTTTGTCTCTCACCGTGCAACTTGCTTTTAATTGGCAATAAATGAATTTTCCCCAAGTCGACTCTGTTTTGCCTGTGATGCTAATTGGTAAGGGATCTCCCCGTCTTTATCTCGACCCACAAGCATTTGCATTCCTGTTCTCGTTTTCCACCGGATCCCTTGGAGGCGGGGGGTGGTGGTGTAACTGAACAGATGTATAGTAGTTTGGCTGTTGGCCAAGGCAAACCAACCGAAGCTGGTTAGTCTAAAGCTGCTTCAAAGAATTTTCAGTAAAACAATGACTTTGGCAAGTGTGAACTCTAAGGGTGATCTCAAATACCATACTACAGAGAATGATAATTAGTTCAATTGGTATATCTAAACTAGAGAACTGTATCTAAAGAACTGCAATGGTTTATACTACTGAGAAACCCTCTCTCCATTTCTGAAAGCAAGCGTAGTTGTTTTCTACCAGGGCTGGGCAATGCACATTACAGATTTTAGGCCACTTACTAAGACAGCCCAGTGAGATGAAAAAACTCTACTGAAATTTTTTTTGAGTGAAATAGTTCTATTACTGTAGATGAAGTGTGATGTGCTGAGTACTTAAAAACTATTCTGGAAAAATCTGTAAAGTCAACCTGTTGGCACAAATAAATTATTACTTCATGAGCTGTTTTTTTTATAGGATGCCAGTTTGACAGAGAGAGGCCCATGGATTTGGTACAGATTTTTTAATTTTTTTTTTCTTTTTCTCTTCTAGTAGAAGTCAGTCCCAATGCATATTGTCAAGCACTTCAGGAGTAATGAATAAACTAGCTGGAACCATGCCATGCATACATTCTGCTTAGAAGGAAATATGATGCTACTAGACATTCTTGGGTTCCAGAAGACTAACTTCTGGTAACTGAACTTTCACAGTCTGGCAGGCACCTTCACAAATGAATCCAGAATGGTTGTTCACAGTAATTTGCTTCCAGTGCCATTCTTTGTAATTTAATTGTAAATGAAACAGTTTTACTGTAAACAGATGCAAGGTTCCCCCTCCCTGCTGCCCTGGGAGACTGAAAAGGTGAAATAATACTTTTAAAAATCCCCTTTAACAACGCTACACCTAACCTACAGTTAAACTTTTTATCTTCACATAATGATATCTTTGATTACTTAGAACCACATAGTGGTTGAGGTTGGAAGGGACCTCTGGAGATTGCCTAGTTCAACCCCCTGCCCAAGCAGGGTCAGCTATAGCAGGTTTCCCAGGACTGTGTCCTGGGTTTTGAGTATTTCCAAGTATGGAGACTCCACAACCTCTCTTGGCAGCCTGTTCCAGTGTTCAATCATCCTTGCAGTAAAAAAGGTTTTTCTTATGCTTAAATGTAATATCCTGCATTTCAATTTTTGCCCATTGTCTCTTGTCCTTTCACTGGATACCTTTGAGAAGATGGGAGGGATTACTGAAGATGGAACCAGACTCAGACTCCAGCTTTCCCAATCTCTCCTTGTATGTCAGATGCTCCAAGCCCTTTTCCCCTTAATGGCCTTAAAGCAGAAAAATGTCTTTTTTTAAAGATTCATAATGACATCAAGTTAAACTATGCAGGATTTAAAAAAAAAAAACCACTTTTTTTTTTTTTTAAAAGCAGCTAAAGTCGGAAAAAATACAAACTGGAAGCTTGGCAGAAGTTCCACATCAGCTAAGTTCCATGTCCAGCCAGGGTGAAGATGAACATTCCTCTCTCCCCCTTGGGCAGTTGAGAGCAAAGGTGGTTTTTTTTAGACTCCTAAGGCTGCACATGAAGAAGACTCAACAGGTAGAATAGTCATTGAGAACTTTTGGGATTGCCTTCAAGTAAGCCACAATAAAGCAATAATAAAGAGAAATCTATGTATCCTAGAACACAATCTATGTATCCTAGAACACAAGACAACAGGTGACTGAATAAACTGATAGACAAACGTGTAGACAGAATAGCATAGCATAGGATAGTGTAGCATAGCATAGAATAGAATATTCCAGTTGGAAGGGACCTATAATGATCTAGTCCAACTGCCTGACCACTTCAGAGCTGATCAAAAGTTAAAGCATGTTGTTAAGGGCATTGTCCAAATGCCTCTTAAACACTGACAGGCTTGGGGCATCGACCACGTCTCTAGGAAGCCTGTTCCAGTGTTTGACCACCCTCTGGGTAAAGAAATTCTTCCTAATGTCCAGTCTAAACCTCCCCTGGTGCAGCTTTGAACCATTCCCATGTGTCTTATCACTGGATACCAAGGAGAAGAGATCAGCACCTCCCTCTCCACTTTGCCTCCTCAGGAAGCTGTAGAGAGCAATGAGGTCGCCCCTCAGCCTCCTTTTCTCCAAACTAGACAAGCCCAAAGTCGTTAGCTGGTCCTCAGAGGACATTCCTTCCAGCCCTTTCACCAGCTTTGTTGCCCTCCTCTGGACACATTCAAGGACCTTCGCATCCTTGTTAGATAGGCCCTCTAGGATATAGGAAGTGTCAATCATATGGTTCAAGAAGTGACCTTTTAAAAGTATAGGAATTTATATTAAGCTGAACAATGCAATTCATTTTTCCTCTACTGAATACCAGTGCTGGATTTTTTTTTAATTACTGAAAAACAAGTGTTATTCCTTCATATATATTAATTCTTACAGTTTAGCCATGCTTTCCTGCTCTTATTTTTCCTACTTAAGAAAGTTTCTTCCATTCAGGCACAAAAAAAGAGAGAATGCTTACAAAACATCCCATTCAAATTTATGTATGATAACAGTTGAATAGTGGGTGAGCAGTGAACAATCCAATTTGGTCATAAACTCTGACTGCTGGAGTCACAAAGGGAAAAAAAGAAAAGAGATTAGCTGGTAAACAAGTCGCAAAACCACAACAAAGTTACCTGATTTCTTCACAAGAAAATTCTCTTCCATTCTGTTCTCCAGATCACTGAACTCATTTATTCTTGACTTCACCATTTGTCAAACCTTCTTTTCTAGAATCTACCAGCTTTGGCTGCAGTCAGACATTGAGGAAGATCAGATCTGCATATTTTCAGATCACCTGAAAAAAGGAATTTAGTCTACTTGGACTGCATTTATGCATTTCTATCAAATTAGTGGCATCACATAGAGCAGTGACTACACTGCTTAATATGGTGGCTGGATTGCAATCTGTCTTCTACTCAACTTCATTCATGCATCCCATAACCCACTGCAGATATATTTATGTGTAACTCCTTTAGGTAGCCAGCCAGCACCTCCAAGGTCAGTTATTACTCTAGTAAAAGCATGAGGCTACAGATAGGATGAGATATCACTAATACATATCACCAACACGTAACGCCACAACATTTCTCCTTTTCCTGGATGACATTTGCAGACTATGTGATGAAGTAGACTGCATCTTTCCCTTGTTAGCAAGTCTAAAGAAACTCTTGTCAAGTGGAGGCTGGTGGTGTAGGTTCATGCAAGTTCCTTGCACTGGAAACAATATCATTATGGCCTGTGTTCAGAAACATAAGGTACAGAGAAGGAACAGTAGGAGGACCTGGCTGCCAACTATTGATTTTCTGATTTCTATCAGAAGTAGGTGAATCAGGGCAGCAAATCTGTAGACTCCCATCCTGTGTAACGGCTGAGTCTTTGAAAGGAGGAAACTGGTGGCAGTGGGTCATACAATACGTATAGGCAAAACAGAAGCAGGAAGGTGAGAAAAGTGGTTTTCATGGAGGTCTGTGTCAAGCTCACCTTGTATTTGGCTGTGCAGTTGCCTGACTACACAAAATCACTGTGGACTAAAAGGGGTGACGGTCATCATAAGGACTGCAGGCACCAATGCCTGCAGCTACCACTACTCATTGCTATTCAACTGAGGACCAGGACTCCACATTCTAGGCAGCGAGCCTGCCAGTTGGTGACTGCTTAGGCCAGGCTGGCCATGAGCGATAGAGATGGACAAAGCCCCAGCAAGCCTTACATCTGTGGGGCTTCCCAGCTGCAGTGGGAAATCCAGCCAGAGCCCCTGTGCGTGCCCAACACCATCGATCCCAATTCAGGTGACTTTTGGTTACCGACGACTCCCTGTTTCACTGTTATTAATTCCCAAAGACTTGGCAGGGTACATAGTGCCTATGTTTTCCAGTTTTTCACTCTTTCTTTGCCCCAATTACAAGACCATTGATGAACCTCGCGCCTGCAGAGATGAGTGGTGCAGCCTTGAGTGGTGGCATCATTATGCTTTAAGGAGAAGTGACTGAGATCAAGGAAGAAGAAAGCTTTTGTCCAGCTAGGATTTTTGTAAAGTATGGACAAAGGAAGCCCACTTCTTGTGCAGTGACTAGAAGAATCTTCTAAAAATTAGCAGCAACCATGGGTAGGCCTGAATCTGGTGAGCATACAAGGAAGAGGTAATGAGTTCTCCTACACATCCTTACACAGCTGGGGACAGCTGGAAACCACAACTTCAGGTCAATAAGATGACAAAGGGATTGTGGAAGGAAATGTGGTGGGTTGACCTTGGCTGGATGCCAGGTGCCCACCAAGCCACTCTATCACTTCCCCTCCTCAACAGGTCAAGGGGAGAAAATACAACGAAAAGCTCAGGGGTCGAGATAAGGACAGGGAGATCACTCAGCAAGTATCATCACGGGCAAAACAGACTCAACTTGGGGAAATTAATTTAATTTATTGCCAATAAATCAGAGTAGGGTAATGAGACATGCGAACAAATCTAAAACCACCTTCCCCCCCACTCCTCCTTTCTCACCAGGCTCACTCCTGTCTCTTCTACCTCCTCTGCTCCGAGCGGTGCAGGGAGCTAGGGAATGGGGGTTGCAGTCAGTTCATAACACACTGTCTCTGTGGCTTCTTCCTCCTCATGCTCTTCCCCTGCTTCAGCATGAGGTCCCCACCAAGGAAGACAGTTTTTCACAAATTTCTCCAATGTGGGTCCTTCCCACGGGCTTCAGTTTTTCAAGAACTGCTCCAGCATGGGTCCTTTCCACTTGGGGTACAGTCCTTCAGGAATGGGCTGCTCCAGCATGGGTCCCCCATGGGACCACAGATCCTGCCAGAAAACCTGCTCCAGCATGGGCTCTCCATGGGCTGCAGCTTTCTTCAGGGCACACCCACCTGCTCTGGCATGGGGTCCTCCATGGGCTGCAGGTGGATATCTGCTCCACCATGGACCTCCATGGGCTGCAGGGGGACAACCTGCTTCACCATGGTCTTCGCCATGGGCTGCAGGGCAACCTCTGCTCCAGCACCTGGAGCACCTCCTCCCCCTCCTTCTTCACTGACTTGGTGTCTGCGTAGTTGTTTCTCTCACATATTCTCACTCCTCTCTCCCAGCTGCTCTTGCGCACTGTTTTTTACCCTTTCTTAAATATGTTATCACAAAGGTGTTACCAACGGTGCCACCTGGCTCAGCTTTGGCCACTGACAGGTCCGTCTTGGAGCCTGCTGGAACTGGCTGTGTGTGACATGGGGGCAGCTTCTGGTATCTTCTCATAGAAGCCACCCCAGCAGCCCCCTGGCTACCAAAACCTTGCCATGTAAATCAAATACAGAAAGGAGCAACAACAACAAAAAAATCTTTCAGTGAAGTATGGACAGCCCGATCAGGCACATCACTAGAGCTACAGAGACAGGCAATAGAAAATCTGGCAGAACAAATGACAAGTTAAAATTACGCTGATTTTTTTTTTAACAAATTTGAAGTGACAAGTCAAACATAAGCTGTGTCAGAAATATACATACTGATGCTGAAGGGTTTTTTTTGGATCCAGTCCTATGCTCCTTCAAAGTAATTTTATTGTCACGATTGACCATGATCTTTTTTTAAAAAACAAAACACAACCACAAACCACTCTCTGTAAACCTGTATCCTTTCTCTGCCTTTCTCTCCTAAAAGAACCCAAAACACAAAAATAACACCCCCCAAAAAAACCCTGAAAAAACCCCACATACACCTGTCATCTACATCTATTCAGTCAGGGTCTTTTTCAGTTAGTATCTTCCTACTAAAAAATCTTTCTTGGATGTATTCATACCATCTATTTTAACATCCTTGTTTGGCAGATTTCATACTATGTATTGAAATAATTCACCTTTAGTTCTCTATGTATCATACCAATTCACCAGTCTTCTAGCATCTGCACTGATGAAACATCTGTAATGCAGTAGTCTTCGGTACTGTACTGTTCTTTTAGAGCCACTGTAGAATAACTTGAGCAAGTATATGTTTTGGAAATGGTACTGAAGGTGGATATAGAACTGAAGGTGGACATGCCTCATTTACTAGTACTGGACGTTCAGTCCTGTTCCTGGATGAATATAAATGAACTTTCTACTTAGCTTCCAAGACTGGACGTCAATCTGCTGTACAGCACAACTACAGACTAGCATCTTCTTTCATAATTTTAGCAGGTTTTCTTTCAACGTTGCATACACGGGGAATCTGCTTCTTGTCCAGGAACAAATGGCTGAAGCTACAGCTTAAATATAACCTCCAAAGGTTAAAATTGGCCTTCTCCTCTTCTATTGCGAGAGTTATCATTATATCAGAGGTTATTAAGTGACTCCACAAATCCCTGAAGATATATTTGCAACAAAATTTATACGCCACTTCTCCTGTGTGACTTCTTTATGAGTTTTACACTTTGATTGTACATGCTCATAAAGTGCTGACTGCTTAGATTTTAGGTTACTTAATAGACCTACTGTTTCTGGGGAACAGGGGAAGATCTCTGCTATAATACATTCTCCCTCCTCCTCAGACAATCTAATTTTACTTTTGCTTTTTAAAGCCTGTTCACCTCCCAGCTGATTAAACTGCACTTTTATTAAGTCACATGAAAAAAAAAAACAAAAAACCAAACCCCCAAAACTTCCTTCATTCCCTTTGGCTTCTTTAGATTTTGCTCTTAACAGTTGTACTTAGAGAACATAGGTGAGTGTCCTGTCTGCCTGCTTTAATTCCTTTGGGGCCATAATTATGTTGTGAGCTATTTTCTCTCTAGCCTGTATGCCAGCTCTCAGCTTGACAAAGTTTAGAACAGTAGAGATACTGTTTAATTAAACTCCATTTTCCAAAATATCATTCATAATGAAAATACTGACAGGCACTTAAATATAGTGACATTAGCCACATAAAATGCTAAAGTATACTAATTTTAAAATATTCAATTAAACATGACCTGCTGTCAGCTAATTCATGGTTACTGGAAAATCTAATTATGGCAAATAATGATTGTGTTAAATTCTAAGTTTTACTTGCATACAGCACTTAACGCCCCCTCCACATACCCTGCCCCCTCTCCCTCGAACTGGATAGGTTAGTACAAAGCACCAGATGACTCAGTTACCTGGAATCCAAATTCCATGGAACTTCGGACTGAAAAGAATACATAAACATTAGAAACTGAATCCCATGAGATGGATAAAAATCAAACACTGAACAGCCCCTCCTCCGCCCCCCCCTTAGCATTTTTAGATGCCTTAATAACTTGGAAAATCTGGAAACAAAAGGGATTTAAGAATAGCTGCACCGTGTTTTGTAACACATATTAGATTTAGATTCCCAAATCTCATTTTTCAAAGATGATTTAAGAGGCCAAATTTCTATAGTCTCTCTGCAGATCTTTCTTATTTACTGTCACAGAGCCACCCGAAAGGGAGAAAGGGAACAGAAAAATAATAATAAAAAAATGTTAAATTCTTCCACTAGCAAGAAACTCTTCACTAATCTTCCCCCTTCCCCCAGCAGTCTATTCAGGCACCCCATGCACCTTCAGAAACAGAGGCAGGAGAAGTGTGTGGTTACTGCCACTACCACCTTGCTACTTAGGCCTGTGGTATTCTACGACTTGTAGTGCATACCCTTTCCATAGTTTGGCCGATTTTAACCTGACCTTTCAGGTTAAATACCATTATCCGTTTGCTTGCAAAGGTCAAGGGGCAAAAGGAAAGAGGCTTAAGAGCGTCTTTTTTGTGTTCTCTCTTGGTGCTTCACTTGGAATATTGGCTGTTGGAATATTGGCTGTTCTTCGAATACCAGTTAGCATAAAGTAATGAGTTACTAACAGCTGGTGTAAAAATTCTTGAGTCAGTATTTTGGAAGAGACTAGCCTATTCCTTTTACTTATAGTGAGCATACCAGAAAATTAGAAAAGCTTTAAAATTCAGAAAACATGCATTGTTAGAAAATAAAATAGAATAACTTTTTAAGAAGAGGAAACTCAATTTGACGAGAGATAAGAAAAATACGAACAAAAAGGTTTCATACACAACTGTGTCCCCACCCATTGTGTACTGTCAGGGCGTGTCCTTACTTCCAGGCTTTCTCTGCTGTACCAACCTTTGCGTAGTCCTCTTGGGGTTCAAGGATTTTTTCACTCTGGACCCCTCTGGCTTGACTATTTACTCCCTGCTTTACTCAGCATCTTCTTTGGTGTCAGGATACCAGCTCTTTGCTCTGAGTATTTCACTCTCCTGCTTGATTCAGTAAAATGTTTCTCTCCCTGAGAGAACCTAGTTGGTTCCAAGGGAATGTGCAATTGCCCCCTTGCCTATATAGGATCAACTGGCCAGTTATGCTTTTTCCTTATTATACAGATATGTCCCCGTGACCCTAAATAAATAAATAAATAAATCCTCAAAAAGAAACACGCTCTCTATCCATCACAACTTCTAATGTAAAGCTATCTTTTAATCCAAAACCTTAATACCAGTAATAAATGTAGTCACCTGTAGTAGTACTTATGGGCAGCATAAGACACTCCTCCCCTCCCTCCTGTCTGTCACTCAGATCCCCCCAAGCTAGGGACTGAAATGACAAATGGCCCAAAAGCTACTCATGATAAGCCTTATTTTATTAATATTTTCAGGCATGAATCCTTTCTCAGAAAGATGATAAAACTGGAGCAAAGATAGCTAATACCTGCACCACCAAAAGATAATTTTCATCTGGAGAAACCGCTCGATCAAACTTTTTTTTTAAACTGTGCAAGAAACAAAAATAATGCTATGACCTAGTCAGAATAAAAATGAAACTTTTGCTGGCTAACTGTCTTCAAAATTCCAGAAGTTTTTGCCCCCTGTAGTGAACAGGTACTGAGAAATACCTAAATAGGACTAATAGATGTAGGGATTTAGATTTAGATATCTCTGATATTTAATAGTTTACTTTTATGGACTCAATTCCATTTTTCAGTTACAATTTAGCCAGTGCAACTGTATCATTTAAGAACACAGCAGAATTCTTTTTAAAACTCTGATTTTACCTTCAGCCTGAGAATAGTTTTCCATCATAAAATACACTGCAGAAATCTTTTTTTTCTGAGAGAACTTGCACAGCACCATGTTGGGGAACACAAAAAGTTTAATGGTTAGAACAGCTATAAGGAGGGCAAGGATTAGATGGTCCTGCCTGACGATTAAGGTCAGGAACTAGGAGTGGGAAGAAACCAAAGTGTCAAAAGCTAACACACAAGATCAGGGTGGCAAGCTAGAGTCAGGAGATGAGGTCACAAGTCTGAAGCATTTATCAGTCAGAAAATGACTGTTCTAAAGAGGCTTATTGCTCAAATACAAATATGGTCACACCTGCAACCCCTGTGATAGGTACATTCAGAATAAAGACTAAGACGCGCTCTGTGAGGCTGAGGATATAGAATCATAGAATCATAGAATCATTAAGGTTGGAAGAGACCTCTAAGATCATCGAGTCCAACCATCAACCCAACACCACCATGCCGACTAAACCATGTCCCTAAGTGCCGCATCTACACGTCGTATATTTAAAAGTATATTTAAAAATACTTCCAGGGATGGGGACTCAACTACTTCCCTGGGCAGCCTCTTCCAATGTTTAACCACTCTTTCAGTAAAGA
>NW_008825075.1:2612730-2620024 GCF_000699105.1 Pygoscelis adeliae | reverse complement strand
GTGCACTCGATCCCCTCATCCAGATCATTGATAAAGATATTGAACAGAACTGGCCCCAATACTGAGCCCTGGGGAACACCGCTCGTGACCGGCCGCCAACTGGATTGAACTCCATTCACCACAACTCTCTGGGCCTGGCCATCCAGCCATTTTTTTACCCGGCGAAGAGTACACCTGTCTAAGGCGTGAGCCACCAGCTTCTCCAGGAGAATGCTGTGGGAGACAGTGTCAAAGGCCTTACTGAAGTCCAGGTAGGCCACATCCACAGCCTTTCCCTCATCCACTAGGCGGGTCACCTGGTCATAGAAGAAGATAGGGTTGGTCAAGCAGGACCTGCCTTTCCTGAACCCGTGCTGGCTGGGCCTGATCCCCTGGTTGTCCCCCCCCTGCCTTCCCCCGTTAATCAGGACTGCTGATAGATGATGGAGAGTGTATTGGCAAGCTCCTCTGCCAGCTCCCTCAGCACTCTTGGGTGGATCCCATCTGGCCCCATAGACTTCTGAGTGTCCAGGTGGCACAGCAGGTCATCAACTGCTTCCTCTTGGATTATGGGAGGTTTATCCTGCTCGCCGTCCCTGCCTTCAATGCTTCTGACAGCATATCTATTAAGACTCCCATCTTGAGCTTCCAGCATGGCTGCAAGAAGAACAGTTCTGCCACCTTTGTGTCACAATTTAATAATCTCTTACATTAATTAAATTACATTTTGTTTTTTAAGAGCTCTACAGTAGATGGGAGGTTTATCCTGCTCGCCGTCCCTGCCTTCAATGCTTCTGACAGCATATCTATTAAGACTCCCATCTTGAGCTTCCAGCATGGCTGCAAGAAGAACAGTTCTGCCACCTTTGTGTCACAATTTAATAATCTCTTACATTAATTAAATTACATTTTGTTTTTTAAGAGCTCTACAGTAGTGTCTAAGTTGTTGGACTTGGTTTTGACAGAAAGCAATGCCATGTTGTGTTAAGTATAAAAATGTGAAAAAAAATGTATTATTTTTGTTGAAACTTCATGAGAGATCAGAATTCTGACAGAATTCCATCTAAATTGGTGGTAAGCAATAACAATTACTAATACATATATTACTACTCAGTAATTTTTATATCTGAGACTTTCTCTGTCTCTATTTAAAATGGGAAAATTTTCCTATTGACATAAGAAGTAGCATATTCAGATGTAGTTATATATTATTCCCCAGTGCTAAAAGGGCTTCATTTACTGTTTGGAATATTTAGTAATTATTGCCATATATTATTTCACTTTCACGTCACACTGTTCTTTGCAAGGACAATTTATCCCTGTGTGACTTTAAAGTTTGCATGATTGGTCATATTTATTGCATCATAGCACTGACAAATACATTCAGTTTACAAAAGTGGAACACAAATTATTTCTGTTTCAGCTAACATGTTCTTTTTTAAAGTTCAGTTTCCATATGGAGCAAGACTTAGGTGATTGTGCCCTGTCTTCACTTATCACAGATGACAGCTACTTTTGAACTCATTGGTCGATCTCAACAAGATTTGACAGAAGAATAGGAATCTCAGAAACATGAAATCCCTATCCTGTTTATGAAAACTGGCAGCTGAGTGAAATGGAGACACCTAAATTAATTTTGCTGGTTGGAGAAGGCAAGTAGAATTCAGTGCCTAAATCCAGTCACTTTGAAAAGTCATTCTGTGAATTAGCTGCCAGTTGACCATTCAGCACAGGGATACAGCCAAACAAGACACAACACATAGTAACTTTTACCCAGCAAAATATATAGGGTATATAAGAAGAGACATCAAACTATCAGGGAAAGGAGGGCTTGGCAGACATTCCCTATGGGTAAAAAAGCAGACATTTTAGTTTAACTGCTTCTGGAAATATTTTTCCCTCCTTTCCTCCCCTTACCATCCTTTCCTTCCCTCATTCAACAAAGTTCTGAGAACAGAATTAGCTCCTTCTGTGGTAATTTCTATGCATTATCTTTATATCTTTATATGCAGTATACACTGTAGATCGTGGGACAAAAAAAAAAGATTTCTGTTTTATTCTTGTCACTGTCCTCAGATGCATCTCTGTCTTTTCACAGTGCAGACCTGTTGACTAAAAAGACATTTTTTCTGTAATCACGTAATGGAGTAGAACTGGGATGAATAAGACAGTAGACATAACCTTTGCCAGCAATGATGCCATAGGATGGCAATTAATATTATTTTATTATGGAGTACTCTTCCAATGGAATATTTGACTTGAATTTCTTAATGAGGCTTTAATAGGTTTCTGTTTTTAGACTAATATCTGTGCACTTACACACACTCAAAAAATGATTTATGCTTTTTGTATTGGGGCAGTGTCTAGAGGGGATATGGATTCATGCTTACTATGCCTGTGATAGAAAGATGGACCCCTCGGAGTAGAGATCATAATATAAGAATAAATGGAAGATGCCGTTCAGCAAGGAACCGTCGATGGCTTGGCACTTTGCTTGGTATGGTCCAACACACTGGCTGGAATTTTGAAGCCAATTTTAAATAGTTTAGCCTGTAAGAATCCCAGACATGCAGCAGAAACAGCACTGGTACTGTGAAGAAATACATTTCATGAATAGCAGAATGGAGAAGTTCAGAGGCAACCAAGCTTAGTTACGCTGAACACCTTTATGGATGTTCTGATGCCTGATAAGAACCAGAGTCCTGCAGGATTTCTGCCAGTGAGGCATTAATGGAGTCTCTCTTTGCTCTAGCTGCCTATTTTCATGAAGTATCTATGAAAATGACATCTTTGAGACTTGCAGCTTTCTTTTAAATTTGCTTGAAATTGGTTAGTGGTTTCAAGTGGTTAGTCTGGAATAAAAAAAGGAGGATGAGGAATGACAGACAGTGCTATCACATATGCCTCACACCTTTAAGAAATCACACTAAAGCAGCTTAGTATTGACATTTGAACATAATAAATTGATACATACCCCTTTACTAAACTGAGATACAATATACCTTACTGTGTCCTCTAGTAACAGCAATTCAAGGCATGATCTCCCAAAGAACACCTAGCGTCCATTACTGAATATGTCCTTTGATTCAGTTTCGCGACAACAGTTATAAAATCTCTTTTGAATATTATCCAATGAACATACAGCTAAAACTCAAAATAAGCAGGAAGAAAATAATCACAGTGTTTTCTGTTGGCCTTAAAAATAAGTTACAGTGACACACCCCCACTCCCTCCTCTGAATCAGAGCATTTCTTCTTCTTAAGTGAATCTGTCTCTGTAATAGAAGGACTCTTAGGAAGAATAAACTTATCATCTGTTGCAAAAGGGCTCAGTTCAGTAACATACTGGTTAACTTTAAGCACAGCCTTAAAGGATTTGCTGAGTAAGAATGGACCTAAATGCACAATTATATTTAAGCACATGCTTATATGCTTTGGTGACTTCAGCTTTGAATGGAATGGTGTAAGGGAATGAAGTTCAGAAAGAAAAAAGACTGACTGCTTGCAAAGTTGAAAGATTAGCTCATCTGAATACTGACGTTATTAACCCTGAAAAGCTGTTTGACATAACTACTGATCTAATCATATTATATATGTGTATATGTTATATATGTGTGTGCATATATATATAAACACACACACTATCATCATACAGCCAGGACTGGAAGAAATACCAGAGGCTTTGAAATGTAAGAATAGAAAAGGTAGCTTGATTCAAGTTCTACAGATACACCAAAATAGATATGCGGGTTATCATTATGAAACAAAGTGATCAAGCTACCGTCTGAAAATGTCACACACAACAAAAATAAATCTGCTCTGCAATTAACTATATTTAGATGAATTATGTAAAATCATAAGCAAAATGCTAAGTAGTCCTTTACAGTATCTTGAGCTGAGATTATTTATATCTCATTAAGCATTTTATGGTAAATGTGTGTGAATGTGTTGGGGTTTTTTTCTTCCTTAATCATCCTGGTGAAGTAAAGTACTGTGAAGGTCTTACAGGGCCTTCAAGGCCAGAAAAGTTAAGCATATACATTCATCATAATATATCTGCGTATAGTTTCACTTTTTCAGTCTAGTCACTAAGACATTTCACTGCCAAAGGGTTGCAAGTGTAAGTGGGATTTCACAATCCATCTCTTCTGTGCTTACTCAGCTGCCCCTAGTATGAAATAGTTGGTCAAGAAAAATCAATGAGTCACAGAAGTATCAGGATAGACACAAGTAATGTTGTAAATAACTGTTAACACTATACTTTAAATGGTGGCAAAAAAAGTGTCTATTAGTGGGATTTGCTGAGATTGTCAAAGTCTTTCAACTGCCATTCTTCTTATGATGTTGTCGTGGTTTAACCTCGGTTGGCAACTAAGCACCACGCAGCCGCTCGCTCACTCCCCCCCTCCCGATGGGATGGGGGAGAGAATTGGAAAAGCACGTGAGAAAACTTGTGGGTTGAGATAAAAACAGTTTAATAATTGAAATAAAATGATAATGATAATAATATGATAATAGTAATAATACACAAAACAAGTGATGCACAGTACAATTGCTCAAAAACAAAAGGGGTGGTGATTAATGAAAATGTATAGATAAAATATGAGACTTGAGCATGACGCAGATGGTATAGAATAAGGGGTGGATAGTGTCCTGGTTTCAGCAGGGATAGAGTTAATTTCCTTCCTAGTAGCTGGTACAGTGCTGTGTTTTGGATTTAGGATGGGAACAAAATTGATAAGGCACCGATGTTTTAGTTGTTGCTAGGTAATGCTTACACTAGCCCAGGACTTTCTAGTTTTCCAAAACACAGCACTGTACCAGCTACTAGGAAGGAAATTAACTCTATCCCTGCTGAAACCAGGACACTATCCACCCCTTATTCTATACCATCTGCGTCATGCTCAAGTCTCATATTTTATCTATACATTTTCATTAATCACCACCCCTTTTGTTTTCTTATATACACATATACGCACACACACACACAGATATCATTCCCTTAGTCTGTGGGCCATCCCTCTAAAACGTTCGGTGAGTTCATTTAGTCCATGACTTCGGGCTCCATCTGTCATAATAGTCTTTCAGGGCAGGAAAAAATGGAGATGGTATGTGGTGTTGGATTGTTTCATGTTGAAGTCAGTTCTGGTACCATCATCACTGTGCTTCGCCTGGTTTCACTGAAGTTATTCCTCGTTAGTCTGGATGATTCTTATTGTAATAACATTAGTATGACATATAATATTATTAGTAGTATTAGTATATCTGTGCATTATTAGTATTTTGAAGCCAATTTTAAATAGTTTAGCCTGTAAGAATCCCAGACATGCAGCAGAAACAGCACTGGTACTGTGAAGAAATACATTTCATGAATAGCAGAATGGAGAAGTTGAGAGGCAACCAAGCTTAGTTACGCTGAACACCTTTATGGATGTTCTGATGCCTGATAAGAACCAGAGTCCTGCAGGATTTCTGCCAGTGAGGCATTAATGGAGTCTCTCTTTGCTCTAGCTGCCTATTTTCATGAAGTATCTATGAAAATGACATCTTTGAGACTTGCAGCTTTCTTTTAAATTTGCTTGAAATTGGTTAGTGGTTTCAAGTGGTTAGTCTGGAATAAAAAAAGGAGGATGAGGAATGACAGACAGTGCTATCACATATGCCTCACACCTTTAAGAAATCACACTAAAGCAGCTTAGTATTGACATTTGAACATAATAAATTGATACATACCCCTTTACTAAACTGAGATACAATATACCTTACTGTGTCCTCTAGTAACAGCAATTCAAGGCATGATCTCCCAAAGAACACCTAGCGTCCATTACTGAATATGTCCTTTGATTCAGTTTCGCGACAACAGTTATAAAATCTCTTTTGAATATTATCCAATGAACATACAGCTAAAACTCAAAATAAGCAGGAAGAAAATAATCACAGTGTTTTCTGTTGGCCTTAAAAATAAGTTACAGTGACACACCCCCACTCCCTCCTCTGAATCAGAGCATTTCTTCTTCTTAAGTGAATCTGTCTCTGTAATAGAAGGACTCTTAGGAAGAATAAACTTATCATCTGTTGCAAAAGGGCTCAGTTCAGTAACATACTGGTTAACTTTAAGCACAGCCTTAAAGGATTTGCTGAGTAAGAATGGACCTAAATGCACAATTATATTTAAGCACATGCTTATATGCTTTGGTGACTTCAGCTTTGAATGGAATGGTGTAAGGGAATGAAGTTCAGAAAGAAAAAAGACTGACTGCTTGCAAAGTTGAAAGATTAGCTCATCTGAATACTGACGTTATTAACCCTGAAAAGCTGTTTGACATAACTACTGATCTAATCATATTATATATGTGTATATGTTATATATGTGTGTGCATATATACATAAACACACACACTATCATCATACAGCCAGGACTGGAAGAAATACCAGAGGCTTTGAAATGTAAGAATAGAAAAGGTAGCTTGATTCAAGTTCTACAGATACACCAAAATAGATATGCGGGTTATCATTATGAAACAAAGTGATCAAGCTACCGTCTGAAAATGTCACACACAACAAAAATAAATCTGCTCTGCAATTAACTATATTTAGATGAATTATGTAAAATCATAAGCAAAATGCTAAGTAGTCCTTTACAGTATCTTGAGCTGAGATTATTTATATCTCATTAAGCATTTTATGGTAAATGTGTGTGAATGTGTTGGGGTTTTTTTCTTCCTTAATCATCCTGGTGAAGTAAAGTACTGTGAAGGTCTTACAGGGCCTTCAAGGCCAGAAAAGTTAAGCATATACATTCATCATAATATATCTGCGTATAGTTTCACTTTTTCAGTCTAGTCACTAAGACATTTCACTGCCAAAGGGTTGCAAGTGTAAGTGGGATTTCACAATCCATCTCTTCTGTGCTTACTCAGCTGCCCCTAGTATGAAATAGTTGGTCAAGAAAAATCAATGAGTCACAGAAGTATCAGGATAGACACAAGTAATGTTGTAAATAACTGTTAACACTATACTTTAAATGGTGGCAAAAAAAGTGTCTATTAGTGGGATTTGCTGAGATTGTCAAAGTCTTTCAACTGCCATTCTTCTTATGATGTTGTCGTGGTTTAACCTCGGTTGGCAACTAAGCACCACGCAGCCGCTCGCTCACTCCCCCCCTCCCGATGGGATGGGGGAGAGAATTGGAAAAGCACGTGAGAAAACTTGTGGGTTGAGATAAAAACAGTTTAATAATTGAAATAAAATGATAATGATAATAATATGATAATAGTAATAATACACAAAACAAGTGATGCACAGTACAATTGCTC
>NW_008825075.1:2591403-2612350 GCF_000699105.1 Pygoscelis adeliae | reverse complement strand
TAAATATCAGTATTTTCCTCAACAAACCCTTCGTCTTCTCAATAAAAAAGCAACAATAGAACTGCCTGATACCTCCCTGATCTTTAGACTAAGCAGGTCAATCTTTGTGAATTTTGTTGACCTTGAAGTCAACATCCTGACACCTACATGTCCAGTCATTAAATTGCCACTGGATAGAAACACCTTCTGATCACCGTTGGTCTCCAGTGAACAAGGAATAGAGGCATAAGTTGGAGAGTCACATGTAGCCTTGTCAGGGCTTAGAGCTATTCAGTGACATTCTTAGAGGTGAACATTAAACCATATTACTAACAGAAGACTTTCTTCTTCTTCTTCTTCTACAAAATAAATAATAACGCAAGTCCAGCAGCTGTGATCTGAGGATTTTGTGGAGGGGATATAAGCTGTGCAACATTAAACATGATTTTGGCAGCATGTAATATGACTTTGGGACATGGCTTAGTGGTGGACTTGGCAGTGTTAGGTTTACAGTTGGACTCGATGATCTTAAAGGCCTTTTCCAACCTAAATGATTCTATGATTCTATGACTTGTGTTGTTTCCTATTTCTTCTTTGGTCATCCTACATTTATAACTTATTGGGAAGGCATAGGATGCATGTCATATAAATGCATCTTTTTTATATACTTAACCATTGTGACAGAAGCTTAAAAACACCACCACGTTAAAAGCAGAAGTAGGACTTTTAACATTTAGGTTTGTCTAACGTTGGGAACTATGCCTCATAAATTCAGCTTACGGGTGTAAAAACCAGTGAAAATAATTTTGGAAAAAAAAAGTCTGTGACCAGATTCACAACTGCAAAACAAGGATGAAAGCCAGGCTTTAGGATTCTTGCCTGTTTACTATCTGCCAGTTTTAATATCACCCACCTTAGGGTGGAAACCCAGGGAATATTTTAGCAAATTTCCTCCTGTTCAAATAAGTGGCTCATGTATGGAATAATCACTGGTTAAGCTTAAGAAAAGAGCTTTGACCAAATACACACCTCTTCTTCAGGTGTTTCACTGACTGGAAGATTTCTTAGGCATCCTGATGATCTTCATGGTCTTGAAGAGTGGCATTCATTTCACTAAACTTTAATGCCTGTGTTGTAGGCATCTGTATCTGAGCTGAGTCCCACTTCCCTTCCTTGCCAGGGGACTACAGTGAACACTTTTAGGGTTCAATTTGTTTAATTTCCTGCTTTAGGATGTGAAGAATCATGTCCTAAATTCCACGGATGTGAACACCCGTGACTACAACTAAACTTCACAGTTACTAGCTCATACTGTAGAGATATACAATACAGAAATTACATTAGTCAAATAAATCACACTCTAGACATTTGAAAGGATGCAATGTTTATGCTGAAGACAAAGCAGAAAGAGGTAGGGGTGGCAATTTTCTTCTATTTTCCATCAATTCCCTTTGGCTTTTTAGGTGCCTGCTCTCACCAAAATATTCTGGATTCCAGCTGAGTGCTCAGACCTCATCTGCAGGTATAAAATGGGAAGTGAAATTGAGGGAAAGAAAAGAGTTCAGACAGAAAAATACTCAGATTCCAAAAGCTCGCTGTTAAAAAACATCTTTCCAGCCTGCAAGTTCTTAGAACTGTTTTCAGATTCCATTAGCTCTCTCCATTGACAGACTCCAGGGGGACACAGTGATGTGGCTTTTTCTTCTAGAACTAAGCAGAGTGCTACTTTTCCTAAATTTACAAGCTTAATTTAAATATTTTTATCTAGGTTTTTGAGTTGGAACTTGATCTTCTGTCACTAAGTTAATCCTCCTAATCCTTTTACTAGAAAATTATTGTTCACATTGGCTTGCCAAATAAGGAAACAAAGAGTTTCTAGTAAGTATCATGAAGACTGCTTTTTACATCCTGCTAGCCATCTACACAATTTCCATCTATTAAGCTATTAATATGTAACTAATAACTTTACCAAGGAAGGAGTTGTACACTTACTGAAAAATTAATTAAAATATACTGTGATGGGACAAACAATATTTTTGCTTCCATTTCATGCCTCCCAGGATCATTATTGGATTCTAACAGCTCAGAGCCTTGACAGTGAATATTTTGTTCAACTCACAGTTTCTTTTTGGAACTATTAAGCTGGATGTTTATGACAAAATATACTTTTCTTCTGGCTCAACTTTTTACAGAAGAATTTGGGTAAGGAGAAGGGAGAAAAAAACTGACTTGTGAATTTTCACAAATGCATAAGGACAAAGAAAAATCTTTCAGAGTATGCGCATCTGAGCTAAAAATAAAAATAAGAAATGAAATAAAGTCAGCTTGCTGAACAAGTAGAACAACATTTATCTGGACTCCAGAAAATCCTATTTTAAGTTTTTGTAGTGAATGAGGCAGACCAGGCATGTCAATCCACATGTTCCATATCCTAGTTATTTTCATATGAAGTATATTTCCAGTTGTTTGAAGTTATGGAGTGACACTGAATCTTTTCTATTGCTGTTGTTCTACTTTGCATAAATGAGGGCCAAAAAGCTACTGCACTTCAGTACAAACGTTAAGACGTACGCAGAATGTGAGAGATTTTATTTCAAGTCCCAGCCCCACTGAAAGCCTGAAAAAAACTGCAGATACAACAGCAAACACCTTTAGAAGTGTAACAGCTGTCTCAGCTGGAAGCGAGAGGCAAGTGCATCTTGGACTTCAAGTCCAGCAGTGATTTGCCCATGCTGCAGCCTCCAGCAATTCATTCAAGCTTTTGCCGCATTAGTTCACTTGTGAAATAAAGTAGAACATTTATTTGTCACTGTAGAGGCAGATTAAAAAAAAAAAAAATCTAATCCTGCCTCTGTTGATGGAAGCTTTACTTATATGAAACATCGTCAGCCCTTAAGGCATTCCGCAAGTAGGAGATACAAAATGCCAGGCATTTGCACCTGGAGCATTATTACCTCTTAATTATTCTATTGTACAGCAAGGTCTGTCCTAACATACTGCTGGAGATGTCAACCCTTAAACTCACTGATTTAAGATAACCCTCCCACTCATTTGAACTTTGACTTTTTGGTACCAGCTGTTCATTTACTACAGAAATCCCTTGATAATATAGCTATTGTTTCTGAGCGTCTCTAATTTAGACATCTTTCTTTAAAAACTCAGATTTAGTCATAAAGGAACTTCCATACAGTATTAGTGAAATGCCAATAGTAAAGAAATGAAGGATGCTTGTGTATTTTAAAAACAGAAGCTTCAACAACTATTATTAGAATTTATGTTTCTAAATCCTCACCCTCTGCAGTCTGTGCTTTTAAGAGCACCGCTTTTATAATACTGGGCTGAGCACACACAGGATAATGAAGAATGGCTGGGCTCTCTCAACCAACTCAGAACTGAACAGACAATAGAGAGAGGAGCTTTCATGGAGTCAGGGGGGAAAGCAGAAAAGAAAGAAGAGATTATTATAGATGATTCTGCAGATTTCACCTGCTCTGTTTGGAGAAATTGGGTATGATACAGTCCTGGCATTTATGTGTGTGTGTGTGGAGAGATAAAGAAAACCTCAGCATTACAGGAGAGGTAAACTGCAAGACGTGGAAGAAGGCATACATACATTCTAGCTTCACTTACAACTCTACTGAACACTCATTGGCTCTCAGAGCTGCAGAAAAGCAGGTTTTGATTAACTTCAAAATGTTTGCTATCCTGCTTTCATTTGAATGCTTTGAAATTGATCACAATCTTCCAAAACAACTGAAGAAGGAATCTAATGAAGGTCAGAAAATTGCTAGTCACTGCGCTTTTGCTCATTGCTAATAATACACTGTCCAGTCCTACATAATCCTCAGGATCTGCCGGAACGGTACAGAACATCGCCTGCTGGCTGGCTGTTCAGCTGAAGCGAGGCATTTCATCAGCACTTAAGATATCCCAAAGAAGATTTTTCCTCAATATTTTGAGGAACACGATTTAATTCAGGACTGCAAAAAGCTCTGATGTTAAGAATGATTCAAAATAAGGTGGAAGGACATTTACTTTATTGCACATTCATTTATGTTCTTTCCAATCTCTTTCCAAGCATGCTGCTCCCATGGGATATTTCCCAGATTGCTCGTGTCCCAGGGGTGTCTGCCAGCAACCCCACCCAAAACAAATAAAAGAAAGTTTTATAAATGCTACCAAATTTGAGTATGTTGAATCACTGTTCAGACTTGAACCGCTGAAAATGCAGTTAATTGCTACACAAGCTGCTTGGTTTTTCTCAAGAATCAATACTGAATTCCTTGATCTGACTTCACTCCTATTTAAGTGTTGTGGTAATATTTTCAGAGTACATGCAGCACCAGATGATAGACGGTAACGAGGTTTTAACACTCTGGCACATAAGAACAGATAAAGTGCTGATGGCATTGTTCATTTTCAAATACTGCCAGCACTGTAGCAACATTCTCAAGTTAAAAGGTTCATGAAGTGTGAGACACTGTAAGTGCGCTCAGTCTAGTCTTCACCACAGACATAATAATCATTCATACTTTTAATCTGAAGCTTGCTAAGCACCAGAAATATCTTGTGATATGCCATTGGGATTACCTCAACTCTTCAGTTTGACAAGGTATACTCTTCATCTTGAAGAGTGCCAGACACCTCAGATTCTCACTGATTTCACTGGCACAGAAAGAAAATAAGAAAGTCCTTATCCTCTTCAGGTGTTTGGCTACTTCTCACACTGTGTCACTTTCCGAAAAAATGTGTTGGCCCTTAGAATATTCTGAAAAAAAATTCTCCAAAAATTGGCTGTAATTTTAATGAAGCAGAGAACTTATCTGCCCCTGTAGCTCTTCCTACTTAGCAAACGTGTCCAGTAATCGGCCAGAAATTTAGCATTTAAAAAACCACAAAGTACAAGTAAGCACACAACCTGTGTCTGAAGCATCTCAAAAAATATATCACTTTCCCTTATCCTTTTGGTAAGGGTTTGAGACACATGAAAAAAACAGAGAGTCAGCATGACCCCTTTCAAAATGAGTTTGGGCCCAAAAATCCCCTCACAAGCCTGCCTAGCCTACTGCAAATCAACACATAGTGTTTAAAATTCACTTAAGAATAAATTAGAATATATCGCGGGGAGCAGTAGAGTTAGGTCTTCAAACAATAGTTTAAGTTTTAGGCAGTGGCATAATTTCTGTTATGCAGCAGCCTAGAAAGACTGAAGGTTTTGGAAGACTATTTTCCTAAGCCACTATTTGCTCTATGGTTTGCCAAATAAAGTTAGAATCCAGCGAAACAGTAACAGGCAGGCTTTTCAGGTGGCATTACTTTTGAGTAATAATTTTAAATACCAGTGCACTATATCTGACATAGCTCTCTTTTCCTCCATCATTCTTTCCAGGTATAACAAGTGGGCTCAGGAATTCATATTTCCTGCATGACCAGTGAGCACTGGGGAACAGAAGCTAGATAAAGTTAAGGAGCCTGAAAAGGAAGAAAGTTAGTGTTACTTGTTTACCCCTTCTAGATACAGCAGGTCCTGACTATATCCTGACTTGTTCTGAGGTACTAGCCATTTCCTGTTACCAGATAATGGATGTTTTTTTCTGGAATTCAGGCTGCACTTGGGGTTTGAATCTGTTCATTCCTGTACAGTGTAAGGTTTGTTACAGTCAAAGGTAACATAATCCACTTTACAGATTTCTAGAGTAAACTGCAGTTTAAAATATATATCTAGCACTGCAATTTCAGCTAGAAGCTATGAAATGCTAGATGCATACTCCCCTTGGCTGTGTTAGGTTGGCCCTTTATTGGCATTGTGATTTCAGGTTCACAATGCCAATCATATACCATATGCCAATACTCAGGCTTTCTAAAGGGCTGTCCATCATATAGAACACAGATCAGGGGAGAAAATGTATCATACATTTTTTCTATGAAAATGATACATTTTCTGAAACAGAACTGATGCCATTTGTCTGACCACTGTAGGTACATTTCACAGAATCACAGAACGGTTGAGGTTGGAAGGGACCTCTGGAGGTCGTCTGGACCAAACCCCCTGCTCAGGCAGGGCCACCTAGAGCAGGTTGCCCAGGACCATGTCCAGACAGCTTTTGAATATCTCCAAGGTTGGAGACTCCACAACCTCTCTGGGCAGCCTGTGCCAGTGCTCAGTCACCCTCACAGTGAAAAAGTGTTTCCTGATTTTCAGAGGGAACCTCCTGTTTTTCAGTTTGTGCCCATTGCCTCTGGGCCTGTCACTGGTCACCACTGAAAAGAGCCCGGCTCCCTCTTCTTCACACACCCCCTTCAGGTATTTGTAGACATTGATGAGATTCCCCTGAGCCTGCACTTTTCCAAGCTAAACAGTCCCAGTCTCTCTCTTCCTGCCTCATGAGTTAACACTTCCATTTAAGTGGTTAGGTGTAAGAACTGAGCCAGTTTCAGACAAAGCCCTATGAAAATAAAATCCCATTGCAAAAAGCAAGACACCTGTTAAAAATAAAATAAAATTAATACAAGTTTTTGTGGGGTTCTTAATGTTTCACAGTGAACTTGGTGACAGTTTAGGTCTTTCTGAGAGCACAGCTGCTGGGGTTGTATTTGAAAATAAATAAAAATAATAAAACAGCAACCCAAACATTATCCTAACAGATGGAGAGCTGCAGAATTGAAACCTGTAGCCATTTGGAAAAAAAATTTCACGTACTTCAGAATACATCAGGGTCCTAAATCATGCTGGGTTTTGGTATTTAGAGAGAAAAACAAGTGTGTGGGAACTAATAATAAGCAGACCTAAAATCACATTTGGATTAGATAAGTTCTTTGCCAAGATGCAGAAATGCATGTTTTCTAAATTTTGTTATTGCTTTTTCCCTCAGACCTCAGAAGGGCAGCTATTGTTTTAAGTGGAAACAAAGACTTGCGGAGTACTCTGATATCCAGAGGAGAAAAGGAGTCTTCTGAAGGCTGTAAGGAAGTTCTCCTTCCAGAGAACCTCTGGATTTATTTTTCTCAAGAAAACAAGAATGCAAAGAATATTTGGGAGGTTGAGGGGACCTCTCTAACACAGTTCTCAAGTCAGGCAATTAGTAAATTTTGTGACAATAAGGATTAAAAGAAGAGAACCAGAAAAACACACACTTCCTACTAATTAAAAGACAGTACTTTTTTTTTTTTTTTTTACTCTGTGGCATGCACACACACACACGCAAATCTCATACTTTCAGTATTTATTGCTCTGAGACATTTTAAAAATATAAACAAGATTACAACTTCAACACAGATTTCAGACAGGTGAATTGAATATACAGGGAAAATTCCTGGGGTAACTTCACTGAAATCAGTGGAAATATTCCAGGAAAAAGCTGTAGTGATAACTAAGCAGGTAATTTTGATGAAGCAAATGTTTGTAGGTGAGTTGTTTCATTTCTGTAGTAAACAAAAAATGAGCTCATTGTCAGTAGGGCAATTAATCTGGAGAAGCTATAGATAACCAGTACTACATTATATTATATGTTACAAGAGAGTTCAAGAACTGAAAAGAGTTCTCAAAGCAGACAATTAACAGGGAATAACTTTCTGTTCACTAAGAATTGCATTTTTTCTTAACAGATCAACACATAGGCTTTCATAAGTAACAATACATTACAGGTATTTGTCTAGATAACCAGTTAAATTGTTGGAATTACATTGATGCTATAGACATGTATGACCCAGTTGCTGTAGGGCCCAAGGAACACAGACTGATGGGCAGGAAACTTTACACATGTAAATAAATGTAATCCCTGTGCAGGAAAGCTCGGTCATCTTTTACAGTTCTACCACTTAGAAAGGGCCACAGGATAAGCAAGCTAAAAACAAAGTTCCAAAACACCCCCAGCCAATCCTACAGTGCAATAAAAGAGATATTTAAAGTGTTTCACATTACACTGATTGTACCTTCCAGCTATGAATAATAATAACACAGAGATTTTTAGCAGTAGGAATAAAGACATTGTATCCTAACCATTTTCAATAAGCTATCACAACAACCAATATTACTACTCACTTATGCAGTACTCAGGGATTCTAACATACTCTAGATTAGTAGCAATCATGTTAATCTTACACCACTCCCCGGAAAAAAAAGTTAATCCAAAACAAAAGAAAAAAAGAGAAAAACAAAATAGGTAAGGTACCTACCAAATCAAAGGAGCACCAATTTACTACATATCTTCTTAGGAGCACAGGCTTGTTTTGCCTTCTGCTAATTAAAATGGCCATACACAGAAAGGTATTGTGGGAATACGTACTTACAATAAAGGCTATCCTCACTTTGGGTTAGGCTACAGCATTGTTATAAAAGGATCTGAAAGGGGGGAAAAAAGCACTTTTCCATGCCCTCTGTATTTTTAATGCAATTCATAAGACCTTCTGTAAATTTGTTTTGTTTTGAGATGAGTTTCATAAAGAAACTTTAAGAAAATATTAATGATGATGCATATTTCACAAAAACAACAGGTGTCCCTCCAGTGGGGTAGCTTAGGTTTGAGCTCTGTGTCAAAGAATGATGCTCTGAAAATCACCTGTTCCCAGTCTCCTCACATTTCAGTCTGGTGGCTGTTATCTCAGGGTTCTCAATCGCCTTACTACTTGAAAGAAGGCATTCCATAAACTGTTTGATACCTGAAACGTGAGTTTAGAAAACCTTATTTAAATGTATAGTTTGTTTAATGTTTTAGTTCATATCATTTCTGTAAGAAGAGTTTTGTTTGATAGGTTTTTCTGAAGCATTATTTTAATTAGAGTTAAGGTCAAGTGATAACTAACAGCAAATTTGATATGAGCTATCAGGGCTTGAACAAAAAGCATCATACACTAGATTAATCTAGGCTTTTTTTTAAGAAATAATGAATATCTCCACCACCTGTTCTTTATTCACAGCTCTTCTTACTAAAAGCCATCTCACAATACACTTTGGCTTCTAATTTGTATGTCTCAAAGCACCCTTCATAGGAAGCACTAACTGCATAATCAGTGGAAGTGGTATTTCAGCTATGCAGTCTATTGTAACAAGCCAGTGGTGGTGCTCTGATTCTTGCATTATCTAAGAAATAACTGATCACATTTTTTTCCTATTGAATGTTTTATCTTAATGTTAATCACAGAGGTCCCTGTGAACCTTAGGTATCTGAAAAGTTTTGGCATCATGATTATTTTCTATCAACATTGCTTGATACTTTCAGTTCTTCCTAGAACATCCTTTCTATCTCTTTGATGTTGGTACGTATACACATTATGAAAGTATGAAACATTAATTGACTTTAAGTAATGTAATTTCTATCATAGCAAATAAGCTTGATTGTGAGACTAATAAAATGGATAATAAAGAGAATTTAGTCTGCAACTGGATGCTTGGGCATAGTGATGACAGATTTGAATCTATTAAATTATGAGAGTCATACAGTTTTGCATCTGTGATTACATTCAGATGCTAAAAAAAGGAAGCAGGGAAGAAAACAGTGGAAAAAAGAAAGGACTGAAGATCTTGACATCTGCAGGGAGTAAGAAAGGATCTACAGAGACTTGTGTTACTGTCAGAAAAGAATTATTGCATGACAGCAGAGCTTAAACTGCAAGGTAAGAACCTTTACATTTTTTGGTAAATGAGAACACAGTTGTGTCTGTTTCTGATACTCAGAGCCAGACTTTCTTGTCACCAAGTATTTTCTCTGAGCATATGTCAAGTGCTGCTGAAGGTATCAGCATAGCTGACTGCAAAAATCTGCTTTGAAAGAAAAGCATCAAGTGTCTCATTCTTTGAAAACAATATCACAACAAAGCTCCTACTTTTAACTCACAAAAATATATGGCAACTTCTGTAAGGCAGAATAGGAAATGCATAATCTCTGAAAGATACAAAATTAAAGAGGATGTTGTATTTTGAATCTCTTTCTGTGTTTTTGCAGAATATACATGTTCATGTTTATTCTGATTTTTATGCATGTAATTCTTTCTAATTTCTGGTAACTCAAAATTTTGAACTTGGCCAAAGCTTTTATTTTCCTGTTTATAGTTATGCAGAGATGCTACAAAAATCACAAATGGAAATTATTTTCATTATTTTATCTTTACTTTTACTGATGAACTACACTGTCATATTAAAAGAAGTTATACAAGCCCCAGTCCCCTACTTGTGAACTGTTGCAGCCTTGTGTATTTTAACATACTCCAATCACAATCAGTTCAGCTGATCAGTGAAAAGTTTATCTAATATGCTGTAGTTCAGTTAGGGACAAAGACTTTCATATGAGGGACTCTAGAACAATTGTATTTTAGATCTGTGTGGTCAAACCCTGTTCCCAGTGTGGTATTCCCCATCTAGCCTTAGGCAAAATAACTCATGCACCTAAATTAAGAGGATAGTCTCCAAATCTTTGAAGGTACTCAGTGAAGAGAAACGTAGAAAGAGTCTGCCAGAAGGCAATTCACAGCAAGCGCCCAAATTTGATGCTCTAAATCATCCTTTGAGAAGCTATTCTTTCTATGGTTATGTCTACAAAGAGAGACTCAGGAATGCTTCTTGGGATAGGAACCCTAAATTTGTCCTGGTTTCATGATGGGATACAACGAAGGAAACATCTCTTCCATTCCTAGTCATCCCAATGTATATGCTGAAGTATTTTATATTTTTGTAGTAGAATAAACATGTCACTCAGGATATACCCTAAAATAAATGATTAAAAAGTGCATTTTATTAGTTCTACAAACAGAATTATATTATGAATACGTGCATCAAGATCCAGTAAAATTCGAAAGAGCACTTTTGCATCCCTTTTCTACAAAATGTTTATGATCCTTGAGAAGAAAATCAAGACTAGAAAAAAGACAACAGGGAAAGACAGCGATGCCATTCATTTGTTTAGTTTGCTTTGTTTTGTTATATGAGTACTATTGAATACTGTAAATCTCTCTCTTTGAAAAATGGACATACATTCATAGGTGACAGTCTAATTTTACAGACTGTCTGTAATTTAATTTTATAATTCTAGTCTGTTCTGATAAAAGTTGTGCACTAATTTAATCTCTGAACACCCTTTCAACAGAAGCTCAACCTCCTTTTTTAAGTTCTCCATTATCAATTTCACTCACTTTTATACCTCATTTTTTTCTTGATACTTGCTACTGGTTATCTGAAACTAAACTCCAAAGTAAGTTGCAAATTTTTCAACATTCTACATGACCTAAGAGCCTGGTCTTATAAGTCCCATTTGTCTCCACTGACAATTTAGGAAACCTGCAAAAGGCCCCACCAGCTCACTCATCTTGGAAGAGAAAGCTAGAGTTTACTTCACATTCACTAAGTGGAACATGACCATCTCCATCAAACATCTGGAATTCAAGAATGCACTTCATAAGGATCCAGACAGATTCTTGTAGCTACATTCCAGTCTGAGCTATGTCCCAGGGAAGAACATCACTGCTCTTTTGATGAGATTGCTACATTTATATTTTATTGCTTTGAGACTTGGAGGACAAGGTGACAGATATCTAAAAAATAACAAAAATAGACAAAGGGACTAATAGGTCTGAACTTGGGCTAGAATTGCTCCAAAAGTCAGTTCACTGCAATTTTCTGTATGGATGTGTTGTACAGAATTTTACTGAATTTTTTTCAACCTGGATATTGATCAAAGAGTTTTAATTTTGGCTGTTTCAGTATGAAGAGTCTCATGGCTTAATGTTGATCTCCAAGAGTTAAAATGGTTTAACTGAATATTATCAATGTAATAACATGAACTCTTTAAAACGTTTAATCTCCAATGAAAAGAATTCTCTCAGGTACAAGGGCTACGATACCTTTGCCTCAAGCTGTGTAAGACATCCATGCCAACAGAGGGATAAGGCTTGAGAAAATTTTTAGAGGAGAAGACATCTGATAATGCTGAAATATCACCCGTATAAAAAAAATCTTCAGCTACCTCTTGCAAGTACCTCTCTAACACTTTGCAGCTCAGACTGA
Organism: Pygoscelis adeliae; assembly: GCF_000699105.1. NCBI lineage: Eukaryota > Metazoa > Chordata > Aves > Sphenisciformes > Spheniscidae > Pygoscelis > Pygoscelis adeliae. The sequence continues at coordinate 2,600,376 of NW_008825075.1, read as the reverse complement.
TTTCATCAGGTAGAAATAAACACAACCTGTCAACACAATGGTCATGATCAAAAAGTTGTTTCAATTGTTCTTATTCTGGAATGGTCAAAATCAGATTCTGAACAGATTGTATAAGCCTATAGAGACCCACCAGTTCAGCCATTATTTGCTAACTCTACTTTAAAAATCTTGTGAATAGTATACATAATATCAAAGTCCAGGAATCAGATTTGGTATTATTCAGGTTTGCAAGAAATTAATAGGCTTTGGGTTCAGGCCTATGACGAAGGCACAAACCGTTTTTGAAAGTTAAGATCTGATGTCCCCAGTTAACAAGTCATACAGCTCCAAAACTACCACCAGTGATAACATTCTCATTAACAGGGAAGTTAGTGCTTTCCACATCATCATTGGTTATCGAGAATTACCTGCTTGTGAACAGAAGGTGCCTGACTACAAAGCTGTGGGATAACCATTGGAATTAAAGTCAGAATAAGCAAAATATAGTGATTGTGTCAGCAAAACATCTTTTTTGTTTAGGGAATATCTTATGTATGCCAAACTTAGAATGGAGTGCATGACACATTTCATTCTTTTCTCTCACAGTAATAAGTAAAGTACATTTAGCAAAATGGTGGACCTGACTGAACAAATAACAAATAATAATGATGATGCCTGCAGAAAATCCATAAAACATAATTATTCTGGCTTTTATCCAGCATATATAAAAAGCTTGAAACATTTCTTTGCTGAAGCAAGGTGCTTCTCAGAACAAATATCAGTAACTATATTGAGACCTTTAGGTAACACCTCACATGTGAAATGGTAACTCCTCAGAAATGTATTTAGCAATGCACTTTACTATCTTAATAGAACTGCTTTTGAGACCCAAACTTCTTAATAGGAATACTTTACAACAGAGGACAATAATTAAAACAGAGGTTGGAGTACAGTAGGAGCCAAGAAATAGCACCACAGAGACAATATAGTATATAGGTGTAGTGTATGGTAAACCTTGATCTTATTAATTGCAGATTAGTAGGAGGTTTAGAAGAGGGAAGGAAGAAAAAGGGAAAAAAAACCCCTCAATTTTGAAAGAGTCAAACCAATAAAGAAAATGTATAATTTTAAAAATTTAGAAGTTGACAGTAATTTTCTCAAGCACTCAGGCACATTGCCCTTTTATATTACTATGCTTTATGAATTATGAATTCTGGCTGACAAGAAAGCCTAAGGGTGACAACGGAGCTGTGGTGTAAGTAATGCATTGTCATTTCACACTGTGTAAATTCCTACTATACCTAGCTGGATTTTTCAAGTTTAAATAATGTTACTGACTGCCAACAATTTCACTAAGAGGTCTGATGAAAATATATGCTCTGTTGGTAAGATGCTAATCCCTATTAACTAGAAAAAGGGTCAAATACTTTGAGAGGTAGTCAGTTTTTTTGTCTACCATGGGTCTTCAGATGTCGCTATATTCCCTCACCATAAATTCACCTATTTTGAGTCAGATAGTGAAGTAGAAAACCAGTTTTCTGACATCTATCAGAATGAAATTTGAGTAGAAAAGACAGGTGTTCTGTGAGATTTTACATGGCTCCTGTTGCCAAGGAAACAGTTTTGTTTGGCTTTGTAAGGCTTGGTAATGGTGGCCCTGGCTGCAAATTGGGCGTGTAAAACATGGGAGGCTATTTATCTGATGTATTTATATGTGTACACACATAGACACACTTATCCTCACATTAAGGAGGGAAGGATTTAGTAAAACTGAATTATGAAAACATTCAAGTTTGGAAAACGTTCTGAATATCGTTTGAGGAATGTGTTGATAGAAGAGTTATTGGCACTGGCTTAAGTCAGTAGCATCACCAGATTTTAGAGCCTACCTGAAAATATGATGTTCAAAAATGAAAAAAAAAAAGGTAAAATGCAAAGTAAAGAGCTCATTTGTGTCCCATTCCAACCAAGTACTTCACGGGGTACTTAATATTTAAAGTGTAGACTCAAAAGGTAGTGAAGAATACTTAAAATTTGGAAATTGTGGAATCTACCTCTTTTTTACCTTAGAACCTCTGACTAAGTCTGAATCTGAAAATCAGATCCATGATCTTATGTATAATTTTAATATTTTACTGATATAACACAATATAACATTCTTTGAGTTAAAATGGAAAGGGAAGCTCCTAAAGATGGACTTTTGGACATACGAGGAGAGTGAAGCAGTGAGGAAACATACCAAGTGCAAATTCACCAACTGATTGAAAAATTGATTGGTTGTTCTGGATCACAAAAGGAGAAAGGTATGCACAGTGCTGATGGGGGTGGAAAATGCACCAGGAGTATCAAAGCAACAAATTTTGTTCTATGTAGAAAATATAAATCCATTTTAATTGGGTGTCCAAATTTCATGCTAAGTTAGGGCAAGGTGGGGATAATAGCTGGCATACAAAATCTTCCATAAGTATAAGGTTCGGAAGCTGTAGTTAGAAATCAAGGATAGTAAGAAATGAAGAGAGGAAAAAAGGAGGAGTCTGGGTACAAGTCTGAAAGAAGAAATGGCAGTCTTATAAAGAACAGTGCCTCTGCAACAAAAAGGATTAACTAAAGTCTGGATCGATATCACAGACTCTGCCGCCTTTAGAACAAAACTGTATTCTATGAACACCAGATCTGTGGAGGAAGAACATCCTCTGTTATATTTGTTTTCTTCTCATGAAGACCATGGTGATCACTCCAGAAAATAAAAAATGCGAGATGTTTAAAAACTTCATCTGTGTAACGTAAATTAGTGTATTTTCTGATTTTCAGTTCACGCACTGAGATTTAAAATTACCAAGGTGAAATAAGCATTTTCTGTAGAAATTTTTGAGTATGGAAGACTTTATTTTTATTGAAAAAAGCAAAATATAATCCAACATTTTCTCCTAGACTTGAAGTCTTAAAGTCACCAATAAGCTATTTAACCTATTATTTCAAAGGAGTGATTTCTCAGGTCTTTCTGAGAAGAAGTGTCATCTAGAAGATGCTTAAGGGACATTATTTTCTTCTCTCATGAGAAAGTATCTAAGCCTCAATGTGTCTGCAAAACAATATTAATTTATCTAAAATAAGATCTTTTTAATTTTTATTTTTATTTGATTGCAAAACACTTAAGGTCTTTTAAAAAAAAATTACAAAAAGTCATGGCTCTTATACAGCATTTTCAGCTCAAAAATGTAGGAGTGCCAGTGAGTCAGAGAAAGCTACTATGTATTTCAACTGTTTTTAATTCTATAGAAAAGATTTTCCATTGGTATAATAATAAGCAGCAATGTATAACTTTGAAAGGAATTTGGTTTTGCCATATTCAGGAAAAGTGTTCTTTTCTCTCTATAGCCAAAAGGAAACTTTGTTTTTTTGGATCTTCTGCTATTAAATTGGCTTTCTACCAGCTCATCACTGGAAAAACATAGGTAATAAGTCTGTGTTTCCTCTGTGACCAAATATGAGACCGATGAACAATTAAAGAACTAGCCATCTGTACTGCTTTCATGGTGTGATGTTAATAGGAATCAAAATGGTAGCTGAAGATAATATGTAGTGTTGTGCAATATCAATGCAATTTCAACATGGAAATGAGAGACAAATTGTGAAGGTCTGCACTTTTATTAACTGAAATACCGATTCATGTCTCTCAGCAGGTCCAGCCAATCAGACTTGAGACAATATAGTTACTTAAAGAAAAAAGAAAATACAAACCCAAACATTAATTTGGATACTAAGAGTTTGGAAGCACCTTTACCCAGTGTTAAAATAAAAGGTTTACAGTGTTCAGGGAAAAAAAGTTGAGTCTTGGAGGGCAAGACTGATAGAGTGTAAGTCAGTTTTAGAAGACCAGGTGACTGATCTGACTCTTGATCAAGTATTCAAAAGCGCTTGTATAAAATGAACACACTGCATCTCTATTATTATCATAAAATAATTCATGCTGGGCTTTTTTCAAACTCAGGGTCAAAGAGAAAACAGGGAATATTTACACTGGTCTAAAAACCCTAATGAAATAGGAAATAATCTATGTAGGATTTTAAGGGGTATTTAAATAAAACAAACTTATAAAGTTACATTTACTGTAATCATTATCTTGGTCCTCTCTGTAGTACAAGACAATAAGGAAAAAGAGCCCTGTAAATATTAAATAGTTCTCAATGATAATGTGGTTCTTAGCTAATAAATGTGTTTTATTATACTTTTTTTATATATATATACTTATTATACTTTTTCCCTCTGTCTAGTAATTAAAACAGTAACACTAACATAATAAACCAATTAAACTTCCAGCATACTGTCTCCCTTCACAATAAAAGCTGCTTGAACCTACTACTTTTCTGAGTAAGCTTGTATGTAAATATTTAAAACATTCTTTTACTTTGTTTCGGTTTTTTTTTTTCTCATTTTATTACCTATAGCAAACCTTCATTACAATTGAGATAGCTTATATACCTGAGACCTTTTTAGAATGTTGTACATACTGGGAAAAAAAATTCAGTTATCAAAACAGAGATTTAAACCAAGTTCTAATTGTCAACAGGCTCAAGTGAACATTTTTTCTGGGGATCTGTGTCAACCCAACACATTTCCCCACTCCTTGAATCAAATAAGACATTTACTTTCACCTTAAGTGGAAGAAAACAGTCTCCCTTAGACAGGAACAAAGTTACTTCTCTGTGTTTGCTCCTTATTAATTAATAGATGTGAAAATATTAGATCCTACAATTCAATGACCTGTCATCAGATCTTATTGAGTCTACTCTTTTGAAGAGTTCCTCTGGACTGAATAGGACTCTGCTAGACTAAAATACACATTGAAAAGAAGGCTGAAGCACATAAATATCTTTTCTAATACTGGCTTTGAAAAAGATGTCTAAATGTTTTTATGCTCATTGTAGGCACAATTAATATCAATAAACTTTAATGTAACACATAAACTAATTCAGTATTATGACTCAAACAGGTGTCCATTCATTTAAAATAAAAAAGAAAGAAAAAAAATACATGTCCAATAGAACTCAAACCACTACTTCCAAGAAATGGACAGGACATGAAGTAATATATCACTGGCTATCTACAAGCAAAATTTACATTAAAGCCACTAGGTGTCAGCATATAAATATTCCTAAAGAGATTTATCTGCCAGAAAAACTAGCTGGCAATAAAAAAATACACAAGATTGTAGGTGGTTGACCATGTCCCTACAAAGCCATGGAAGAAAACTGTAAACTTGTCGGGCTCGCTGATAAATATTAGAAAGATTGAGAAATATTTTTCCACATGATAAATAAGTCTTGAATTGAACTTTTTAGTTTTTAATAAAATGCACTGGATATTTTAACTTACACAGACCTTTAGTAGATTGACTTCAAAATAAATGATTTCCCAACCAAAACCTTCTGATATCAGAAGGTGGCCTTGTTGTCATGAGACACTGTCTCACACAGATTCTTCATACTTGCATGCTTAGTCCTTGTACTGCAATTCCTCAGTAGAAATCAAGTTATTCTCTAGTAGCTTTCTGTTGTCACTGAGACCCTAATGTGGCCCCCCAGCCATAGTGACATAGCCTACTGGGAGCACAAAAACGAGGGGCAAATTTAAGTCATTTTTCTTACTAATGATCTGTTATTAAAGTAGAGCTAATAACTCAAAAGAGCAGGATGCTCAAGGTGGGTAATACTGCTTTAACAAGCACACTGAAATGACAGCGTATGTCAGTCACTGTGGCCTGGTACTTCCATACCATAGTAATCTCCTTCTTGGGATGCAAGGGGGAGTTTATGTGTCTGACGGGGGAGTATGTGACCAAAACTGGTTAGTACTCCTGACTCATCCCTATCTCTTTCAACTATTGACAGAGTCCTGGCATGTCACCTCATGTAATTCACTTAAGGCTCTTTGTTATGTTATTGTTCTAATAAGTAGTGACATTTCCTTGAATTTACACAGTACTGTTTATTGGATATACCGTAAATATCTAATGAAAAACATAGATACCCCTCAGAGAATTCAGAAAGCATCTGAAGGGTTTTAATAGCTATTTAACTATGATTAATGAAATATCTAAATGACACACTAGTATGAGAGTGATATAGATTTAATAGCTACGCTTGTATAGAGACATGAAGATTGTACACTGATGTTAAAAGCATTGGGTGTTTATTTTATTTCAACCATTTTCTGCATAACTATCCAGACTGTGTGGCTAATCATAGTGAAGACATTCTAAATAAAACCAGGGTGGTCTATGCTGAAGTTTAACATAAATGTCTCCATTTTGGTCAAAGTATAGAGGATACTTTTAAGTAAGGAACAGCATGGTGATTGCTGCAAAAATAGATAAAATAGATCCAGAATAAAGTGTAGCTCCTTAGTTTAATCAGCTCCCATGTATGGTAAGGATGTAAACTAGGCTACCTCTCAAAGCTGAAGTGGTAGAGAAAGAAAGACACCAAGAAAGAGAGGTAGAGAAAGAGAGGGTGACAGTACATGTGGCTCTGACAGATGAAGAACAAAAGCAGAAAATAGCTAACATCTCTGGCAGCTTGAAATGGAAATCAGACAGAAACTCCCACCAGTTTGTTTTTTTTCACCCTCCATTTTAACCGCAGCTACCCATCAGTGTTGTGCCCCTTAAGTAATCTACTGTATATGTGTATATGTGTATATGAGTATAGTAAATTCAGAAGTATAAGAGAGAGGTATTTGGCCCTCTGTCCTTAGAAGAGCAGGTTGTCCTGCTGACCTCTGCCCCAAGAAATAGTCCAGAAGAGTTGCCTTACAGAATGAAGTCATATGAATAGCACTGATATTACAGGTCTGCAAAGAAACTTTTTTAAAGAGAATTCTAGTTGTCAGGTAATAAATTAGCTTTTTCTTTCCTAAAATTATCTTCATAATTCCCCACCCTTAGACACAAGCAAATAGGCAACTTTTTTTTTTTTTTTCCACAGGAGAAGCACTAACAAATAGAAACTATAGAAGTATTTTCCTAAAGGAGGCTCTTGACCTTCTTTCTGCTTCTAAATTATGATGCTATGCAATTGTCCTTATGTAAATTTATTTACAGAAGTCTAAGTAGCTGTTCTGAAAAAGTTTAAGTATCAACAAATCAAGCCTACAAAAACACAGTGAGTGGTTCTGAAGAAGTTTGTTGGGAGATCTTCTGACTCAGAGACTGCTGACTTCTAAAGGCAGCTGTTGGCATAGTGTATTATATATTTCAATGAAGTATCAGAGAGAGGTAGTTTTCCTGTCTCGCATCTTTCAGCATAGCACCAAAATGGATGAGAGGATTTACAAGATTCTCCAGTTCTTTCAAGGTAAAAGTAGAGAGCTCATTTAACATCCATCTTCACAATGACAGCACCTGAAGAGCTATGAGGCTTGCAGAGTAATACTGGCATGAAAATAAACTGATTTAGGTGAAATCTGGTGACAATGTTGGGAAAGAAGCTTAAGACCAGGGCATAAAACAATTCTAGCTCTAAGAAAGATTATTAAAAGAAAAATATGCCAAAAGGACTTGCACTGTGACAGGACTGAAGTAATTTCCACTAGGAGAGGAACTTTGAAGGACAGGAAAAGGAAGTAACGTGCCTAAATAAGACTAAAACATCCACTCAGAACTAACATTTTATCTTTAGACGTGTTAATTCTTTCCTGTTCCCACTGTGAAGCACTCACATAAACTCAGAGTTTATGGCTTTCCTGACAATAGGCAAAGAGCCTACTAGGGGGTCATTCAAAGCTAAATTCTCCAATCTTCCCAAGGCAGCTGTTGGATCCTCCTCCATGGATTACTCTAGTTGTGCATTTCAGCACTCAGAGAAACAGTGATAAATCCCTTTATGATTCCATCTACTCCAGCTAGAAGTGACGAGTCCTTGATAATACCACCTTTCATTTGTCCTCGCCCCTTTCCTTTAAGGAGCAATACCCAATCAATTGACTCTAGCAACTGTAGCTTAGTGCCCCAAACAGCCTACTAAACTGCTTCAGTCAACCAAGTTAGCTTTCTCCCTCCCTCCTCCCTCTGAGGAAATCTCCTGGTGCGTAAGGGGATATGGTGTAGTTGAGATTACCTTGGCACAGCAGGAGGGAGACGCACAAGGGCTCCACTCTTGATAGACCCACAGTTGCCTGAGGGGTAAGACACCCGGGTTGGGAGGGTTCTTTTTAAAAACAATTCATATTTACCTCCGATGCTTTGTTGCTAATCATAATAAAGATGCTCGTTTTACAAAAGCTGTCATTCAGTTTCACTCATCACAAGCTCCCTCGGGCAGGGAGGTGCCTGAACCATGAGGCAGACCTGCAGGAGGAAGGCTGAGCAGATCCATGGGCAGAGTGGGGCAGCTCCCCACTCAGAGCCAAGGCGCAGGACAGGCCAGGAGCTTGAACCACTGCCAGGGATGAAAGAAGGCAGCAGCATGCCTGATGCCCCCAGCATGACACTTTCCATCCCAAACTTTTCCTCTTTTAAGGTGGCAGTAGCGCTGCAGTGCTTCTGGGCTTTTAACTGGACACTCTCTGTACATTGATCGGCGGCAATCAGCAGAAGTCCATATTTGATCACTTAAACTGTTGGCAGCTTCTGACTGAACTGATCATTAGATTTTTATTGACTGGCACTCTCGGCCAGGGTGGGTACAAGTAAAATATCGCAGCTATCAGGGCCCTTGCTGGTGTTCAGCCATCAGTACTCCCCCCAGCCCAGCCAGCTGGGGGGCTGCCAGAAGCCACCGGGTGAGAGGGGCCTCCCACCGTGCTCAGGAGCTGCCTCACAGCCCTGACCCCAGCCCGGCCACCAGCCTCACTGTCCTGACCTGGTGCCCCAACCACCCAACCTGCCTGGCCCTCACTGTGTCGGCGCCTCACCTGGAAATTGCCAGTCTTCGGCCCCCCTGGGCCCCAGCCCTGCCCCACTCAGCTCTTTGGGGCACGGTGGGCGCCAGCCAG
>NW_008825075.1:2582941-2591359 GCF_000699105.1 Pygoscelis adeliae | reverse complement strand
GAGAAATAGGGAGGGGAGGAAAGGGGGAGAGAGGGGAGAGCACGGACCTACAGGCCTGCAGGCACCCACCAGCCTGCGCTGACCCCTGACAACAACTAATAAGTAATATATTTAAAAGGCAAATAATTGATCAGAGCAGCTGAAGTTAGTCATATTTTGCAGGATACATGCAAGACAAAACAGTGTCATGACTGGTGTGTCATTCATTGCATGTCTTGTTTCCATCACTAAAACACAGGTTGCAGTGTCTGTCTTTTCTTAAGTTTACCTGTATTCAAGGAAGATAAACTAATTTAAAGAAACCTGGTTTAATGAGGACATTATAAATGCAGGGCAACAGATACCCTCCAGAAGTCTAGTAGATCTGGAGGTAATTGCCTAGAAAGTTTGGGATGCAGGCGCCTCTCTTCTCTCCCACCTGCTGAGCATCTCACTGCCCTTCTGTCACCTCTCGTCACTGCTCAGCTCCCAGGCCGAGAGGCAGGAGTGCAAGTGGTGCTGACTGAAGAAGGCGATCTCTTCTGCTAGGAGGCGAGGGCTGCTGCTTTCCCCTCCATCCCCTCTGGAAAACTCAGTCAAGAGAAGGAGATAGATGACAGCAGCTTGAATGAAGTACAGTCTGAGGACAGCAGTGATGGTATGAGTGCGTTATTCAAACGATGAGGTGGGTCTGGCAGGGATATTTTTAGCTCCAATTATTTTGCGAGTTAAGTCTTCACTTCAGAGCTTCACAACCTGGAGTGATTCTGTTTCTTAAATCCCAAGTAGCTTCACAGTGATAGAAGTATATGGGGTTTTTTTTTATTATTTTTTAATCTGTATCAGCAGCTGCAATACGTGCATACATACATCTTGCATTGGTAATTACATTTCCTTAGCATGGTGACATAGTCCTTTCCCAAAGGCTACACTTCAAGATTATTTAAGGGTTACTATTGATTCACAGAGCTATTACCTCTTTACGCAGGAATAACAGATGTCTGAAGTGTATTAGTCTAACTGTGGTTAGACTAGGCAGTAGGTGCCCTTTTGCTTCTGAGTAGTGAGAACTTCCCAGACTGGTCTGGACTGAGAAACCCCCAGACTGCCAGTCTCCTCAATTGTGCCATGACAGCAGTGACAAAAGATGCACTTGGCATAAAAATCCCTAGCATCTAAGTAGCTGTTTGCAGTAGCCAGGTGTCCTGTGGGAGGAATTTGACTGAATTCTCCCACCAATAGTCACATGTAGTGCTGACCTTTAGGTGCAGTACAAGCCATGTCCCTTTCCTTATTTATTGGTCCACAAGGAGCGAGAAGAGAACTGTTTGCTTTAGGGAATTGTTCTTTTCTTTCTGACAGATGTAAATGCAAAAGGATGTCTGGGTAGCTTTGGATACCATTTAATGTCACCATTATTTTGGTGACTAACAAAAGCTGCTGGTGCATCTATAAACATGATGCAGTAGCCCTCTAGAGGCTAATAAGAATGGGGAGCCAATTGTATGAAAATGTCTTCACACTGACAATTTTAGTCAGTGGGGCCCCCTGATTAAAAAAAATTAAAAAATGCCTGATGCTGTTGACAAAGTAACACTGGCCCTATCTTCTGACAAGTTCAGAAACTGCCTGGAGGGAATTCTAGAATTGGCTGCCTTTTATCCACCAATGTCCTAACCCAGGAGAACACAAGATCTGCACCCGAGCTATGAGAACTGGCTTTTTTGTTCAGGAGATCTCTTCAGGAGACGTGTGAGGTTAATAAATCTGCCTCTTGCTGGGATGCCGCATGGTGGCTGTAGTTCTTCCTCTAGCATATTTTATAAAATCGGTGCCCTTTAGTATTGTGAAGCCTCACAACAACAGCACAAGCCCTTTGGATCAAATGCTTGATAACTGTAATTTTCTCTTAGCAGGGTTGCAAGCAAACTGTCTGTCACAAGCAGCTGTTTTAGAATGCATAATTACACCTGCCTGCCATAGCCCACACTGCCTGTGTAAGACATGATGGATGATTTTAAACTTTATTATTATTATTATTATTATTTTACAAAAATGAAAAGTGAAATATATTTGAAGTGTCTCTCTTAAGCCTTGCCTTTATGTAGCTGAGACAGCCTACACCCGCCGCTTCAAACTTTTTTACTCAATTCATTTCTGCTATCATTTAAAAAGCCTATTTAGATTTCTAACCTGAAAACATATCTCTAAGTATAACACTGTTGGAGTAATATGAATCTCTTCCATGTCACTTGCTAACTCTTGGTTTGGATCTGTGTCCCTCTTTCTCCTGTTTCACATGAATTTTAAGAATCTCAGTACAGTGTTTATATTTTACATTTACTGTTTTTACATTATACAAAATGTGAGTACCTCATAAATATAATGATCAATTAAATATACAGCTACTTGGAGAAGAAGAAGGTAATTTTCTAAAGGAAACTCAAAATGGTAGGAATTTAGTAGCAAATAAATAGATGAAAAATCTTCATCTGTGATTTCATCTCAGGAAAATATAGTTACCACTGAATTTTTAAAGCTCAGTTTCAAACCTGACATAACAAGATGAGTAAACAGTCCATAATCAATAAAATAAAGGGAGACAAGGAACTGAGAGATCCTTTCCCTCTTAGTGCTCTCCGGAAAGGACAAATACTTTAATTTCAAAGCTGGGAACTTACTTACCGATGTTTAGCATTGCAGGTTTATACACTACAACAAATGTATCCAGTAAAAAGCACTTCTCCAAAACTCAAGATTCATAGCAGGTTATGACAAGATACCTAAAACCAATAATTTTTTTTTTTTTTTTTTTTTAAGAAACAATCACTCAGGCAACAGTATTTCTGGAGTCCTCAGAAACAATTATCAGGTAAATTGAAGGTGTATGTAATCACAGTTGCTTTCTTCTAATAGTCTTTCCAAGGAAATAAAGAAAATACCCACATAATAATTGTCAATAATATGTTACTATTAACATAGAATGACCATAGAGAAGAACCTGCAATAATATAGCATAGGAGAGAAATGCTATGATACTGCTGTCATAATTAGAAATGCATTTTTCCCAAGAACATTAGTTTAAATTTGAAAGCAAATTTCATGTCACATTTGTAACATTTTTATGTTTGCTTTCCATGAAACATTGAGCTTAGTTGGCTGAAGTAGTGAATGTAAACCTACTCAAATACACTTAAGTATTTGATAAAGCAAAATTCATTATTTAATATGGTACTGTTTCCACTATATTGGGTGACTGTACACATACAAAAAATACAAACAGTGCCTCACAATTTAAAAATCAATTCTCATGGGAAGGTCCACAAAACCCCAACTTCTGGCACATGCCTCAGTAGATGAAGCCTTCTGATGATTACGCACTGCTCTTTTTATGGTCCCAAATGTTCTTATTAAACAAAAGTTTAATCAACAGCATGGGGAGCCACAGAGACATGCTTTTGCACATGAGGCAGTCCCATACACACACCATGCAAGGCCTTTTTCTCCTCCGCTTCTGGGCAATATGCTACGGGGCTGCTACATCCTTCTTTGCTTTCCTACTTGTTTCCTTCCAGCTGACAACATGTATCATGCCCAGGGGTCACCTCCCACAACTATCAGAACTCAGGCTTAATCTTCACTTCGTGCTCCTCTTGTCTTCTCTCTGCTATAGTTTTGGTTTTTATCCCAACTAGTTATAAGCTGAACCAAACTAAACTATTCATGTTAGCCAGAAATTATCCACTACAATTAATTTTCCATCAGGAAATCCAGGTTTTAAGAAATTGAAACAGATAAATACTGGAATTTCCTCCAAGGTTAAAACTTCTACTTTTCATTTCCTTTTACCTAAGATAAAAAAAAAAAGATAAACCAATCAGTTTTGCCAGACATCTGTAAGAATGCAGTTAATTTGTTTGTATATTATTTCTCCATCCTGTCTTCTGTTCCAGTAATTTGTGTCTCAGGAATTTTCATCTCCATTTGCAAAGAATCCAGTGCAAATGGTATCATCCTCAAACCCACATGGAATCTCTTGGAATTAATGTAGTTTAAATGTTTATTTGTAATCAAAGAAACACTTTTAAAGCAAGCACAGAACAAATGATGTTTCAGTTCTGATTATTTGCCATGAAGTATTCACAGGGCACTCTAAAAGGGAAAATATTTCCTAATGAAAATTAAGAAAAGAGGTTTGCGCTTTCACTCCAGGCAATTAAATGTAACATTTGAATGCATATAATTCCATGGGAAACAAAACCCAGGAAGTGGCTGTTTGGGTGTCTATTAATTAAAAAATCCAACACTTCACTGGTTGTACTAGCTGGCCTTTTATACAGTCTCTGTGAGTTAATAATTGAATTAAAGCATGCACAAAACGATACTAGTGAAGGGCTGCTTAAAAAGAACCAATCTCTGTTCATAGTAATCATCTGATTATTTTTATTTCCATTAATAAAGACGTATAATTCAAAGGGGTATATGATTCCAGCATAAAAAAATTTCAAATATCAGATCAACCAAGTACCCATCATGTGCACACTGTGACTGTAGGATTTGGTAGCCTGCTCTGTGGTGGTTATTTGTGATTGCTAGCCTAAAAAATGAACCAAAGCCAGAAGCCACGATAAATATATAGAAAGTATTTACTTTGGGAAAAATTCTTCTGTAAAAGAAAATGGAAAATTGTTGAGGAAAATACTGTCATCTGCTACTCAACCGGCAGTTATCTTTAGATAGAAAGCAAGTTCAACTAAACCCTGTGAAACAACAGAGTGCAGAGCCAACGGTCCATTAGTGTAGCTAGATCAATATAAAGGAAAAGAAACATGGGCTTCATTTCACTCCAGCACTCTTGAAGATGACCTGCTGAAGATTTATCAGTTTTATATAGGAGTATTTGCCCTCCTCCTCCTCTTTATTTTCTCAAAAATTGTACAAAGTGAAATATAGCAAAAAGTCTAGGGGAAAAAAAAGTAGTTTGAACACACTAGGATGTTCTTGCTTCTGGTTTCTGTCAATAAAAGAAAACTAACAAAGGGCTGATTCGTAAGGCTATGGATTTTTTAAGTGTATATTTGTACACTATGACAAAGGTTTATGCTTTTTGTAGTACTGCACTGCTCCTCCCCTGTGCTGCAAATTTTGAACAGGATGTTTTCTAGAAGTATACCTACTGCTTAAACTTATTAGGCAGCATTTTATGTTCATTTTACGCTGGTGCTTTAGAATTAACCGTACTGCCTTTGGCACAAAAAAACCCGCAGTCTGGCTCATTGGGTGAAATGAGAAAGGACTAATGGTGGAATTAAAGTGAAATATAGAAATGAGAAGTGTGGAGAGAACAATGCAGGCGGAAAAGAGAGAGAGGATGAGAAAGTCAGGATGGAAAGAGGTGGGTGACAGTGAAACAAACTGAATGTAAGATAAATAGAATGGCTAGAAGCAGCTAGAAAGAAAAAGGTGTTCAGCTGATTGAGATGTGGAGCTGGTCAGTATTTTTTTTAATCTACTGAAATTTCAGTGATTCAATAAACTCTCCACCTCTGTTAGAGAATTCAAGCCTATTTCATATTTTTTCTCACCATATATTTATCCAAATAAGTAGGAGAATGACACTTAGGGACCTATCACAGAGAACTCAATGAACTCCAGAAAGTTTTTGTGTGAGCATTGTCTTTGTACTCTAACTTATATTTGGGGATGAAAACTCCAGACAAACAGCTAGTTATAGGCAGAGAGCACAAGGCATTAGCAGTTCTGGCACTCTTAGACATTTGATACAGTTTCTATGTCTGACCAAATCCTGGTTTAGATTTGACAGAGGCAGAGTCTTCAGCTTCCTTTCTTTTTTTCTTTTTTTCCCTTAGCTAAAAAGCAGCAAGTCCAAACTAGACCAGAAACAAGGCAATAGGTCAGATTTCTTCAAAAATTCCAAGTGGATGTTACAGCTTCCAGAAGTCATATTCTGATCCAGCTGTAAGTATATCCACAGGAGTATGGTGTTCTTGGGTTTAAACAAGCACTTGAGACAAAAATCAGATTTTACAGAGGACACTAGTGTTAAGCAGAGTTCCTCTAGTAAAAAATAAATACCATTACACAAAATCTGCTGTTTTTTTAAGTAAGCACAGTTAACATAAGTTTGTTTGTTTTTTAATAATTGTAATAAAAGACAAATACTCTGTATGTGTCAACATAGTAAATGTTAAGAAATTCTCTACACAGCACTCATACTCTTGTTCAGTTCTCTACACATAGCACTCATACTCTTGTTCAGTTTCATTTCAGCTGCCAGTTACAGGAAATCAGTGTAAAACTTCTGAAAAACAAATCAAACTTTTTTTTTTTTTTTTTTTATCAGATCATATGTATTGTGTTCAGATTGCCACTGTAAGAAAAAATACTGGAAGTTTCCCATAGTATTGTAATAGGTTTGTGGTTTAGGAGTTCTTTAAATATTCCACTAACAGGCTATGGATAAACCACCAACACATGCTGCAAAATAAAATGTATAGATACATAGAGGTTGTGATATTCTTGAAAGATTCTGAATTGTCAAAATAATTCTTCAAAGGGATTCTTTTTTAAACTAAATCAAAGCAGTGACTAACTGTCTCTGTGTGATTACAAGAAGATGAAAAAAATCACGTTTAAAAGGACTACCTTTCAAGTTACTGTAACCAGACAGTGAGCTAAACCCTTCTGAAATAAGCTTTCAGGCACTATAAAAAACATTAATATGTCTGTCTCAGAAATTAAAACTAAATACAACATCTCTAACCTCATTTAGAATCAGTTTGGATGGGATCATCATCATATTAATGGATGTAAATACCTTTGCTGTCTTTATGCTACAGAAACAGGAAATGATACTGCCCATTTGGTGTTTATCATATATGCTTGTGTCTGATGGTGGCATACACATTCCCTAGCTATCCATGCTGTAAGAATATAATGGAAAATGTACTATCTATTATCACTTGTTTCTGGCAGAAATATACTACATATCTTGACCACTGCACCTGTACAAAAAGTAACATACTCCAATTATACATACACATACACACATGCATACCTGCACACACAAATTTCTTCAAGAGCATGTTCAAAGACCAAGCTTGCTTACTTCTGTTGTACCTTTGTTTGTGACTGGGCTATTTCTCCAATTTGTGATTTTATGTAAATCTTCTCCGCTATTTCCCCTTTTTACAGGGAAAAAATCCAAACAGAAGCAGAAACCCCACACTTAAACTTACGTGCATCCTTGTTTACAAGAGCTAGCATTTTCAAAGATGCCATAAAGATTCAGGTGCCCTGACCCTGTGTAAGTTAAAGGTGACTGAGTTTTCATGTCCTTCAAACGGTTCTGCCAATCCCTCACTAAATTATATTTGCTGGACACTGATCATTTACTATATATACAGAAAATGAGGGGCTAGGGGACACCTACTGTTACTTCTTGTTCTTTAATTTTAATCTTGGTTACACTAAAATATAACTGCAGCCTAATTGTCAGTATTTTTTTACTGGCATTCAAGTGTTCACCCTGCCTTCTCATGTAAATGAAAAATCTGCTTTCTTATAGCAACATGCCACTTAAAAAATATCCGTATTTTAAAGACTGCAGCATTACTCTTCTTTATAATTTCCTTGTCCAGTTGATGTGTAGAGAATAACAATTATGAGGGGGAACTATTTATTGTGTAACTATTATTGTCTTCTATGCTTCAAGTTCTTTTTTGACAATTCCTCAAGTTATTATGTTCTATTTGTTATTTCTTCTTTCTTTTTCTTTATATCATTCCCCTGTGAGCAACATTTAGCAAGGTACTCCAGTATTTCAGCTTTTTTTTTTTTTTTCTTCGTTAGGTCTGTGACACTCACAATCTAAGCAGCACCTACCCTACCTGAAGAATTTTGAAAGGAATTTTAAGAGTTGTTAAAAAAAGGAGGCTATTTATGATATCAAACAGGGAACATGTTAATTGAATTCAATCAGCCTGGCAAGGGTAAAAAATACTATCAGGCTTATGGTACTATAAATGGAGCAAAGATTTAAGTTAATTTAGACTAACAGAGCTCAGAAGTTTTACTAATTAAAATCTACAGGGACAGCAAACTGTGGTTGCAAAAGAGAGACTTGCCTTTCTGTGTTCAGGGAAAAAAAATTTCAACATGTTTCTAGGTATCATTAAACAGCACGTGACATCTTGCTGGGCCTGCAGCAAAATAAGTAACAACAATATGTTTCATAGAATCACAGAATCATAGCATCATTTAGGTTGGAAAAGACCTCTAATATCAAGTCCAACCATTAACCTAGCACTGCCAAGTCCACCACTAAACCATGTCCCTAAGTGCCACATCTACACTGTCTTTTAAATACCTCCAGGGATGGTGACTCAACCACTTCCCTGGGCAGCCTCTTCCAATGCT